>NC_079278.1:373250-746500 GCF_947243775.1 Saccharomyces kudriavzevii IFO 1802 | reverse complement strand
CCGTAAATTTGGTAAAGTGGGTCCAAAGCACACGTATCTTTTCAACGGTGATTTTGTTGACCGTGGCTCTTGGTCGTGTGAAGTTGCATTATTATTCTACTGCTTGAAAATATTATATCCAAAGAACTTCTTTCTGAACAGAGGTAATCATGAAAGTGATAATATGAACAAGATATATGGGTTCGAAGATGAATGTAAATATAAATATTCACAAAGAATATTCAACATTTTCTCGCAAAGTTTTGAAAGCTTGCCATTGGCCACGTTAATCAATGACGATTACCTCGTAATGCATGGTGGTTTACCAAGTGATGCCTCAGCAAGCTTGTCCGAGTTCAAGAGTATTAATAGATTCGCACAACCACCAAGAGATGGTGCATTTATGGAATTATTATGGGCAGACCCGCAAGAAGCTAATGGAATGGGTCCTTCTCAACGTGGCCTGGGACATGCTTTTGGGCCTGATATTACTGAGCAATTTTTAAAAAACAACAACTTGCGTAAGATTTTCAGATCCCACGAATTGAGAATGGGTGGTGTGCAATTTGAACAAAAGGGTAAGTTAATGACGGTATTCAGTGCTCCAAACTACTGTGATAGCCAAGGTAATCTTGGTGGTATTATTCATATTGTTCCAGGCCGCGGTGTTTTACAGGCTGGAAGGAATGATGATGAAAACCTAATAATTGAAACGTTCGAAGCCGTTGAGCATCCGAATATAAAACCTATGGCCTATTCTAATGGCGGTTTTGGCCTATAGTCATGCTTTTTGATATCAACTAGTACACTGAAAGTAAGAAAACTAGAACAAAAGGAAACATGAGCTTATGAAGTAACAAAAGTAGCATTTTTTTTGTAAATCTGTAATTTCTTTATGCAACTTATCTCTATAATATCTTTTGGCACCTACCGAACGAACCTCCAACGGACGAACAACTAGCAAGCGGTAGCTGATGAACCAAGAGACCACGTTCTATTTTACTTTTGAAAAAAACACTCACGATGGGGGTCGAACCCATAATCTTCTGATTAGAAGTCAGACGCGTTGCCATTACGCCACGCAAGCAGTTGTAGTTGCTTTTTCTGTTTCTTTACCCTATTGACTCTTTGTCTGAGGGCAACATCCAAACAACCCTGATGATATCAAGGAAATACTCACCTTCTTGTAGGAACAAACAGGAATCATCATTATTCACATAAGAAACCGTCGTTACTATCTGAGCTTTTTAGATTGTATATTAAAACGTAATTCGTATATGTTACACTGACGTCATATCTTTCTTAGAATGCAGGAATGCTCATCGAGCTGTTCGGACGGTGAGCATAATTGAAGTAAAAGATCCATTAATTGAACACTCAGAATTTTGTTGGAACTGTTAGAACAATAGTCAACTATCCTTCAATTACTAGTACAGCTGATTAATACATTCAATCACGTAACTAGAAGATTATCATATACGGTGTTAAGAAGATGACGAAAATTATCAGACCAGTGAAATAAGATTCAGAACAGTCATCAAATTTAGTGGAAGCCGAAGTGCAAGGATTGATAATGCAATAGGATCAATGAATAAAGACGTATAAAATGAAGAAAGAAATAAGAATAAGATTATGTAAAAGTGTTGATTCCCTTTCGTGGATTCCTAAATCCATGAGGAGAACTTCTAGTATATTCTATATACATAATATTATTAACCTTATCAAAAATGGAATCCCAACGATTGTCACAGGAGTTTACTGGGGATCAAATTCCTCAGTGTATATTATGTTGAACATATTTAACGTGTCCAATCGGGGCGTGCGTTTTACAAACCCCCCCCTCATATAGTATAAGAAAGTTCTGCTCTTACTCTTGATTAATAGTACTAATTATGAACACATCCAAACCGCTTATCGTGCTGGGACATGGATAAGTGTGAATATTGTAATAATTGTTGGGACATTGTTTTTAATAGAGGTAACAATATGTAGTATATAGAATTACTTTAAAAACTATGTTTTTATATCGGTAACCAAGAGTAGAAATACGCACCAGAGAAAACACAGTATTAATAACAAATGCACTCATAAAAAACAACTTAGGGCTCTAAGTTTATATAGTCTTTCCTTGAACCATAACCTAGAAATAATTGCCGCAATCTTGGGCAGCGTTGTTTGAGTTTTCGAATGTGAGGTGCCCATTTTGAAAACTCCATACGGTACCTTCTAGATTCGACGACTTTCCGCTGGGAAACAGCTCATTCAACTTCTTCACGTCGTTCTCTACTGGCTTAAATGAAAAGTTTTCATTGGTTCTTTGGTACCTGTACCTTAGTAGTATTGTGAGCGGGACTATGAAGTCGTCTACCGAAGACTTCAACAAAGGCACCATGTTATTCTTGAATGAAAGCGATGCTTTTTTCTCAAATATATACTGTTTTTTCAAAGTAGGGCCACGTATTTTTCTTTTCAAGGCCCTCTTTATGAGTTCCCTCTTCTTTGTGATATCAGTAGAAGACAAAACGTCCAATTCTTTAAGTTGCGAGTTAGGTACTATATTTAACAACTTCTTGATCGATTCTTGAAGCATTCCGATCGCGATCCCACATTCATCGATGTTGTATTGATTAATAGATAAGAAAAGATAGATCAAACATTGCAAATAATTCAGAAACAGGCCGTCGACTATACGACCACCTTGGCATTGTAATGCAGTGTTATAAGATCCAATACAAAGCTTAGCATAGAACACACTGGAGGTGCCCAACTCTTTCAACTCCTGAAACTCAAGGTCAGCGATAGCATCCTTGCTGACTTTTGATCTTAGTTTAGATAATGCTAAAATGACAATCCCCAGCTGTTGCAACAATTGGAACTCCAAGGACAGCTGGTTGTTGAGATTGAAAATCTGCATGTTCTTGCCCTCATTCGTCGCATTTGTTTGAAAAACAGCCCCAAGAAAGTACGTAAGGCCTAATCCTCTCTTCAAATAAGTTCCGCTCGTTGTCCATAGGTTGTTTGATGGTAGCGAAGATTCATACGCTCTGTGCAATGTTTCAATACCGATATCTTGGTAGAATGCGGCCACGTTAATCAAGACCATGGCTATCTCCTCTTCGACATAAGCCTCTACATCGCCGAACTCGTATTTGTAGCTTAGCAAGCCATTGGCGTATTTTAGCCAGGTGTCTATGCAGGTGATGCGGTCTACCTTAGATGAAGAATTATTTAGTGAGTTTGCACAGTTATTTCGCAGTATTACCAAATCATTCTGTATAAAGGAGGATATTTTGCTGCTGCAGGACAGCTTGCATGGAAGACTCTTTGTAGACATCAAATTATCAGACGTGCTTGACTGTGCTAAAACGGCCCTCCTCTCCACCCTAAAAGTTGACTTCCAAATAATCACTTCGCAACTGGGCGCGGTTTCTGTACGAAGATCCGTATGGTCGGGTTACGTCAGCACCAATGAGATGACGAACAAGAATTGAAGAGTTTACCGTTGAGAACATACCATATAGCCAATCATTATTTGCCGAGTCTGCTCTCTAGTCTACGCTTTAAAATCATCATAACGGCTACATCATGTGATGTGCAAAGCAAGACCAGACAACTTTTCAGGTACTACTTACTAATGCCCATAATTGTTCTCGGCATTACTCGGGCTTTTAGGAAAAATCCCGAACCACTTTTTTCTTTCGAGAAAGAGTCAGTCTATGCCTCTATAAACTGCTCTTGAACCTTGTAAATTCCTTTCCGTGCATATCCCGTCAAGACATCCTTGCGAAGAAGAGGGAAGATAGAAGAATGAGGGCAACACCATATGTTCTCCACACTCCGCTGTCAGCCATCGCCACACAGAAGCTCATTATGTGTTTACGTAGGTGCATAGCCACATCGTAGCAGAGGTCCCTTCATAGTTGTACTTTGCCACGAAGCTCGTTTTGCGCCTCCCCTCTCTTTGCTATTGTCTGCTAGGCTCATCGCTGGAAAAAGGCCCTGGCTGCTTATCTCTACGGGCGCGCGCGCCTCTTATTGGACGAGACCGCGATAACGATAAGGTTTTCGACAACTACAGACACCTTGTGCCATTCTATGGCTATGTAAGCACAGAAGAGAAGAAGAAAGAAAGAAAGCATTGATGGAAAATGTTTTTGTCAAAAAAAAAAATCGGAAAAAAAGAGGCTAAGGTTTATATACCAGTGTTTGATTACGAGCCTGAGCTATGTAGTTCCTGAAAGAATACTTTATAATAGTTTATTTATACAGTTGCCCTTGTCACTTATTTAGCCTTGCGATCACAGGATCATTTGAGCAACAAACTACAGTACGTAAGGGTCCTTATATTATGGAAACTATGGAGGGTCGATCTGCAGGGCCTTTGACGACGGAAACGTACGATGGCCCTACTGTGGCCTTCATGATTTTGGGCGCCGCCTTGGTTTTTTTTATGGTACCTGGACTAGGATTCTTGTACTCCGGACTGGCGAGAAGGAAGTCCGCACTGGCGTTGATTTGGGCTGTGCTGATGGCGACGTTGGTCGGTATACTGCAATGGTATTTCTGGGGTTATTCTCTAGCTTTTTCCAAATCCGCTCCCAATAATAAGTTCATCGGGAACCTGGATTCATTTGGGTTTAGAAACGTGTATGGGAAGAAATTTGATGAGGACGTATATCCAGAGCTTGCATACGCGACGTTTCAGATGATGTTCTCCTGTGTCAACTTAAGTATTATCGCCGGCGCTACCGCCGAAAGAGGTAGACTGCTACCGCACATGGTCTTCCTCTTTATTCTAGCCACGATCGCATACTGTCCGGTGACATATTGGATTTGGTCGCCAGGTGGTTGGGCATACCAGTGGGGGGTGCTGGATTGGGCAGGCGGTGGGAACATTGAAATTCTAAGTGCAGTTTCTGGATTCGTCTATTCTTGGTTTTTGGGCAAAAGAAATGAAAAATTGCTAATAAATTTCAGACCCCATAATGTGTCATTGGTCACTTTAGGAACGTCAATACTATGGTTTGGTTGGTTACTATTTAATTCAGCGTCTTCGCTATCTCCAAATTTGAGATCAGTGTATGCGTTCATGAACACGTGCCTCAGTGCCATTACGGGTGGGATGACCTGGTGTCTTCTGGATTACAGATCAGAAAAGAAATGGTCGACAGTGGGTCTGTGTTCTGGTATTATTTCTGGGCTGGTAGCAGCGACACCAAGCTCAGGCTGCATAACACTTTATGGTTCACTGATTCAAGGCATCGTTGCAGGAGTTGTCTGTAACTTTGCCACGAAGTTGAAATACTATGCCAAAGTGGATGACGCCATGGATATTCTAGCTGAACACGGAGTCGCAGGTGTTATAGGACTAATTTTCAATGCGCTTTTCGCGGCTGACTGGGTCATCGGTATGGACGGGGTTACAGAGCATGAAGGTGGCTGGATAACTCATAATTACAAGCAAATGTATAAACAAATTGCTTACATTGCCGCGTCGATAGGATACACTGCCGCTGTAACAGCAATGATTTGCTTTGTGCTCGGGTACATACCCGGTATGAAGTTGAGAATTTCCGAAGAAGCGGAAGAGGTGGGTATGGATGAAGACCAAATTGGTGAATTCGCGTACGATTATGTGGAGGTAAGAAGAGATTATTATTTATGGGGTGTAGAAGAGAATCTTCAACAGTCTGAAGTAAATCATCGCGTTAATGGCACTCAGTCGGCCGCCGACCATAGCAGTGCTACCAATAGTTCCTCGGATGGGAACGAGGAAATGGTTCAGTCCGAAAAAATCGCACCATCTCATCAAGAAAAGCCTACAAGTAGCTGAAAAGCCTACTACTTATCTCGAAGCCCTTTTTCTGCTTATTTATAAACTCGTGTTACTTATTCCTTATTTCAAATTCCCCCATATGCATAGATGTGCATTGTTTATACGTTACTTAGCATTTTAATGACCCTAATACTAGAATATTATTGTTTACTCCGATTAAAAATATTTCTCAAGAGAAATGATTCAGCTTTCTTTTTAAGACTTTCTCCACCTGCGGCTCTAATGCTGAGAGCAGCAAAAAACAAACCGACCCCAGTGAGGGTTGAACTCACGATCTTGCGATTAACAGTCGCACGCCTTAACCAACTTGGCCATGGAGTCGTTGTATTTACGATATTGACAGACATATATAAAAGCATCAATTTTAAAGCTCACTATTCTTTCCATTCTTCATTGCATGCATTTGTATAAAGCGCCGTAACTCTTGAATGTGTACCAGGTCTTTTATGCAAAAGTGCTAAAAAACCTTTTATGGTGACTGTTTTTCGATTAAATCAAAAGCATTATTTGCCCGAGCACCTGTTTTATTTCATGGAATCTTCAACAGGACAAGAAAATAGAGCTTAACACGAATGCAGTTTTAATTACGAAAAAAAAAGAGATTAGTACTAGATTTTATGATCTTCTATTTTGGCAAACATGGATCTGTTGAATGATGATGAACTAGACTTAGATTTACCTGTAACTGCAGAAATATCTAAGGAGCTGTTTGCAACAGAAATCGAGAAGTATCGTGAATCTCGTAGTAATGGGGCCGATATTGCTGGCTTTGACGTTGACAGATTTTTGATACAGAAAAACTTTCACTATCTTCCCCTTGATTTCCTTATTAGAGATTTATCCAGCCTTTCGCAGAAAATGGTTGAAACACTGTTAGAAGAGATAAGAAATAATTACAACGACTATTTAACTTTCTCCAGTACTTATACGGACGAGGAGAACGAAACATTATTAAATTTAGAGAGGACACAAAGTGACCTCCAGCAATTCATGACTCAGTTGGGTCATTTGATACAGAATGATATCACCAATACACAAGAGATCATAAAGGATGTCTTGGAATACTTGAAGAAATTGGATGAAATTTACGGTTCATTACGCAATCATTCACACCTGACAGAAGCGCTATTACTGGGGAAAAAGCTGAGTATATCTCTTCATGAAATGTGTGGCATAGAACCATTAGAAGAGGAAATATGTTCTGGTTTAATTGAGCAATTGTATGGTTTGGTCACAACGTCACGTCGAATATTGGAATCCTTTGTTGCTTCGAATTCGCCATATACTCATCACTTACGTAATGATTACCAAGACCTTCTGCAAGAATTTCAAATCTCCCTGAAAATTTTGACGGAAAAGTGCCTAGAAGACCCATCAAGCTTCCAAAACCTATCTTTGACTCTAGTCTCCATGATGAAAACCCGGTAATTGTATATTTAGTGGGGGTAATGAATTAAGTATTCTCCGTCTATTTTTGACCGTAACTAGCCTGCATGAGGAAGGACCTCTTGTCATAATTGAGTGAAACGGTAGCTAGAGTATATTTAACCTACATAATCTCTTTTACTTTGCTTAATATCATCATTTTTAACGTACGCAGAATGTATTATTGTCTAGAAAATTTGTCTCTTGGAATGAACAAAGGCAAAGGATCAACTTCAAACTAAATGTTTATCACACCTCATAAAAGGGATTGAAGAATTGAATCAAGGATTCTCCCGGTCGAATTATTACAGAGGCTCTCGTTAATTATATAAGACACACGTTGTTGACCAATTGATTACATGTTTGGTTTCGGTGGTGGTAATAGCGGATTCGGAAATAAACCAGCTGGTTCGACCGGATTTTCGTTTGGACAAAGTAATAGTGCAACCTCTCAGCCTACAAATTCTGGATTTGGCTTTGGAGGTAGCCAGCAAAACAATACGTCTACTGGTGCAAATACAACTGGGGGATTTGGCGTCGATCAAACCACAAATACCTTTGGGGGCAATCAACAGAATAGTGCTGGAGGTGGCCTTTTCGGTAATAAACCTGCTTTTGGTGGCCTGGGAAGCTCAAGTACGAGCGCTTCGGGAACTACAGCTGCTGGAACAGGCTTGTTCGGCCAACAAGCCGCTCAACCCCAGCAACCGACCACCGGCGGTGGATTATTCGGAAACAAACCAACTACCACAGCCGGGGGTCTTTTCGGTAATACAGGTCAGAATAACAACACTACGGGTGGAGGTTTATTTGCTAACAAATTGGGGTCCACTGGACCACTGATGGGCAATAATAATGTGCAAAACACTTCTGCTATGAATGGTGGACTCTTTGGCGCCAAACCTCAAAACACTACACCGGCTACGGGAGGCTTGTTTGGTAGTAAGCCACAAGGTTCGACGGCTGGTGGCAGCTTGTTTGGAAACAACACTCAAAATAGCAATACTCTTGGAGGAAGTGGTCTCTTCGGCCAATCCCAGCAGCCTCAAACAAATACTGCATCTGGATTCGGAAATGCGGTATCCACGCAACCATCTTTCGCTTGGTCCAAACCCCCAGCCGAAACTAATATGCAACAGCAGCAGCAACAATTTCCAGTACCGTTACAACAAACACAAGCGATCGTCCAACAGCAGCAGCAACTTTCTAACTATCCCCAGCAAATCCAGGAGCAAGTGCTCAAATGTAAGGAATCATGGGATCCTAACACAACTAAAACAAAATTGAGAGCGTTTGTGTACAACAAAGTGAATGAAACAGAAGCCATTTTATATACCAAGCCGGGACGAGTACTCCAAGAGGAATGGGACCAAGCAATGGAAAAGAAACCGTCCTCTCAAACAATTCCTATCCAGATATATGGGTTTGAAGGCTTGAATCAACGTAATCAAGTGCAAACTGAAAATGTCGCGCAAGCTAGAATAATTCTGAATCAAATTTTAGAAAAATCCACACAGTTGCAACAAAAGCATGAATTGGACACTGCTTCCAGGATTCTGAAGGCACAATCAAGGAATGTTGAAATCGAGAAAAGGATCTTGAAACTAGGTACACAGTTGACAATTCTGAAAAATAGGGGACTACCATTAGGAATCGCTGAAGAGAAGATGTGGTCACAATTCCAAACTTTACTACAACGCAGTGAAGATCCTGCTGGATTAGGTAAGACCAACGAACTTTGGGCACGTTTAGCTATCCTGAAAGAGCGTGCCAAGAACATTTCCAGCCAATTAGATAGCAAATTAATGGTTTTCAATGAGGATGCTAAAAACCAAGAGAACATGCTTCAAGGCACCAATGAAGAATCCAATGATCGCAACAATAAAATAGTGGAAATTCTGACGAACCAGCAGCGCGGCATAACGTACTTGAACGAAGTTTTGGAAAAGGATGCCGCAATGGTGAAAGAGTATACAAATAAGACGTAATTAGGATGTTTAATTCAGTGAATATATTAATTCATAGGATGGATATGTTACATATATATATAGCATTATTAATCAACATGATATAGGAGCAAAAAAAACCCGGCGAAGCGCAAGGGCCTAGTCAGAGTAATCCCAACAAAATCGAATAAAGTGCAAATTATATTGTTTTTTCTATTGAATTATATATTCTATTGAAGAGAAAATATTGATGTGATTCTCTCCCATTCCTGATGTAAAATTATAAGGAACTTGCTGGGATAGAAGAAATAAGAGATACATTAAAGTACAAAAACAGTGGTACCCTCGAGAAGGAATACTTCTCTGCTTATGATCTTGGCTTTTCCTTCTTTTCCTTCCATAAGGCCAACAAGGAGACACCAGAGACCTTAACGACCTTGAATCTAACACCTGGAATATCACCCTTAGCCTTACCCTTTCTACCGAAACCGGCTAGCAAGACTTCGTCATTTTCGTCGACAAAGTTCAAACAACCATCGTTTGGAACGAAAGCAGTAACTTTCTTACCGTTCTTGATCAATTGAACTCTAACACACTTTCTGATAGCAGAATTAGGTTGTTTGGATTCAATACCTAACTTTTCTAAAACAATACCTTTAGCGTGAGAAGAACCACCGAATGGAGAAGACTTGAAGGCAGTACCCAATAATCTCTTCTTATAGTTGTTTTCGGCCCAACGACTAATTCAAAACATGATTAACATCTGACAAAACATGGTTTCATCAAAAAAAAATCAATAAATTTGTTAGTACTCTGGATTCGAATATCATAGAATTACAATCTGGAAGGTAGGAGTGTTGTCAGCTCATTCAATCTCATCGTTTTCAGTTCCACTAATCCTCGATTGGTAGTATCTTCTCTCAAGATATCAAAATGACTTTCGTTTTCTTTGATGATGTAAAAAAGATCGATTGGCTTCTCGAAAACGAAGAGCTGCCTCTCTGGCCGTTTACCATATGGTTTATTCTCACTATTTCATAGGGCATACCCTCGGGTTGAATGAGAATAAGGACTACCTCCCCCTTCCCTCTTAGTTGTGAAAATCTTTCATCTCAATATTCTCTGTGACTGTACATACTTGTTTCTTCTGTGGACACGCAACTTTCTAGCAGAGTTCAAACCTCTTGGTTTACCTTTACCCATCTTTGTTTATTTCCTGTTGTTCTTGGGATTTTGTCAAAATGGACAATATCGTAACATAATAATTCATAGGTAATAGCCGTTATAACATAGTAAGACTACTGATTGAAAGGTTATAAGACTTCAACAGTATACACCTAGTGCAGAGAACTCAGACGCTGCTGCCCGCCAGCCATTTACCAGAGAAGAACCGTCAATCCCAGAATGCCCTCCGCCTGGTTCTGTCCTATGAATCTCCCTCTAGCTCTGGCCTCTTGGAAAGGCGCTCCTCCAGTAAAGTCATTTGTACTCTTAGTCCGCACAGTACGCTCGCTGGTTTTTTATAACAAAATACTTTTTTCTTTCAACTCACGATGTATGGGTGGAAATAATAGTTATGGGTGGAAATGTAAATGCAGGAAAGAAATCATGCTGCAGTAATGTCAAAAAATAATACCAACTCTCGAACAAGCTAGTGACAGTTAGAAAGGGAAACTAAGGGAGAGTGATATGGGTGACAATTCTGCGTCTAAGCTCTACACTAATTTGTTAATTGCAAACTATCTTAAATATAATGGTCTGGAAGAATCACTGACAGCTTTCATAAAGGAGACAGCACTACCGCTATCTGCTTTGGAAGAGAGCAAAAGGTCGAATACCAATATTGGTGAGGTATCCTTAGAAAGTTTAGAAAGTATTATTGAGGACAGGATTCACTACAGAAAATCATCGTTCAAAGATAGGTTTAAAACTCTTTCAATAAACGATGATTTAGCTCCAATTGACAGTGCAAAATATGGAATCCAGCCGTGGAACCATAATATTAGATTACGCATTAATATCAGTTTGAACAAAGCCTTAATCAAAGATATAATGTTTATTAGCGCAAACTTTACAGGGGATGATAAATATTTACTTTTGTCTTCAGCCACCGGAGACCTGACAATCTACGACGTTCAGAGGGCAACATCAAAGACGTTGAAAATGAAGGAGAAAGTCAAGGGCATTATCAAGTTGTGCGGATCGATTGGTATCTCCAGTTATCAATATGTGTGTCCTATGAATGGGAGTTTCTACTTGCTGGATAAGAAATTTGAACTAATCACCAACGCAGCATGGAAGATTCATGAAAGAATGATTACGCATATAAAGATTTGCGTTTTTACAGAATCCTCTTGGTTAATTATCACTACCGGCATGGATAATTTCTTGAGACTGAGCTTGTTGGAGGTAAAAGATACTAAGCCTCATTTAAAACAGCTTTCTGAAATAAAGTTAGCTTCTAACTGCACGTCCTTGAACGTAATCGCTAACCATGATAACGGTAATGGTCGCAAGAAGTTTTCTGTGTTTCTCACTAGAGCAGAATTTACACATATAGCATGTTTCGCAATTTCAGATGAGAAAAAACTTGTGCATTCATACAATATTGCCTTAAACAATACTGAATTTAGCACGTACGCCTTCAACGTTCGAGATGCGATTGTAGTAGATTTTGTTCATCCCAGTGATGGCGGGGCGATAAAATTAACGCCTAGTACCATGTTAGTAGTAGCCACGTCACATAAACCCTATATGAGGCTGCTTTTAGTAGAAATACCAATGGAGACAGGACATTCGGAGTCGATGGAACCGGATGAAACTCCAAAGACATATTATGACAAGATTTTGAGGAACTTCGCCACAGAAATTAGTCAAGATGATTTTTCGTTACCAATTATCCGTAAATTGAAGTCCTCCAACGGCATACTAGTCGGAAGTGATGTGGGCATTTACAGCATTGATTTGATGAATGGTGATTCTAGACTTTTGAATATTCCCGATGAGGCGAAATCTCTGCGTCATAGAATAAAGTGTATGGACGTTAGTGAAGATCAAATGAAGGTGGTCGCTGGGACATCCAATAAGTCGATTTATATGTTGTATGTTACTGAATAAAACACATCTTAAATTTTGGTTTTTTTTAACGGCCTTTTTCGCTGATAATAGAGAAATGTATCGACCATCTCATGATAATATCCTTTTGAAAAACATGGTTTTTTTTCTCTTGTTTTGGTGAGAAACGTTTCCAAAAATCAGTTCTCAAACTGTCACTATCTAGAACTCTTCGTATTTAATTATTCACCTCCAGTCATTTCCAGTGCCGATTTAGGAGAGTACAAATCAGCCAGAGATAGCTAAATAAAAATACAGTTGAAACGTTCTAGTCTACATACATTATCTAATAATAATAATAATAATAATAATAATAATAATAATAATAATAATAATAATAACAATATTCACTATTATATGCCTTTAATGATAGTTATTCATCCTACTTTTGCTACTGTTGGATTTTAAAAGAGTTTTGAAACCGTTACAAAGTTGAATCACACTTGGATAGTTGTAGTTCACTAAGAAATAACCAGTGTTTGTTAGTTTCACATTCCATGTATACAATTTGCTGTTTGCATTAATCTTGAACATCAAGTAAAACCAACCAGGATTATCGTAGTTCAGGCTGAAGTAATAGACAGATTTGTTTGGATTGACTCTTGAGTAATCTTCAATAAACTTTACCACATCCTTTTTAGTTCCACTTTTGAATTTTTCGCTGGAAGTCATTTCATTTAACAATCTTACTTTGTTCTGTAAGTATTCTACAATAATTTGATCTAAATCATTGTACCTCTGGTTGTCGACAACTAGCACTTTACCTAAAGCCAATGGATTTTCTTTTTCTAATTCTTGAATATCAATGTGTTGAAATAAATCCTTATCCAACTTCCATGTGATAACCAGGTGATCATCACCTCGGCTTGATTGTCTGATGACAAATTCTCCGCGCTCTTTACTCCTCAAATAATCTTCAGCTTGTTTGCCATTGAAGGGAAAATAGTAAGGATGATTGATGACACGATGGGTTCTCTTTGCACGGGCCTCTGCCATCATCAGTTTCCTTTCCTCTTCCGCATCTTCCAACTCCTGTTTCAAGTCCCAAATGGAAGGATCTTTACTGTAACTTATTGGAACATATTGTTGTTTTACATCATGGTCTAATAAGGAAACTTCTGCAGTAATATTAGCATAATCTATATATATCACCTTTGCAGGATAAGTTTTTCCAATTTCGTAAATTTCATTTGCTGGCCTTCTGAATTGTGCGCCTGCGTGACGCTGGGCATTTACCACACATTCAACTTCAGAGTTTGTAGTACAAACTATATCGTTGTGCCAGAATCTTTCTACCCTGACTGGAATAATGCTGCCCTTGAAAAAGGTCTTTTCAGATTCACCGGTTAAACTTTGGAAGATTTCATCACCCTGCAGGGGATGGAAGTCGTTTCTTAATTCTTCGAACCCATCTAATAATTCAAGAACGATTGTATTCAAATTATTGAGTTTCCTTAACCCTGTGTTTTTTTCAAGTTCTTCGGCATACGATTCTAAATTTAATGATTCTAGCTTAGCTCTACGATCTGGGTCTTCTCTTAGCAATTCAATAAACTCACTCATTGTTCCTTGCTCCTCTTTCTCGGCGATAGTATCAGGATCATATTCCAAAGCATCTGCGGCAACCTTAGTGGCCAAATGATAGTCTTCTGGATGAATCCTTGTGCTGTCTAATTGATCATGCTCCAAATCTTCGTATTTTTGTCTCTTTTCATTCCACGAAATGTAGAGGAAACCAGCAGAATTCATGAAAATGGTTTTGTGAAGGATGTTATGAGTAATTAACTGCTGGCGAGCTAATAATGGTTCATTTAACCTTTGAAGTGATTGTAAAAAATCAATAGCTTTACGTTTGCCAAAACCAGAGATGTACTTAAGCGCGCTAGCATAGTAATTATTATCAGTAGCCCTGTTAACTTCGACACTTACCAAGTTGACAATGTCAACAAACGCTGTTTCAAGAGCCCAAGTTAGCTGCTCCGAGGATAATAGGTTTTGATGTGGGTGAATTGACAACGATTTCACTTCTTCGCTTGACAAATTGGCGTATTCTAACAAAGGGGAATGCATGTAACGTGCTAAGGAAATACAGTATTTAACTAGAGGTGGTTTGTTTGGAAATTCTTGAGCGGCTCTCTCCGAATTTTGGTAGCGGATAGCCACCTCATCCTCAACGTAAATAATCGGAATAGTATGTCCCCTACTGTCAACAATTTGCTTCTTATGTAAGACCTCTTGTAATTTTTTGTAAAACTTTTGTGTCTTTGGGTTAGGACCATTGATACCTATGGCATTTGGTTGACAACTTTGAATAATATTATCCAAGGTATCTTCAAATTTTTCAGGATTCATTTTATCAAATGGATTATCAACGATCTTGTAATCCCTTACGAAATCACCCTTTCTATTGACGTAGACAGCAATAATAGCGTCAGCTCCAAACCTACCCTGACCACAAGTTAGAGTCAAGATTTTTGGGATTTTTGGTTCTCTGACGTTAGGAATAAATGGCGCTTGGTCTAATTTTGTCATGAACTTGTGGCGAACAGTTTTGGCGACCAGTTTTTGACAGTTTTTCGTCAAATTGTCTTTAACTTCTTGAGAAATATCTTGGAAAATTTTATCCATTGCTTGGTTGAAAGCCAGTTTACGGAAATTGTTCCATTCGACCGCAATGTCCGAGGTGTTGGTGGTTTCAAGTGCAATTTGAAACAAATGTTCTATGTACTGAGCTTGAGACGACATGTGCAATTTAACACTCAGCAGATTCAAGGACTCTGCCTCGATCATTCTTAGAAAAACATCTGGATCCCTTCGAAAGTGCATTGGAGTTCTATTAATAGCATATTTTATGTCTTCATATAAAGATCCTTTTTGAATTTCTTTCTTACCTTTAGCAGTCAACACAACGTCAGCCAAATAATATTTAGAAAAATCGGATCTAACCTTCTCCCTTATCTTGGTATTCTTAGATAGTTCCAAAGAATAATATTTTTGTACTGTATCAATTGCTAGTTTAGTATTAGAGGTAAATACTTGCAAATCACCGCTGTTCGCATTTAATATAGATTCAATCACTTCTACCGGTTTGAAACTTGGGTGATCTACAGGAGGGTGAATTTGATGTTGAGAGCTGATATTTTCACCGACATCCCCTGCAGATATACCAATGTCATTCACCGCCTGGTAAAGGGGGCTAGCTTTGAACTTTTCATAACTAGAATTTTTCAAATGCTTTTTCCCAGTCTTACCAGTGTGATTTATGTACATCTCATTGATTTCATTGGCATACTTGAATTCCAGGTAATCATATATATCTTGTAGAGAATTCAATTCAGCAATGGATGCAGTATTCTGATTCTTAAAGTATTCACTGACGATCGGATCATCAACGTGTAACTCTTCATAAAATCTCTTCACGTAATCCTTTTTGTTCACAAGACTATGAAATTCAATATCGAGGCTGACAATTTCCCAAAGGTCATCTTCAGTTAAGAGGAATCCGTCCTTTTCTCTTGAAGAAATGTAGTTACGACGATAAGCATAAATAAAAGGAACTTCTAAGTTTTCTTTGGTGATAAATTTGATTGCATTTCCAATCGCCTCTTTGAATTCAGTAAGATCATAGTTGGCCTCGAAATTTTTGTCCACTGAAATTTTTTCCGCTATCCAATTTCTTTCCAATTCTTGATCTTCGGATGACATGTTTCCGTAATCTGTAATACCTGCCCTTAATTCTTGGTATCTTTCTGGAATATCTGTCTTTCTAATCTTCATGTCTCCTTCAGTCATTAAGTTCTTTTTCAAATCTTCCAAATCGTAAATATCTTGTAAAGAAATCTTCTTCTTTGTACTCTTTATGGTACCGGTTTCTTCATCAATCTCTTCTTCTTCAGGTTCATTGTTCTCGTTACCATTTTCTAGCTCTTCATTTTCAATTTCTAAAGCCCAGTCATAGTCGTGACCATCACCGAATATGTCGTACATTTCGTCGATTTTATCAGATGATAAACCTGTGATCTGCGCAGGTTGCTTAGTGGCTTGTTCTCTTAAAAGTTTCTTTTCTTGAATTCTCCTTTGTCTGGTTTCGTCATCTTCATCAGAAAATTCATCATCTTCAATGAAGTCATCCAATTCGTCCAGGATTCCACCTTTATCGGCCGTCCTGTCCCTATTTTCATGACCTTCTTCATCGCGTCCATATTCATTATTTCTGCCTTTACGCAAAACGGCTTCCTCTTCTTCGTCATCCTCAGAAAAGAAATCTTCCAATTTGGACGTAGAATCTTGCCTGGAATCGGCGACATTTTCACCTTCTGATTCGGCCGTATTTCCTTCATCTGCCACTCTCTTTAATCTCTTGAACTTCCCAGAAGAGGAGCTTGCCTTGGTACGTTCAACACCAGCATTTTCCATTAATAGATCCAAATCGTCTTCGGAGAGTCGATCATCTTCCTCTCTTTCTCTTCTCTTATGCTTTCTTCTTTTTTTGGAAATGCTCGTTCCTGAGTCTTCATTTTCATCATCATCATTAACAATGAAGCCCTCTTGCACTTTCCTTGCCTCATCCTCATCTTCGTCAATGTCCTCATCCTCCTCAGAAGAGTCAAAAACATCTTCACCTTCTTCTTCATCACTAGGTGCCTTAGTCTCGTCATTGTCATTTATTATTTCTTCTTCGTCCCTTGGGACCAGCTTTAAATCTCCCGTCTTTTCCATAAAAGGCTGGTTTGTGTCTTTATTTAAAGATCCTAGGCAGTTGGTGACCTGTTTGTCTGGTTGTTTTTCGATATGCGGTTCAATAATTCTCTTCCTCCTTTGGTTCTTAATGTCGTCCAGTTTCTTGCCAGTTTGGTTTGGCATACATAACAAGAAAAAAAAGATGAATAATATAAGCAAATCGTTACCCGGTTGTCTTCCGAGAAATTCAAAAATGCCAAATAAGAAAATATTAATGAAGTTTTATGAATCACTTGAAGCTTGGATGATAGTTTAGAAATGGCATTAGTCACTCTAACTGGTTTCTAACCTATATAAAATATCACGGTCTTGTCCAGATCCTGGCTGCGCCCATATTGGATGGATGTGTGTCGATTTCCTCTTCCTTGTAACAGAAAAGGGCAGTCTGTTTGCCAACTGTTTGCCAACTGCTTGCCTATCGGCAAACCATGCATTCCGTTGCGTTCTTTTTGCAAAACGGGCTGTTCCTTTGGTTGACTGAGCACACTCACCTGAAAGGTGGTCTTGTACTCATTTTTTTCTCTCCTTTGTTTGCAACTGAGTGTCTATTTTCTGTAGAAGTCCTTTCAGTATGTCCAGTGAACATGGAGTGCCTTTTCTTTGCCATGGGCCCATCGACTATCCTAGCAGCACCGCTTCCTAGCGATATTCGATTATTTGAATGCAAATCCCCTAGATTAACAACATTACCGTTTTCGATAGGCAAATCAGCACCAGAGGCAATACTATTTCTAATTGTGTGTAAAATCGATTTTCTCCTTAATTTGCTATTGTTATTGTTATTCGAACGAGCGTTTTTACCCACGTACCCTTGTGACGATTTGGAGATCCCCATATTCGTTGGATTTAGCACAAAAGAGGCTTCACTGCTGGTATCGTCGTCATAATCTTCGTCATTCTCTGTATGTGGATTGTTAGCAGTCTTGGTGGACTTCCTTTTGTCTTTGTTCTCGTATGGCCTATATTTTCTTACTTGTGAGGAAGGAAATAGCGGCTGGCTAAACTGTTTGTTTTGGGGTCCCTTGCCCGAGCTATTTTCATCTGGTTCATCTTTTCTTCTTGAAATCCCACGCTCTATATTAGATACTTCTCTCAACAAACTATTTTTCTCATCTTCCAACAGCTTCAATTGTTTGATAGCCATCAGGTCGTCCTGAATATCATGAGGCGCTTGCGAAAATTCGACACACCATGAATTACTCATGATACCATATAACAATGATCCTAGTGATTCATTCAGGTCAGCCAAACTTTCGTGAATAAAGTTCAAATGCGTAAAATTTGAATCTAAAGTGATAATTGAATCACTTAATTCTCTGATCTTCGGTAGCAGAACCTGCTGTATAGCATTTTCACTACTTTCACCAACTGAAGTTGCTAGTCCTTCCTGACCAGTAAATTTTGCCATGGATGAGGATTCACCCATAGATGACCTTCTGGAAGTTGGAGCGCTACCAATCGATAGACGATATTCCGTTGCCGACCTCGCGGTCCCTAATTTGGCTTTATCTTTGCTCATAAGTGGAAATAGCTCCAGGATGTCCTTTTAATTGTATTCTTGCACAGTCGTTAAGCATATGCACCCCGTATGTAAGGGACAATGGAACGCGTTTGTCTCAAATAGATCTATGTATTGATAAAACACGTTTGTTTTGACTTTTATTCATCGATTTTCTCCGGGCAACGCGGCATCACAACGGTTAATGGTATATACGATATATAGATGGAAAGGCGCTAAGTACAAGTTTTAGGTTAAAAAAGTCTCTCTTGACCCATTATAGCAATACCTGCCCGCTATACGATGATACAGCGAATGGGATGTCTTCTGGAGCCACGTGCTACTCGCAGGATTTTAAAACGCACGCAGTAATGTTGCGATTCACATATATTTCTTTGTATGCTTTAGTTTTTCCTTGATGAGTTGGTCTTGAGACACAACACCTCCCTTTTTGGTCTTTCTAAGAGCTACAACAAGAAATAATGTACTCAGAAGGGACAGGCCATACCATGTTACCAGGTACTGCAGATGGTTATTTTTTAAGTCAATCGTGGGCTTTCTGCCTATAGGTACACCTGCTTTAATAAACTGCCATTCATTGAACTCAATTGTTTGGTCAGTTGGACTTGCCCTCCTAACATCAGGCCCCAAAACACTATTAGCAATACGTTGCGTTTGATTCTCAGTAACTGTGGGTTCGCGTTTCCAAAAATTCCAGAAGCTAGGAGTCGGCTGATTTGGTGAAGTCATCTTCGTTAGATGTTGCTCGCCTACCGGATGATCCTTCATGTCGTACAAGGCTTGAAATTGAATAGGTGTACATCCGGATGATTTCGCCATGTCGTAAATGTCCGGTACCTGCCATAATCTAGAATTTGCATCCTTTTTTGCCCATTGCAATGATCCTCTTTTCTTTGGCGGTCTCACTAAACAGACAACTTTTAAGTGATTTCCTTCAGGCAACGATAAATGATGAAGATTTCTTGAGTCAGGAGCTACCTTTTCTTCACTAATCCACCCTCTTTCTATAAGCATCTTTTCACCTGTATCGTCCCTAACGAATGGTGTGAACAAGAAGTACCCCTTCTCACCATTCTTCTTTCTCGGACCAACAAACATCTCTTCATTGTGAAGAAAATGTCCGGAAAGTATGACTTTACGGTATTCCCAATCTTCGCACATGTCGGGCGTAAAAGTCTTAGGAAGCAGTATTGGCTCATAAGTCAATCTACTCTCACATGCTGCGATCAACTTAGTTTTCCATTTCAATCTTCTCATTTGCCAAGTTCCTAAATAGAATGATATTATAGGCATTGCAAACATTAGCCCTAGCACAATCTTTTTACCGAACGAACCTTTTCTTTTAGAATCGTCATTCGGGCTCTTTCCTGACTTGATTGGTTTCCAGTCTATAGTTGACGTTATTATGCCTCTATACTGTTGATATCTGGAAGTGGAGAGGTATGTCGACTTAGCAATGACATCTCTAATGGGAACTGATGATATGTTTAATATTAACCGGCCTGTACGCCCAGCTCCTAGTGGAGACATTGCTTTACCTTTACGTGAATTCAAAATATAGGTAGCAAACCAAATAATGCTACAACTGCCCTCTATTTTCTATTGTTTGATTAAATTAGAGGTGAAATATCCTCTAGCATTGCATAATAATTAATCCCTTAAATATATTCGGCTACATCAATGCGAGTTGGAAAGAAAATCAAAAGGAACTTAGCCGTATCCGTATATGATAAGCAAGAAATTTTGAAAGAAAGTACAGCAAAGGATGTTGGGTCTATGGTCGTACATAGTAGTATATATGCCTCTTAGAGGGGAAACAGTTACACATCTCAGTAGCAGATTTCTGTGTTTTTTCGGCGTATAACGAAATCCTACAGTTCGCTTAAAACCAACAGAATTTAGCATTATTGTCCCAAATAACCTCTTCAGCTGTGTAACCCTTGGGAGGTCTGACGGCACTGATAGAACTGTTCTCTGAAAAAACCTTAGACTCACTTTCCATCTTCGTCAGTAATTGGAACAGCCGCGGATACTGTTTGATAGGAATTTCTTCATCCCAAAATTCTAATTCATGTAACCCATGAATCTTTGTTTCCTCTATAGCTTTCTTTAGCAACTTTTTTAGTTTCAATTCTTTTCTTTGAAGGGACTCCTCAGGTATATAAATCTTGACGATAATCAAAGAGTCACCATTCCAATTGTGGTGCCATATGATGTGGCTGTTATCACTTGAAGCAAATCCGAAAGATAGATTTTCTTGGGTTTCTCTTCCTGACTTCTTCATAATAAAAATATCGCGATACTGGAACCACTTGAAGATGTCAAAATCTGGTGCAACAGTAAATATGAACTTCTCTGGGTTTTTGTCGTGTAAGCTTAGTAAACTTTTTTTAAACTGCACCTCGTGCAATTCTACTAGATCTCCATAATCATCGAATCCCAAATACTTTCCACCCTTGTCATTCTCTTCTCGGCAATAACTTTCAAGAAGTTCATCTAATTTGGTAAGACGATGCAAAGGGACGTGCATACTCTTGTACCCCAAGGCGGAATAATACTCTCCAACTTCGCTGTAAAGATTAATGATCAAGTTTTTCAATTCTAAGACGTCCTCAGCCTTATCACGAATATTGTCATAGAAATCGTTCAGTTTTGTAATCATACTCCTAGCATAGCCTTTGCCGCGATGGTTTTCAGAGGTAAAAACGCCTCCAATGCATACAATCAAAGCTGGTTCAACTTTCTCGTTAGAAGTCGGGTGGACGCAATATCCGATTCTGTTTAATGTTTCACAACTGGAAACTACTTGACTGAACTTTCCATCGTCCGGTAAAGATCGGTCCTTTAAAACAAAGTACTTCTGTCCAAACCATTGATAACTTCTTGGATATCTTATCATTGTCTCATTTGATTTGTCCCTCTGAGAAATTTCCGACGACCCCAACATTTTCTCTCTTTCAGCATACTCCAACACTGTGAGAAGACCTTTCCAGGTTTTTGCATTAGCCAGATGTGTCCATCTTTTTAATTCAGGATCGTTGTAGCATTCAAGCACTAACCTATCCTCATGTGACGAGCCTGTCATTTTCTGGGCGGCTTTATAGATAAATATAAGTATGTACACAACAATAGAGTGGTGAAACAAAAATTTAGATTGAATAAGAAGTTGTTAGGCCCTGAAATCTATTTTTCTAATGGTTTATTTGGATTTTCTTCAGGTATTTTTATGTTCTAAGCGAAGGCAAAAGTTCGATAAAGCATATTATCGCAGAGCCATACCATCAAACCCGTACAATTTCTGGCATTAATAGAATTACCAACTAAAGCATTTCAAGAAAAAAACGTAGAAATTCTTGTAATCTTGCTATACAAAGGGCCTACATTGTTTATAAAATGGAGTGCCACAAAAAAGTCACGACAGAGTTGTGCATTAAAGAAATTCCTACTTGTAATAAGAGTAGAAATTCTTCTCCTTGTTGATCTGTATATATATCATGTTATCGAAAGTATTGCTTTTCTTCAAAGTTACCTATCTCAATATAGCACACTGCGCACAAAATATAAACAAATTCGAAAGAAAATAATCATTCCTAGAGCCCAGTTCCTCTGTTAAGCGGTGTTCTTTTCAATGCACTGGTACTCAAAAAGAGCTCATCAATTTCTTTGATGCAATCTTTCAAGTCAAAAAGTATCCAACTATTTTTGTAGTACAAAAAATAATGATAAACAACACGCAAGCATGTTTTATTGGGTGAAAAAGAAAGAAAAAAATAGTCGTAAGAAATTGCTAGGAAAATCTCTGCTATATTATGCAAGTGCTTGAAAATTTCTTTCATTTCACGTTTTGCATTTCTTTCACAAGAATTTTATTAAAGAAAGTATAATTATCCAGATACAGATGATGCCCTGCATGAGGAACAATGAAAACATTACTTTTTTGTCCCAACTTCTCGTTCAGGTATTTGGAGACTCTAAGTCCACCATCGACATCCATCCAGTCGTCATTGCCATAAAGCCAGACCCACTCATAATTGCTATTTTTCAAAACTTTTGAGTTTTCGCCATTAAACAATTGTTCTTCCAGGGGCAATCTCGGTTCACCACCGCATCTCAGGGCGAAACTTAGTAAGTATTCACCTGAGCCACGCTTGTTGAAAATAGAATAAGCATATCTATGTAAAGCTTCAAACCGTCTCGACTGTCCTGGGTCACCATTTAATATATGTTTGAAACGCCGATATGACCATCCACTTGTAATTTTGGAACCTAACTGGCGAGCATTCCTTACCAGTGTGAAAGGCGAAATATTCCTATCCCAAAGTTTGACATACCACCAAGGAGGCGGTTTCCATTTTCCAACCTCTGCGGTAGTATTATCGAAATCTCTATTAGATACACCTGCCGGGGAACAGAGAACCAATTTTTTAAATGATGGAGACTCCTTATATTTCTGCAAGTATAATGCCATCAAATAAGATCCCAAAGAATGCGCCACAACAATATTTTTGTCAGGTTTATGCAAAAGATTTCTTTTATTGAACCATGTGTGGATCCTTTCGTGAAACCAATCTTGAACGGTGTGAAGGTTGTCTTTTGGATACTCGAACGGAAACTTGGGTCTTGAAGAAAAACCATACCCGGGCAAGTCAATAGCATGTATACACCATTCGTTATCCAGTAGAGGGATATCCTCAAGATTTTTGATGAAAAAACCCAATCCAGCTCCGTATCCATGAATAAAGACTAGGTGCTTTAATTCAGTCTCGGGTACTGAAGGCTTCTGAGGATATATACAAAATTCATTAATATAGTTACCATCATCGTCAACAACAGTCTTAATAAGCTTTGATTTTTTGTATTTTGATGGATTCGGATAAAATGGCAACGTCTCTAATAGCTCAGTTTGAAAGACATCCTCGTTTTTAGTGAAATCTCGAAAATCTTTGACAGAATCTTCTAGAGGGCGAGGAAACAGACCAGGTACTTTGTAGATAATCTCCCTCAGTGGGATTGCAGTCGGTGCCGACGGTGTTCTTAATATTCGTTCCTCTGTGCCGTCTCTTTCGGGACTTTCATCGGATTCCGATCGTGTAATCGATGAGTTAGCTCCGGTCAAAAGTTGAAGTCCTTTCAAGGGCCTTCCTATTATTGAACTCAGAGTCGACTTAAACGTTAAAAAGCGAACTTTCATTGATTGGCAGTTCTTGCTAGCAGACGTTTGCTGTCGCTGTTACCAGTGTTTAAGCGGTTGCTCCAGCACCTTCTTAAATACTTAATGCTTATATGAATGTGTCAGCCTCACCCCCCAGGATATCTCGGGGATTATTCTTCTACTAATGAACGGCAGAAACAAAAAAAGAAAGAAAAAAAAAATACTTTTACAAATGAATGCGCATATCGGTATTGATGCTCCTACAAGAAACGATTTAGAGAGACAAGAGTAGTTGAGAACCTTCTGGTAGCTTTTGAGGTCCCATTTTTTGATAAAGGCAGTGATAAATAATATGAGGTACGGGAAGAGATACATTACCAACAAGAATCAACCTAAGTAAACAAACCCGCTGATTACAAATATTCACACTATTAATATTCTGCAAAATTGTTGGAAGAAAAAAAGTATTCATTCATATTTTTGATGGTTGTGTTGTGGCTGGAAAGCGCATCGTGATGGATTCAATAAGCCCGTGATAAAAGAAGCAGGCGGGAGACTTAGTATCAAGATATTGGCGTATGATTTATTTAAACCAAAGATGATTATAATGACCATTAAAATCTTGTGACATTTGTTGGGATTCCATTTTTGATAAGGTTAATAATATTATGTATATAGGATATACTAGAAGTTCTCCTCATGGATTTAGGAATCCACGAAAGGGAATCAACACTTTTACATAATCTTATTCTTATTTCTTCCTTCATTTTATACGTCGTTATTCATTGATCCTATTGCATTATCAATCCTTGCACTTCAGCTTCCACTAAATTTGATGACTGTTCTGAATCTTATTTCACTGGTCTGATAATTTTCGTCATCTTCTTAACACCGTATATGATAATCTTCTAGCTACGTGATTGAATGTATTAATCAGCTGTACTAGTAATTAATGGATAGTCGATTATTGTTCCAACAGATTACTACTGACATGGCACTGATGGCGAAGAATCTGGGTTAGAAGATCTCTCTTAAATATCATAGTTTCAAAGAAAACTCTCTAGGACACTGTTGAACCTGTTAAGAAATTTGTGCCTCTAAGAAAATTCACTCATAAACTAAATCCCTTTTCCGATAACTATCTGTTGTATTACGGGCTCGAGTAATACCGGATGTCTTGACAATCCTAAATTCGTTTAGGAGAGTAACTTGTTGTCAGACTTATTATTAACGTGATTCACAGAATGTTACTTATCCTATATAATCTATATAAGATCTGAATCTAACTAAAGGGTGGAAGCGCGGAATCTCGGATCTAAACTAATTGTTCAGGTATTTATACGTTTGGTTGGTTTGGTTCATCTTAGGCAAGTAGGCTGCCTAGTATACTCAATCTTGTCTGTTTTGGAACTATTGTTTGGTACGTGTTTCATACATGTTTTATGTCTAGGTTGATAAATCTAGTAATGCTGAGGTATCTCATTTTGAGATACAACATCTTCCTCTCTCTCGGAGTTGTCTTGAGTCTCGTACAATTGTCTAAAATTGGCTAATATTGACTTTCGTATTTCCTCTGGGATTTGGTAGAATTCAGCTTCTGAATATTCTACTGAGATTGTCGGGTCCACATCCTGCATACGACATAAGTATGTTTTGTGTGTGGTATCTATCCCTATAACTGCAATGACTTCATTGGCTCTGTTGATTCTTTCAACGGAACTGATTGGTTTATTCTTTGGATATGCGTCGGGTCGGTATACAAATTTCTTTAAGTATTGTACGTTAATAACTCTATGTTTTCTCTTGTGTGAATCCAAGTCGAGTTCGTAAGCGTTATCATTTATTTTCTTGACAACTCGAAATGGTCCAACATATATAGGTTGTACCTTCATATATGCTCCTTTCTTGAAATATGCATCTCTATGCACTAGTACGTGATCTCCTATGTTCAATAACAAAGTTTTACGTCTTTGGTTGTTATTAGTTTCCATTTCAATCTGAGCAGACTCTAGTCGTTCTTTTGTTTGGATCGTAATAGCTTTGAGGTGTCGGGCCAGTTCTACGGCGGTAAAACTTCTTGCATTGATTTCGCAATCCGTTTTAATGGTAGGTGCATTGGGAGTATATCCTAAATCAATTTCGAATGGTGACTTTCCAAGTGTTCTGGTCGGTGTGGAGTTATAGACAAATTCAATTTGTGGTAAGTAGGTGTGCCAGTTCCGGGTATTGGTGGAGGCATAAGCTCTTAGCAATCGGTTCAATGTTTGAATCGTTCTTTCGGATTGTCCATCTGTTTGGGGGTGGTTTGCAGAAGACATTGTCGATTTTATCCCTAATCTTTTTGTAAGTTCTTGATATTTTTCTGCGGTTATACGGATGTCTCTATCACTGGTTATTGTTTTCGGGAAACCATGATATGAAAAGATATAGCGGAATAGCGTATTTATTAGCTGTGATGCGTCTGCTGTTTTTCTTGTAGCTATGAAGTGAGCGCGTTTCGAGAAGCGGTCGACAACAACGAGGATCATATTCAAATCGTTTGTTGTTAAGGGTAGTCCAGTCACAAAATCCATTGATATATTAAGCCATCTTCCTTCTGCTACGGGAAGCGGTTGCAATAGTCCTTGTGAACGTGGTCGATGTGATTTTGTGAGTTGACATTGTACGCAGGTACGGATGTATTGTGTAATTGAATGTTGCAATTTCGGCCAGTAATAAATTGGAGCAATCTTTCCAAATGTTACAGTTACACCAAAATGGCCTCCGAATAAAGTATGATCGTGATACAGTTTTATGACTTCGTTCTGTTGTTTTACCGGGACTACTAATCGGTCTCGATAGTAGATTATTTCGTCTACGATGGAGTAGTTCTTACGGAAGGTCTCGGATAATTGAAATTTCTTTCGGTAGCTATGGAAGGCTGACATATCCTCCGGTTTGACATTGTGTTGCGTCAGTTCATTCAGATGAATTAACGTAGCACTACACAATGGGTCTGATTTATATTCAGTTTTCCAGCTTTCTGGGTTGATAGGATCGGGTGTTTCTGGAAATGTGGTGTATACGGCACGGGATATGGCATCGGCAACGACATTCTTGGGTCCTGCTAGGTATTCTAAGGTAAATTCATAGGTGGCTAGGTCGTCTAACCATCGTTGTACGCGTCGTGCGGGTTCGTTTTTATTCTGTAGTGACAGTAAGCTGATGTGGTCTGTTCTCAATGTAAAATGCTTACCGTGAAGCATATATCGGAAGTGGTGGAGTGCTTTAATAATTCCAAGTAGTTCTAATTCGCCTGCGGGATAATTCTTCTGAGCGCCTTCTAAGGTCTTAGAGAAATAACCGACGACACCAATAAGTTTGTTTTTTGTATTGATTTCTTCTAGAACAGCACCAATACCATCTTTTGAGGCGTCTGTGGTTAATCGGTAAGTTGCTTTGCTATCGAATGGTATCAAAACAGGGGAACTACATAGGGCGGTTTTCAGCTTCTCGATTGCTTTGTCTTGTTCTTCTGTCCATTGACTTTTGTCACAAATAAACAGTTGAATGGGTTGTGCTATCTTAGAACATTCTGGAATGAATCGTCTGTAGTAATTAATCATTCCTAAAAATCGTTGTGCTTGTTTTACTGTTTTCGGGGTCGGGAAGTCTCGGATTGCTGCACATTTGTGTTGCAGTGGGGCTATTCTCTGGATTCCAATACTATAGCCTAGGAATTCAATTTGTTTTGATGCAAACTTGCATTTTTTCTTTTTGACAATAAGATTTTCCTTCTTAAGTCTTTCAAGAACTGTGTCTAAATGTTTCCAGTGTTCTTCTTGGGATTCAGAGAAGATTAATATGTCATCAAGGTAGACATTGACAAATCTCAAGTCTCTGAAAATGTCGGCCATGTATCTTGCAAAGGTGCTAGGTGCATTGACTAGACCAAATGGCATGACAGTGTATTCATATTTACCGGACGGGGTGACAAAAGCGGTTTTGTAGCGGTCTTTTGGTTCCATTGGAATCTGGTGATAACCACTGTGCAAATCTAGCGTGGTGAATATTTGGGCATTCCCAATACGGCTTAATAGGTTGTCGATTCTGGGTAATGGGAATGGGTCGGAGATGGTAATCTTGTTCAGGGCACGGTAGTCAACGCAAAGTCTGAACGTACCATCTTTCTTCGGGACGAGGACAACGGGGGAACTGCATGGAGATTTCGAGGGGACAATGAATCTGTTGTCGAGCAGTTCTTGAACGATCTTGTTGATTATTCGTTCGTTCTTTTCGGTGACGTGATATGGTTGTAGTCGAGGTAGTCGTGCATCAGGTTTAATTTCAATGTCGTGTTTTACGGGAGCGTTGTCGATGTTCATACATCTTGCTGGGAGATCATTACGTATAATCTCTGTATACTTCTGTTGTAACCAAGCCGGCAACGTGGAAAATGGTTCCTTATCGCTGTGATCAATAGCTTTAGGTTCGACGTTATGGATGGTTGAAACAACGTTGAAGTATCTTTCATCCTCTTCTAGGATCATCGCTTCTTCAGGTATCTGGAATTGTGCAAATGTATTGTGAATACTACCTGGATTGTCAAGTGTTGTAAGCGGGTCAGTTGCGTCAGGAATAGTGGGGGCAAAAGACAGGGTGTTAGTTCTGGAGTCGCCACGATTACCAGCGGATTTCAGGTCAGTTGCGTCAGGAATGGTGGGGGCAAAAGACAGATTATTGTTTCGGGGTTTACCACGGTTACCAGCGGAGTTCAGGTCGGTTGCTTCAGGAGTAGTGGGGGCAAAGGACAGTGTCTTGGTTCTGGAGTTACCACGATTACCAGCGCATTTAACTTTCACATAGTTAATGTTTTCGGGATGATAAGCCTTGGGCTTCTGGGCGGAAGTACACTGCTTAGTGTTCAGGATTGTGTACAGGAGTTTCGGGTAGCGGCGTAGAATTGGATTTCCGATTAGGAGTTGGTAGTCCATTTTATCGAGTACATACGCGGCTACATTGAATTGCAGATTGTCGACTGTAAGGTCGAGCGTAACTGCTTCTGAGGTCGTGGCAGATTCGGTAGATATGAATCCTCTAAAGCGGAGCGGCGGAGTATCGTGGATTGGCAGATTCAGGAGTTTTACGGTATCTCTTTGGATAAATGATGTGGGTGATCCACTATCAAACAGGGTTCTTATTTTCGTGTTTTTTATTTTTATGTATTTTTCGGCAGTTTTGTCCATTTCAGGTATGGCGATATAATGTACAATAGGTTGAGATGTGATAGAAAATTTCGTGTGGTCTTTCGACTCAGGGTCAGGATCGGCTAGAACTCGCATTACGAGCTCTACATTCGTTCAGGCGGTGTCCTTCTTTCTTACAATAAAAACAGAGACGGTTCTTTACACACTCTTCTCTAGATGGATTATTGCTTCTCCTGTTGTGATAAGTCGCGGTCGGTTTATTGTATGATCTTCTTGTCCGAACTGCGTGGACGTGTCTCTTCTGGGTTAACGAGTTATCTTCTGGGTCACTGTCGTTGTCATCCTCTTCTTGTAAACGAGTTGTGGCTGCGATTATAGTATCTCCATCGGCGTCTAGCTCGAATTCTGGGAAGAATCTCTCAGTTAGTGCGGTTGTTTGGTAAGCCTCCTCCATGGCTCCTCTTAACGTTTTTGGTTTGTGCATTCTAACTATATTGTAGGTTTCCTTTGTCAGTAAGCGGGTATATGTCATAATAGCTGCTTTTTCGGTCATAAAGTCTGGTGGCATTCTGTCCCAAATCATTTTGAATTGTTTGTTAAGACGTTCGATACCAAATTTTGCTTCAGACAGTTGATTAATCGTGTTGAAGATTTTGTTGATGTCTGGTGGCTTATAGAAATGCTGGTACAGTCCTTGAATGAAAGTGTCGAACGTTATTTCGAGTATGCCTTGCTCTTGGACAAAATCATTAGCCCATTGAGCAGCAGGGTTCAGTAAGTGTTTTCTACAATAGACAATACGACTGGCTTCGTTGGGCCAGGGAATCATAGACATGTTTAACATTATTTCAGAGATGAAGTTTTTCAACTTGTGCGAGTCATTCCTACCTCTGAAGGTTAGTGCTGGTTGGATCGGGAAATTAGGAAGACATTCCACCGGAAGCTTTGGGTAACTTCCTCCTCCTGGGATTTGATCCATAAAGCTCATGACAGATGTTGGTGTAGCTAGGTTCGGGGATTCGTTGGTTTGCTTGAACAATTAGTAACCTTTAACGCTACCAGATGTTGTATTACGGGCTCGAGTAATACCGGATGTCTTGACAATCCTAAATTCGTTTAGGAGAGTAACTTGTTGTCAGACTTATTATTAACGTGATTCACAGAATGTTACTTATCCTATATAATCTATATAAGATCTGAATCTAACTAAAGGGTGGAAGCGCGGAATCTCGGATCTAAACTAATTGTTCAGGTATTTATACGTTTGGTTGGTTTGGTTCATCTTAGGCAAGTAGGCTGCCTAGTATACTCAATCTTGTCTGTTTTGGAACTATTGTTTGGTACGTGTTTCATACATGTTTTATGTCTAGGTTGATAAATCTAGTAATGCTGAGGTATCTCATTTTGAGATACAACACTATCACAAAGTGATGCTCGTATGGCGCAGTGGTAGCGCAGCAGATTGCAAATCTGTTGGTCCTTAGTTCAATCCTGAGTGCGAGCTTATTTTTGTTAACTCCCCTTTTTTGTTTTTTTTGTTTAATGGCTTTTTTTTGAAAATCCAAGTTACGCAATAACGAAGGCTATCATATTTAATTATAACTACAGACACCAGTGCTGTCGGTATTATGTGCTATACTACCGTATAACCAAGAAACGCGTCGCTAAAAAAAAGCCAAATCACTACGCGTAACACAAAATTCAAGGACCGACGCGTATTCTTCGCGTTTTTTTTTGCGACTGTAAACAAAAAAGGGCCCTCTGCGGTAAAGCAAGTGGGTCTGTTGCTCTGCAGGACACAGGACATGGTTGTTCCTGGTTCTCCTGTGAATCTCACCATTTGCAATTGGCAATTGGCAATTCGCAAAGTGCGGTTGAATATTGCCGTTTTCGAATATTGTCTTTTCTCTTTTGTAGGGTTAATCGTACTTACTTTCTTCTTGTGAACATATATATAACCACGTTCTCCATCTCATAATAGGTAACATTTTGATTTGTGTTAGAAAATAGAAAGATATATCAACCCAGCATACATATACAACCGACAACACATCATCTAGTGTCTCAACCAAATATCTTTCCACCTTATCGTTCTTCCACTGCATTATTTGAAATGAATTGTATCCCTAGTCCAATTACTGAAAGAAAAGTCTCAGTTAACGATGAGAATCATGTGGGCAAGAAAAATGTTCTCCAAACTATTGCAAGAGAAAATTCGGTTAATTTAACACCAGACTCTACGAATGAGAAGAAAATCCTGTCCGAAGTGAATAGTAATAAGATCGATGCTTTACAGCTCCCCCAAAGTAAGATACGAAGAATCTCCATTCATTTAGGAAAAAACAAGAAAAGGGGCCTCTCAAACGATTTTACAGATCCAGCAGGTTCGAAGACTGTAAAAAAACTAAAACTTGACGGATGGAGAAATTTAGATTCATTAGAGACAAATGATCCCTTCATGGTGGCAGAATATACAGATTCTATTTTTTCTCATCTTTATGAGAGGGAAACCCAAACGCTACCAACGCATAATTACTTGATGGATGCCGAATCTCCATACCACCTGAAAAGCTCCATGAGAGCCCTTTTAATTGATTGGTTAATTGAAGTTCATGAGAAGTTTCAGTGCTTACCTGAAACGCTGTTTTTGGCGATAAATTTACTAGATCGGTTTTTATCACAAAATGTTGTAAAATTGAATAAATTACAACTACTATGCATCACTTGTTTGTTTATTGCCTGCAAATTTGAAGAAGTTACACTACCAAAGGTGGCAAATTTTGCTTACATCACTGATGGTGCCGCAACTGTCGAAGACATCAAGAAAGCTGAGATATTTGTTTTAAGTTCTTTAGGCTACAACATATCTTTACCAAATCCCTTGAATTTCATAAGAAGAATTTCCAAGGTTGACGATTATTGTATTGAGACAAGAAATATGGCCAAATTCATCCTGGAATATTCAATATGTTGCAATAAATTTATTCATTTGAAACCATCATATTTAGCCGCCATGTCAATGTATATTGCGAAACAAATCAAAGATAATTGCATCCAATGGGACGAAACCTTAGTGCACTATAGCGGCGGTATTGATGTTGCATCAGACCCAGCATTCAAAGATTTTGTCAATGACCTGGTTGGAGATATTGCCGTACCTGAGACAAATTTGGATTCTCTGAGACTAAAATTCAAAAAACCGAAACATGGCATGGTTTATTTCAAAGTTTTTGACTGGTGCAAACAGAAGACATTGAAACATTAATCAAATTTCCAGTTCTCCAACCTCCCTCCTGCATCCTACATAACGTTGATAGACACACTTTAATTCATTTATGTATTGAAAAAGATAGAGAGAAAATACGTCCTATGGCATTTTGAAGTTAATCGCTCAATATCAAAACAATTAATGAAAATATGATTATTACAGCTCATAAGAGTTGACACCGTGTGATGATATATATGAAGTAACCGTTATATGTGAATAATGAATGCCTAGATTATCTATAAAATAAATGGGATAAGAATTTTTTTTCTTTCTTTCTTTTTCTCGATTCTGTGTAGGTTTTACCCTCACTCATGCAGAGTCATTATATCGTAACCATTTTTTCTTACTTTCAAAGCCCATTCGATGGAAATTATAGAAGCTTTTAAAAATCTTCTCGATTGATATTTTTTTAGGAACTCGTCATGAATGATGGGTCCCACAAGGTAATCCATCAATAACTGGCACACGGGATATAGTTTTGCCTTTGTATAACCGCCACTGTAGTGAATCAAATTACCATCCCAGTTTCCTTTACCCAGCATTTTCCTCGAGAGGAACATTGCTGCCGATGCGCATAATGACGGTAATATTCCAATGAACTTGAAATCTACAATAGAAATTTCCATCAGGAATTTCGCTAATGTTCTGGATTGAATATCATAGTCATCCGCTTTTGATATTCTTCTCAAAAAATTCATTGGATTGGCGAAACTAATGTGGAAATCGAGTTTCTCTAATATAAATTTTTCGCCTTCTTTGATTTCTTCCACAGAGCAGGCGCCATCTGTTTCGTATGCGAAATGTTTTATGCTAGGAGAGTAAATCTCTTCATATTTAGAAGCGATAAACAAACATGATGTCCCAACCAGTTGCAACCTATTCAATTGAACTATCTCTTCACAAAGGAATCTATCCATTATGTTTATAGCCAAATACAAAGTTTCCGGCAGGAGTCCAAACTTATTATGGATTTTAATTATCCAATTCACGAGGATATCCCTGTTTTGTTTTATGTTCCTATGTTTATAAAGATCGGACCTATTTGGCAATGTGGTTATTTCTAAGTGATGCAGATATTCAAAAATATCATCGACTTCTTCGCTCACCATTAAAGGATCATCACAATCTTCTTCATCCAAATCATCCCATTCATATTCCTCAAGAATCTCTTCTTCCGCAGTAAAATCATGTAGTTTGAACTTTTTTTGCTCGTCTTGCTCAACAAGAGTCGATATTGGCCTTTTTTTTTTTGAGTCATCCTTTATGATCCTTTTCTGCCATTCCACTTTTGTGGAAAATGATTTATTCTCAGAGTATGCTAACATATTACCGTTCAACGCCAGAGAATTGGTATCTGCGGAATTGCCATTTGAATAATGTTGTTGCTGTTGTTGCTCTGCGCATCCATATTCGGGAATATTTTCTTTATTGTTTAACACCTCTTGTTTTGATTCCTGCGTACTCTCATTGATAGAGGAGGTGAAATCATGGTGTCTCGAGACTTCATCCTTCGAAGGAAAAAAAGAGCTTAGTTTTGAGAAACTTTTCATTCCCATTTTCTTATTCATCGAGAGCTCTTGTAAGATATTTGCATTATTTGTGACATTACCGAGAATTGTTCTTGGAACATTTCTCTTTTGTACAATGCATTGAGTTTCCTTCATACTATTTTCATCGTTAGCATTAATGCTTCTGCTATTTTCTACTAAAAGGGACGTTGACATTATGAGAAGATTGAGGCTTCCTCTGATATTTGATAAAACGGACGAAAATATTTTGGGTCTATTTTTATATGGTAGATCTTACTTCGTATTACACTTTTGTGATCTTTGTAGCTGCGCAGTTCAACCACTTCAACAGTTTTTTCAAGAAGATATACCAGAAACCACAAGTAAAAAACGGTCACTAGAAAAAACCAAAGACACTAAAACTTCAACTTCCCAAATCTGGCCGAATATAAAAAAACACAATACGAAATTTGAAAATGCTTCGGTTAGATCGTTCGAATGCCTCTTACTACTCCAGATATATTTAATTGCTTAATATATACAACTACGCACTGTTTTCACAACAAGAAGGGACAAACCTGTTTCTGCAAAGGAAGACGAATGAGGAAATCGCAAACAAAACAAATCGGGCAGGCCGTATGCGGAACGCAAATTGAAGTAGTGTGTTATGTACACTTCACACCTAACTTGCAGAATATTCTTTAAATGATGCTGCAAAAACGCAAGATGAATGTGATTCATTAGCAGCACAACAAATTTAACGTTACTGTTGAAGTGAGATTTTGTGGTGCTCCTGCATTTTGCGTTGCCTTCTGATTTGTTGATGTTTTTCCGCTTTTGACAACTATCAACAAAACATATCGCCCGTTTTGTGAGACCCTCTCCTGGGAAGAGTCGCCGAAACGGCGCCAAACGACGCATTTAGCAAAAAAACTCTGTTTGAAGCGCGCTCTTGCACTGAATCTTGTTGCGTGCCTACTTCAAAAATGACACCAGGCGTGCATAATTTCATTGAAGAAGCGCCTTGTACATAACTAAAAGAGAAATCGGTAGTACCATAACTAACCGGAGGAATCTTGACCGCAGTTTCTCCCTACTGGCGGTAAAAAGTCTTTTTATGGTATCAGAAACCTACGTTTAAAATTAGATGAAAATCTATATGGGATATTCAGTGATTAGCTTAGTTTCTCGATAATATGGTAAGACCACATAATATTGGAGCATTTTCACTTTTTGCTTCATATATACAAGAGGACAATGCTACCAAACGTTGAGGGAACTTTGTAACACCGATTTAAACCTGTTGCTTGTCACGTTTATGCATTTTTTGAAAACCTTTTTGTTATCTAGATTAGAAGTTTAATATACTATTATACTATCCGAATAGATTTGTAGAACCAGCTCAATTCTCGCCAAAGTCATAAATGCGACGGAATCTCAATTGAATAATATTGTTGTAGGCAAATATTCGCGGCAATTGCTACCTTTGCGCATACAGTAACTTGAAGGCAACGACAATCATTATGGACTTTTACCGTACTGTAAGCAACATATATCAGCACTCTATTAATCTCTTAGTATTTTCATGACCATGTACGAACTGGCATTTCGATATTATGATGTCCTCGAAAAGAAACACATAAGGCGACCATTGCTGTAAACAAGATGAAAAAAAGACAGTAACATGATATCTTTTGCGTTCAAGACATTTCTGCGCTTATGTGGGTAAAATGAAATTGTGTATACAAAGTTTATACGAATACAATATAGGATACAAGCTACGGTAGAAATGTTATTTTTATTCTCACGCAATCAACCGGTTTCTGGAAAGCACAGATGTTCCCTCTAAATTCAATTTTTAATTTTCGCCATTCTTTTTCAACGGTAGATGATGGTATATACATCATTATTGTTGTGGCTAGAGTGTTATCATATACAATGTTTAAAAGATGAGGTAAATTGTCGACCAATGCAAGACCCAACTATCATCAAATTAGTGCAAGCTGAAGAGCAAGAACTGGTAATGTTATAGGACGAATGGAGAACAACTTATAAAGCAAAGACAAAAAAAATATTCACATTACCACGTAAACTTATTGCTTCCCTTTCGTGAATTCCTAAATCCAGAAGGTGAACATCTAGTATACTTGTCGATAACCAGTAGTATCAATCAAGAATAAAAGCAGAACTCTTTCTTATACTATATAAGAGAGGTATGTAAAACAGACGTCGATTGGACATGTTGAGTATGTTCAATACAATAATAAACTAGGGAATTCATTATAAGTTCAGTGTAACGACTCATATCATTTATATATAAATTCCAAGTTGATGCTCAATTAATGGATCCTTGTTTTCAGTTAAACCCGCTCTTCGAACAGCTCGTTTAGCATCCCTTCATCCTACCAAAGATACGACATCTGTGTAACATATACGAAGTACACTTTAGAATACAATCTGAGTACTTCAGATGGTAATGATGACTAGTTATGTGAATAATGATGAACCGACTTGTTCCAACAGTAAATCTGAATACTTCAGATAGTAGTGATGACTAGTTATGTGAATAATGATAAACCTACTTGTTCCAACAATAGTTGATTTTTGTGTAACTCTTTTATTCTTTATCAATAGTTTGTGAACTTATTTTAACGTTTGTCAGATTAAAATCATTTGCTTAAGATCTCGAAGAACTCATCCTTGTTAGCTCAGTTGGTAGAGCGTTCGGCTTTTAAGCATAGCGACTTAAGCAAGGATACCGAAATGTCAGGGGTTCGAGCCCCCTATGAGGAGTTCTTTCTTTTTATTCATCAATACATCTATTGATGAAGCATTTATTTAAAGATATAATTAACAACAAGTATCTGGCTATTTACTGCTACTGTCACATCCAGTTGATTCACAGAATAATTTTCTTCCCGTTCGAGCAAATCAATTACTAGTTTGTTCTCTATATACGACATTATTTTTTTTCCCAAAAATGGAATTCCGGTAAATATAAACAGCATTTACGGCCACTCACGTTTTATGTTGATATGTATGCAAAACGAATAGTCGTGTACATTCATACATATATTGCGTGAAGAGCTGCGTTACTCTTGTTAACTGCTAGCATGAACTGTAACAAGCACCGGACATATCATAATTTTCAGCCTACCTTATTTCTTCTTAACAAAAAATTTGCAGGTTAAATCCATAAAAAAATATTGATACCCGCGGGGTTTGAACCCGCGCCTCCGAAGAGATCAGGACCTCGACCTGACGCCTTAGACCACTCGGCCAGAGTACCAATTCATCTGTTAGACGATAGCATAGCAAAATTACTCATCAGAATATCTGAAGAAATTCAGATTCAAGCTAATTTTTTGTAGTTCAATTTCTATCTATTTGTTGGAACAAGTAGGTTCATCATTATTCACATAACTAGTCTTTGTTTCAGGATGAAGAATGTTGGAATGACGTCCCGTTGGTGAGTGCACTTGGAGTCAAAGATCCATTAATTGAACATAGAACTTGGAACTTATATATAAATGATATGAGTCGTTGAATTGAACTTATAGTAAATTCCTGTTGGAACAATAATCAACTACCCATCAATTACTGGTACAGCTGATTAATCAGGTAACTAAAAGATTATCATATACGGTGTCAAGAAGATGACGAAAATTATCAGACCAGTGAAATAAGATTCAGAACAGTCATCAAATTTAGTGGAAGCTGAAGTGCAAGGATTGATAATGCAATAGGATCAATGCGTAACGACGTATAAAAATGAAGTAGGAAATAAGAATAAAATTATGTAAGTCGCCGATTCCCTTCCATGGTATCTTAAATTCTAGAGGAAGACTTTTAGTAATACCAGGGCCTTCGACAAGAGTGGATTCCCAAACCGATCACCGAATAAGATCGGTATACAGAATCCATGGTTATTTGACATCTCAATACTTTCCCAACGTTTAATATATGAATGTGGTGCGTAACATATCAAGCTTTCTCTCTTTTTAAGGAGAGTAGGACCAAGTAAGAGATTGGAGTATACCTCAGTTTTGCATGGGTATCCTAATATATTTCAGTTAGATACTACATTTCTTTGGCCAAAAAAAATTTCTTAAAACCAACGAAACAACTATGAAGCAGACCAAAGTAAAGATGAGCATATTGAACAATTGGCTACATCACTGTACTCTAATTGCAACTATTGTAGGGCATTAGTGACTGTTGCAAGCAAGAAGTTTATGTTTTGTACTTTTTGGTTTTCTGTCTTGAATTGCTAAAGTAAAATCGCAAAAGCTTGATTAAACGTTTCAACGGAAAATGAGTTGCATACATGGCCACAACGTACACAACAATGGCCTTTTTCCTTGATTATAGAAAAACACGCAACAATACTTTTCGATCGTTGTCACACTTTTATTATGCTGCAACTTTTCTGCGATATCAAAATATATCACGGGTCACGAAGGGAAGACAAAACGCTATTTCTTATATAAGAACAAACGGTTGATAATTTTTAAAGCATGAATAAAAAGGGTAAAAAATCATTGATAATAACTACTGCTGTGACCCCATATTCCACGCTCGAGTTACAAAGTTATAGCAATGATATTCGGTCAGCTATACGCTTTTTTCGTTTTAACCTTCTCATGGTCCCTTTCCAAAACTGTTCAGGCAACTTCATTCAAGCAAAGTTCTTCCTTTGTTTTACTTGACAAAGAGAGCAACTTGGATAACTTTGGCACTGTCTCTTCAACAGCGGATGTGATATCATCTGTTGACAGCGCCGTTGCTATATTTGAATTTGACAACTTTTCATTATTGGATAACGTGATATTAGACGACCACATCGAAGAATACCCATTTTTTGAAAGATTTTTTTCCAATGATGTCGCCTTAACTGTCAATGACGAATCACCTTTGAACATCCCCCAATCCTTATCTTCCATTACGGAGCAATTCACAGTAGATGAATTACCTCAAAGTGCTTCTGAATTACTGTATGAGTACTCCTTGGATGATAAGAGCATCGTGTTGTTCAAATTTACTTCGAATACTTACGACTCGAACAGATTGGATGAATTCATTGAGTCTTGCTTGCTATTTTTAGGAGATAAGTCTGATAATGATTTGACTGTTATTATCAACACTGTCGGGACCATCGATGCTGATGACGATATTTTTGCCGCAAAAGACATTTTGAGCCATCATGATAACGATGAAGGTAAACACGGTGACGATGATATTTTAAGCTCTATTTGGACTGAAGGATTACTAATGTGCTTAATTGTTTCTGCTTTGCTATTGTTCATTTTGATCATTGCCCTTTCTTGGATATCAGATTTGGATATCTCTTACGGTGCATTGGAAAAATCTACCAACCCAATAAAGAAAAACAATTAATCGTTATATTTACTCATATATTTTAAATAAATATACGTAAATGATTGGTTTATGTGCAAATATAATCCAATTATTCATAACATTTAATGCTACTTTTTTTTATTTAGCCTTCTCTATATTAAATATATGCTCTTCAAAACAACACAAAAATTTTCTCATTCAATCAATCTTCCTTTTTGTCACCATCAACTTTATGATCTTCAGTATCCTCATGGAAGGCTACAACAATATAAACAATCAGAACGACGTTGGCCATTGCAGCAGCCAAACCTCCACTGACTAAAGTATTCGGTGTAAATTGCTGAATAATGAAAAAAGTAAGCACAGGTAGTACGACCATTGCTGCGGTAAACAGCATGAGTTTATTGATTACAGCACGAGGTACATCTACAGCCATTATGTATTCTTACTAAAGTTCCAGGGTTTCTACTAGCTATTGTCTACCGAGATCGGCTTTATCTAGACACACAGGTTAAAATATTGAAATACCTTTCGCTTTGCTTTTGTTCTAGAGAAAAATAAAATAATATTATAGAAATTCATAAAACATCTGAAATGTAGAAAAGAAAAGAACCAAAATAGGAAAAGAGGTCAAAAGTTGCATATTCCAGTTAACGTAGCCTGGACTAACAAAAAAACATGGTTCAGCAGTTGAGTTTATTTGGATACATTAGTGATGATGGTTACGATTTATTAATATCAACGCTGACTACAATATCTGGTAATCCACCGCTATTATACAATAGCCTATGTACTGTTTGGAAACCAAATCCATCTTACGACGTCGAAAATGTAAATTCCAGGAATCAATTGGTTGAGCCGAATAGAATAAAGCTTACCAAAGAATTGCCATTTTCCTACTTAATCAATGAAACAATGGTTGGTCAGCCACTGAACTTTAAAATTTTGAAGTCCTTTACAAACGATACAATCTCGCTTAGCTATGTTATGACGAGGAATATTTTGCATAATGAAGTTCTTCACACAAGCAATGCCAGCACCACCACCGAGATTAAAAATGGCAGTGAACATGCAGGACAAATTGTAAATGAAAATGATATCGTGGACGTCGATATGGATGCAAGTTCCACACCTTCAAACAGATCGTGTTCCCCTTGGTCATTACAAATTTCAGATATTCCTGCCGCAGGAAATAATAGAAGTGTCTCAATGCAGACGATTGCCGAGACTATTATATTATCTTCAGCGGGTGAGAACCCATCAATATCCTCACTCATGAGCGGATTCGGATATGTATTTGAGTATCAATACCTCACAATTGGTGTCAAATTCTTTATGAGGCATGGCTTGATATTGGAGTTACAAAAAATCTGGCAAATACAAGAAGCGGGGAATTCACAAATTACCAATGGAGGATTCTTAATAAAGGCATATATTAATGTTAACAGAGGAACCGATATTGATCGTATAAATTATACAGAGACCGTTCTAATGAATTTAAAAAAGGAACTACAAGGTTATATAGAACTAAGCGTACCGGATAGACAATCAATGGACTCGAGGGTGGCACATGGAAACATTTTGATATGACAATGACACCTAAACACTACTGCAGATTTCCTGCTACATAAATTTTGGAAAAATATATAGAAGAGAAACGTAACTATTTTTAATATACAGGTATTCATATCTCTACACGTACAGATATGTAGTTATATGGTGATGTTGATATATCGACGATTATAAAGGAAAAAAAGATGGTAATTTAGAAGAAAATCTTTGAACGCTAGCAAAAAGGAAAGGCATACTATTTTTTAGAATTCAACTTACCCAATTTAGCTTTGTGTTTGGCAATTTGCTTCTTTTTCTTTTTCAAGCTCTCAGTTTGTTCCTCCTTCTTAGCATTAGAGTACTTCATTTTTTTGTAAAGTTTCTTTTGCTTGTTACTCATCATAATCATCTTCAATTTCTTTTCTTCTTCTTCTTCATCGATCTTTCTCTTTTTGTTCTTTGGCTTGGTAGCATCTTTACTGGCGTCTGCCTCTGAATACTTCACACCTTGTGCTTCCAATTCCAGTTCTTTTTGGGCTTGTAACTCTTCGTCATCTTCGTCATCTTCTTCAGGAACAACTTCTTGATCATCTTCTGCAACTTCAACTTCAGCTTCAGCTTCACTTTCACTTTCTTCACCTTCTTCAACAGGAGCGGTTGGGTCGTAACCGAGGGCATCACCCCATGGACTCAAATGAGGTGGAAGTGCCTCACCTGGAAGATACTTGTTGGCAGGAACCAACTCACCTTTATTAATACAATCAAATATCCATTGAGGTTGAATGTATGTTCTACCAGCAACCTTATTTTTCAATGCTGGTCTATCAACAATTTGGTGAGTGATTTTAGACATGTCGATATCTTTCTTGTTCTCAATTCGATCCAATGCGGCTTCACTGATGATATTACCACCACAAGATAGGATTAAAAATTCAAGAATATCTATTGGAACTTCTCTACCAACGTAAAAAGAAAAATTAGAAAATAAAGAGGCAGCTGGGGAGTCATATTTACTTGGTTGTACCAAGACGTCACCCTTATTCTTGTTCTTGTCTTCAAAAATATCTAGTTCCGCTTCCTCGTTTTGTTCTAGCTCTTGTTCTAGCTCTTGTTCCCTTTCTTCTCGTTCCTCTTCGTTAGTTTCTTCACGGTTTGCCTCATCAGCGTTCAAGGCTGATTTTAACGTCGATGCGTCCAAGCTTTCAATTTGCACGTCTTTCTTTACGTCAGTTGGGTCAAGTTGTAATAGGTTATCTTCTTGTCCAGATTCTAGAATATACGATGACAAACCACTTATGATTTTATCCTTTTCAAGATCCAATTTTGGCGGATAGATCAACCCACTATCAGTGTATAGTTTGTATAAAACGAAATGCAATAGAGTCGAATAGAATTCTAAGAAGGTTAACATAATCCTAAAGTCGACATCACTTGGAATATTTTCCGGGAACTTGAAAGGAACTAGCCATCTAACTTCTTCACCTTTAATATTAGCTTGATAGTAGACACCTTTAATGGATACGAACACCTTCCGAATCAAACGTTCTTTGGCGACATAAGCTAACCATTGGTTACAAATTTTCTGAGTATCACCGATAATCTTCGATGAAACTTGATTCGTGGAGGGCAAATTAGAAAAGAGAAATAACATATTCAAGGCATCGTCAATATCCCTAAGAGCATCTGGGAAACTTGGATAACGTTCCTTGATAATGTGATCTAAAGTATAGGTGTCTCTGTTTCCCTCTAACCTTTTAGCAGAAGAAACTTCACCTCTACCTAAGGCTCTTGTTAATTTTCTAGCAAAAGTCTTGTGTTCTCTAAATTTGGCTAGAACGGGCTCATGCATTAGGTATTGAATATCCTTGGCATAGTAAAAAGTAGTTGGTGCAGTGGAACCCTTGTTTGCCTTCTTTTTATTCCTTGGTTCTCTTGGATAGATACCTTTGAATATACATAACCTTCTGAAATCGGCAAGAGAAACCTGCAACTTTCTCACAGCTTGAGATCTGGTGATAAAGTTTCTGGCATTACCTCTGGTGTTCTTCTTCTTAATTCTCATTATCTAAATAGGTGTCACTGATATTTTAATGTTTGCTATAACTGTAAAATATGTCTCAGAGACACAAATGCAAATTATCATATACTTTGCTAATAACCATCCAAAATTTTTCAGTTTTCTCACCTCATCTCATCGCAGAAAATTTTCTTTTTTTTTTTTTTCACAGGAAGGAATCGTCACTACAAACGACATGCCATCAACAATTCAATATAACAACAAGGGGACTACAGCAATCGGTATTTCGAGCTTTATTCTGGGTTAAGAGACTTAATCATAGGCCAGCGCCATGTACAGTAGATGGCGTCTATGCCGAATACACATAGCGGGTGGGTTCAATCATTTTGGCAGTCATCGCTTAGCATCAACGGAAGGGGCAAGGATCGGTAAAAAATTTGAGAATATGAATCAAATAAAGGATTTTCTATCGGAACCTGTGTGGTCTGTTCATGAATATTTAGCAACGAATGTGGGAGAAGAAAAGCTCAAGTTACCACCTGTAGAGGTTCTGAAGAAGTTGCTTCGATTATCAGGACTTCCCCTAGAAGGAGCGGATATTGAAGGGATTCAAATGCGGCTAGCAAAACAGTTATCATTCATCAGCAGGCTACATAACATTCCTGTCAATGGTGAAGAGGAAATGAAGGAATATGATGCTCGATTGATGAAAAGAAAAACGACGCGATTGAGCTATGAAAAGCTATTAGAAGGCATAGACCATCAAACGCAGGATGTGGAGCTGGGTGAGGTCAGTGGATCTTGGAAAGCAACGGGGCTTGCTGCAGAATCCAAAAATGAGTATTTTCTTGTTAAAGAGGGACTACTAAAAAATAGGAAGTAATACCTCCAAAGTTGCACTATATATTCGCTCCGTTCAATATGTTCTTTGTTTCCACGGTCTATCTTGTACATACAACATTAAAAAGCAGTAATATTATTTTTTGAATGCATAAATAAGATCGAGTACATAGAAATCATAGCGTTATTTACAATAAGTCAAATGAAATGTTTCTTAGTGAACGATTAGAACCATTTACCAGCGCTCTGTAGACGACGCTGCCGTTGCTTCTCTACAGCTTTACTAATATACCATCCATAGAAGACTCCCATCAGGGAGCCACCTAGATGCGCAGCATAATCAAACGATCCCCACCTCAAGGCACAACCAGCCGCATTCCATGCCACTGAAGCCAAGAATGCTACCCAGGCACCGCCTGGAACAGGAAAGACAAATAGCAATATTTTGGCATGAGGAAACAAATACGAAAAGCATCCCAAAACCCCAAAAAGGGCACCACTAGCGCCCAGGCTAGGACCAACAATAGCCAAGCGCGCAAGTTTTGGGTACCATAACGAAAACATGGACCCTGCAATAGCACTATTAATATACAAGGAAAAAAAATTGGACGCGCCCAACATCGTTGAGAGAGAAACCCCAAAGGACCACAATGCTAGCATATTCATACCCAAATGCCAAAACTCCTGATGTGAAAACGCACTTCCGATTATGGAAAATTTGCTAGTTATATGATCCTTTTGCAGTAACATATACTTCTGCAAGAATTTCCAGCATTTTGGTAGTTGCCATAACCCAAAAACAGCAACATTAATTCCTAATAATGCGTATACCAGATTTTTTGGATGTGTTTTAAAGTACGTAAACGGCGGAACGTGTTCGAACAAATAAGGAGAAACAAAATAGACTCCCGCCATCAATGAAAGACCTAAAAAGGTCATGGAACCTAGTGAATTGCCGCTACTTCTCTGTTGCTGATACTGTTGAAACCTGTTCAAACGCGTATATCGATTGGTTGTCTCTTCATTGAAAATCGGTTTCCACCTTGATTTTAAAATCGATGCTTGCGAAAAGAATCTTTTCGGTATAGTTTGCTGGAGAGCTATACTTTTGTTTATCAGATTTGGAGCATTTATCAATTTAATTACGCCCTGTGGCCTCCCAATATATGAAACGAAAGTCCTTGATGGTGCCAGAGAAATGTTGCTACGGAGAAACATTTTCATAGTGGGTCGAAGACCCAGCATAAAAGAACTTGCACCTAGCATGTTGAGTAGAATCCTATGTCCTGATATTCCGCACGTGCCACTTGCAAATGGTATACCTTCTTTGGTAGCTATTTCCACCTTTTTATTTCGCCACTCATTGTACAAGCCAAACTAGAGCTCAGGCTTTTTCGCTCCGGGAATCCGCACTAATGAGAAATGATTTCATCAATCCTGGTGGACGTTGTGTTAAATATATATATATATATATAGAGAATGTATAAGAGTTTTGGAAGGTATAAGACTGATATACAAACGACTATGCTTCAAATTCAATAAGATTGGAATTCTTGTCCGTTGAGTTTTTTGATAAAGGTTCAAAAGGCCTCTCCTGCATAGTGTTAGCATTATTTTCGTTGGCATCGTCAATTTCAAACCAAGAATTTTGCAAGAGTTCTTCATGCTCAGATTGATGGTCGGATGTGAAGTCGTCCAAATCATCGTACTTTTCTTCTTTGGTAGTTGCCGAACCTGCTGCCGCAGTTGGCGTGCTTTCTGCAGAAGTGATGCTATTTCTGGTTGCTACGGAATCGACACGGCGACGAACTTGTTCGGCAACTCTTTTACCGTCTGCCAATATACCATCGAACATACTTCTGAAAACTTTGTTTTTGTTATTGATATTGATGCGTTCGTCGACGTGAATGGATGATCGTAAGGTATTGGAGAAGAAAAGTTCATACGTTTCATCTGCCAGAATGATCATCCTGAAAGTGGGCAGGTCTATAACTTTCGGGTGAGTGGGATCTAAGGCAGCATTTGCCTTTATGCTCTCCATTCGCTTCAATTTCGCTGTGTGCTTTTCTTCGTCTTCATCTTCATCATCAGACAGATCGATCAAATTTATTTCTTCCGCGAGATCAATTGCCTTGGCATATTCAAAAGATCTTTGTAAAAAATTGCTTGCAGCCTTTAAGTATCTTTCTGCTTGCTCAGCTTTGTATTTTTCTTCATCAATGGTAACGCCTGTTGGTAGCTCGATCTGATTCATGGTAATTATCTCTTCTCCGCTTTCCTTGATAATACTTTCGGCAATATCATCTTCAATGTGCTTCTTTGTCAGCAGATCCACGTATCTACCGCTCTTCCAAGGTTCTGTCAACAGTAATAGTCCTTCTGATAATTGCAAAACTTCTTCTCTGTGCAGCTCACCATCATCGTCAGCGTCATATAAAGAGAAAAAATAGTTTATAGCCTGTAAAAGGTCAACAGTCAATAATTTATCTAAGCCGGTTACCACATCGTTTAATGTCAACTCGCCAATATGAGCAGAATCCCAATTGTCAAACAACCTTTGCAAGAAATTCCTCTTTTGCTTACGGAAAGCTGGATCGCTATCTTTTCCACATGGTCTACACGAATCACAGAACTTACTCAAAAACTGAATGAATACTTCAAAGCCCATATTGGATGATCCAGTTCCCATACTAATCTTGTAGGTTTCTATACTTTGGTAAAACATGTCATAAATGTTGGACAAGTTCTCACTAGAAAGATTAAAAGTTCTGGGCATGTGACGCAGTTGCGTTCTTTTCATAAAAGTCTCAATGTTTTGAAATATGCCCTTTTCATATTTGTGTCTTACTTGCATTGCCATTTCTTCGGTGATGACACTAAACTCTTTAAAAGCTGTAACCAACAATTCTTGAAATCTCGTGATTTGCCTGTATTTTATGTCGCTTGAATCTGGGTGTGCACTTTGACCCAGAGTTTGGAAATAATGTTTAATGATGGCAATAAACATCCCATCATCATCAGCTTGTAAGATATCATCAGCATTTATTTTCAGAACCGCCAATGCCACTTGAAATAATGTAATAGATCCGTTCATGAAAAAAATGTCCATTATTCTAACAGCATATTCTAGAGGCATTGAAGTAAAAAACAACGACAAGAACCAAGGTAAGGATACCACGGATAGTTGAATGTCATGCTGGACAATATATTCCCAAAGCACTGGCATTCGGTCCTCCACAAAGGACTCGAACACTTTTTGGTCTAACAGTGTACCATACATTGTCTTTGAATAATAACCTGGAACGTAAATGTCACATAGGTTACATAAACACCAAAAAGCCTGTTCTTCAGACATGAATATTAAGAATCCGGCAACAACTATATTCATGGCCTGACAATATCCAACGTCGGGATTTTTCCATGAGTAGGCTGTCAAGACATTTCTCAACCTTTGAATGCCTTCTTCAGTCTGGTATGCTGAATATTCTGGTAGTGATCTTTTTAAATCTTTTTCGATTTCATCAATAGCTTGTGACGTTTTACCGGTATTATCGTTCAATATCTTTTCGTATTCTCCTGCGTTTGCATAACGCATATACATTGCACCTGAGCATAACTCCCAAATTTCACCTCTCATTCGATTTGGGATACCAATTCTAACCAGTTTTCTGAACATATGGGTTTGAACAACAGCCAAGTTTCTTCCATTTTCTTTGAAGTAGTCGAACCATAACCTCAACTTGGCCTTTTCCTTGGCCATAGTATGATTTCCAGGATATTTGAAATGTTGACCAAGACCTGCCCTGGGTACAGCTATATCTTTTTTACCTAGTATATTTTTTGCAATTAAAAATTCAGAATAAGAAGTCTCCAAAAAAGCAGGTAGATTCTTGGCATTAGGGATATTCTCTTTCAAATTTGACTTCAACTGGCTACAAAATTGCTCTGATCTATAACGTATACCGATAAACTGGATCAGAACCTTTGCTCCTGTGTACAAAGTCACCAAAAGAGCAAATTCATATGATTCGGATGGCGATCTCTCCACACGCTTGATGGTAGAGATGTTCAATATTAGTATACACGAAGAATGATCGAACGCATCCCGAAATACTAGGAAATGAGGTGTTAAAAACAGTCTCCCAGAATAAACATAGGCAGTTTTTCTTCCTTTATTGCTCACCATATCAGAATGTTTATTACCATCTCCATTGGAAGTTGCAAATGAAACTTCAGCATTTGTGTCTTCTAAAATGTTTTCACTGGCTGGCAGTTTGTACTTCAACCTGAATTTCTGATCTCTGGTTAACGTCGGAGCGAAACTGTCAGCCAGCTTGTCTAAGAATGGAGCTTTTTGACGTAAAGAATCAAAAAATGACATATCCTATCCTTTAACTTGTCAAGGTGAGACCTTTAAAAAATTCAATGCCTTAACTGGTTGGGCCAATGCTCTAAAAATGCACGATTTCTTGAAGGTTGCTGCCCAACCCTTTTCAAACAACTCTTTTATGGTCTTTTCTTTTAGCTCTTTTTTCCAGCTGCATGAGTCGGCCGACAAAGTAGAATTACATGCAATGCAGTAAAGAGCAATGACGCACAAAAAACGTGGCTGTATGTATCCAAGTATATATCGAAAGAATCGGCATGCGCCACTATGCTATTGACTATAGTCTAGAGGAATTCCCTCTTCTATTGCTGAACTAATGACTTGATCCATCAATTGTGTCATCACTTCAAAATCATGGGCCGGATTGGCACAAGAGTATACGATGCGCAGTGTGGTCAAATAATGCGACTTGAAAAGCTGGTTATATGTTCCTACGTCGATTCCATTCAACCATCCGTGTGCCAATGGATAAAAAAATAGATTGGCGTGCTTTTTAAACCGGTTTTGCGTTTCCTTTTCTTGACCCCCATCCAGTTTTTTGGACTTCCACACCATTTTCGTCTCCCTCATAAGCGCTGATGATTCTTGAATTTCAACAGGTTTTGCACTGTCATAATTTTGGCTATCCCACGGTAGACGGCTTGTAGGAAAATCGAACTTAGGTTTAACGATGGTTGGATCGTCAAAACCCCTCAACTCTCTTGCAGAAAGACCTAACGCAGATAATAACGACATCCTTTGTTGCAATGACAATTCTGAGTTGAATAGAATAGTTATTGCGTCCGTAACCTTTTCTGGAAGAATGACTAGTATGCTTACTAAGGCATTGATTCTCCACTGTTCGAAGGGGGATTCATCGAATTCATTATTCAAACACGTTATGCTTGACATGATGGCTTGAGCATAATAACCAACCTCTAATGGGAAATCCATCTTTTGTCGCATCAGCTTTACCGTTTGCTTTAAAAGTGGTATTAACGGGGATTTTCGAGATTCACCGCTTTGTTCGTACTCTTTCATTAAATCTTTCAAAAATACAATCCGCATAACATGCCCCTCTTCTTCGTCATCATCATCGCTATCGTCACGGTCCAATGAAAGGGTTTGGACATGATCTGAAACTTCCACAATTTCATTATTACGGGCAACCGTTCGGATATTGGATCCAGGTGAACTTCTCAAGGATTGAAAATTGATGGCTTCATTCTCACTATTGCTTTCGAACTTTAAGTTCGGTATACGAATTTTAAAATCACTCTCATACTTAAGTTCACCATCTGATAAAAGCTTGGCAATAAACATTGCCCGCTCCCTGGCCTCACGTTGATTACTGGTTAAGTGTTTAGTCACACCATTTAGAAATTGCTCGCTATGTGATATTCCTTCCTTCTGGGTCTTGCTCAGGTTATGTACTATAAGAAGCACGAGTAATTCGCAAGTTTTTGTATCCACATCGTCACCATCATCATCCGCGAAATCTTCAAATTTATTAATCAAAGCACTGGCAAGCTTTGTAGAAGAACGATTGTTCAGCAAACTGATTATAATCTCCCTTAAAGAAAGAGACTGAATTTCCAACAATACGGATGGACTCATGATTTTATTGAGATTGAACCGCCTTAAAATCTTCCTAACATCATTCAAATTGTCTACAGTCAAGTGAACTTGAATGTATGGTACTAAAAACTTACAAATTAGCCTCCTTTGGTCTAAGGGACTGCTAGCTGATACTATTTTTTGAAGTGAAGAGAAATATGACTCTTTCAATAAGAATAACTCACCAAATAGTATATCTGCTGCCAGCGCAGGGCTGAGCAGAATTGTTGATACTAGCCATTCACCTAGGAATCCAGGCGTATTAATTTTAACTATCTCATTATTTTCAAGGATAAACTTCCACTGAATTCGTAGGTATTCTAAGTATTTCGCTATATCAACCCGGCTGGCCAATGAATTGAATATCTTGCTCCCGAAGAAGAAGGCCTTGACACTACTACGGTCCACGCTTCTGTCAGCACTTGTCTTTAGATAAAAATTTAAACATCCCGGTTCGAGACTAATAACGCCTTCTAAAAACTCTTGGTATATGCGTATTTCTCTCAACTCATCATGTTCATATAGTGTTGCGGAGAAAGTTACCAGATGAGCTAAAAACGTGAACGACTTGGACACTAGACGTCTTAGGATGACCTTCGTCTTTTCCGGTAGCGATGGATACACCGGAAGAACAAACTTGATAAGGACCATCGAGATCTCGAGGTCTACTGGCTCATCGCGACAGGTATCCAACTGTATTAAGGTTTCATGGATTTGGGTAGTGTGAGCTCCCTGTTTCAGTGTCTCCAAATTCATTCCACCAGAAAATGTCTATCCACTCACAGTCTTCTTTAATTCGTTTCTTGAGCAACAACTTATCCGCATATCTTTACTGTTTCTATTTTTTGGTGTTTGTTTTTGTTTTCCTTCTTTTCAAGCTTAACGGGTCCTTACAGAAAAGAGGTAAACAAACTTAAACAAGTACATGGATACAAAGCCCTCCACATAACATTGCGCATTCAAAGCGGAAAGCCATCAATAATTAGATCATTCCCATTCAAAGGAATACATACAATCTATTGTAAAGGACGTCGGGACCATTTATTTGCAACAAGATTAATTAAAATACCTGGCTATAACATTTTTTTTCTTTTTCTTTCAACTACGATCATAGTAAACATTGACTCCATCACTACGTTTCTTCGGGGAACCTAGCATCACTTAGTCTAAGTGCGAAGACATTTCAAATCGGGAGATGATGGTAAAACAAGAGGATCCGTTGAATGAGATTAGCCCGAATACTCCAATGACGAAAAATTGTTATTTATTGAACGAAACATTGGAAAAAGTGCATCACGGAAACCAAGTAAGAACGGCAGCTTCGATGTTGACTGGAGACAATCCAACTGATTTTGATGGGATACTTACAATGCATAATAATATAATACGTGACTTTCTGAAGACTGCAAGCAGCAATGCAGAATTTGCCATGGAAAATATCACTAGTGTTGACCGTTCATTAACTTCGATATATTACCTATTAAAAAGCCGTCATATGTTGAGCCATATGAACTCCACTGTCAAGCAACACATGATGATAATTGTCAAACTTATCAATTTTAACGCATTAGGACTAGCGTCATCTGAAATCATTTCTCTTTACAATGAAACGAACCTATTTCAAGCTCATAATCTGAAAAATATTCTTCTTGCAGACTTCAATACATGGAATGAATACTACCTTTCAAATTTAAAAATATTGGCACTGCAGCTTATACTGAAGAGAAAGCTCGTGGAAGAGTATTTACCGCATGTGTTGGAAATATTTTCCCATGACGAAAGGTTCCTGCTGAAAGACCCTAATCTCAAAATGCATGCGCTTATAAAAATAGTTTTGAGCTTCTTTTCTGTCACATCAACTTGTAAAATCTTATTTGGACTGAAATTTTTACAATATATCAAGCAGTACAAACTACCTTTCAAAAACTACGTCGAGAATATCAGTACTGATAGTTTTAGCAAAAAACTTCTCCATAAAAGTTATCTCGACATGGGACCTAATAAAGTATATTTAAACTCATTTTACTCATCATATTCCAAGTTGTACGGTGGCCTGGATAAGATAATGCTCCTAGATCTTTTGGTCTACGAAGAAGCAGCCGATATGCAAGGCGTGACAAGAGTGAAAAAAGAGCTTAGCGAATGCTGTGACATGAATGAAAATCGCCTTCTTTGGTCCTGCATTTCTCTCGATGATTTGAGCGTAGTGCTGGAAAGCGCAACAGATTCTTTGCAAAATAAAAAGGGGCATGTGTCTGTGACATTAAGATGTTTAGTGTGTCTTTGGTCTACTATTCGACTAGAAGGTTTGTGTAAGAATAGGGATATTTTAAGGCAATTTGATCGTAACATCATTTACATCAATTCAAACATCAAATCCATCGAGGACGGACCAGCCGCTGACTCATTATCTCAACTCCTGACCATTTTATCTGAAATCTGCATCGATTATGGAGAATTCAAACGACTAGCAAACGTTATCAGTCTGTTTTTCAATGCCTCTGTTTTATTCAAGAGCCATTCTTTTCTATTAAAGACCACTTGTTTGGAAATCAGAAGTCTTTTGCTCGATAATGATTCAAAAGCGACTCATCGAACTATAATGAAATTTGAAAAATTCGTATCAAGCGCCCAGAGTATTCAAAAAAAGCTTGAGGTTTTCTGCTATTTGTTCAATGTATATTGTATGGTACGAAATGATTCGTTATCTTTTATTTTTGATTTTTGTCAGAACGTATTCGTACATTGTTTCACACGCCTAAAAACCACCAAGTTCATAGAATTTTCGAATTGTTCTGAGGTTATGCTTTCAATATTATATGGCAGCTCGTCTATAGAAAGCATTCCTTCCGGAACTTGGTCACAGTTGACCAGGATGATATTCTGTTCATTGAAGGGGAAATTTGACTTGGATTCTTCTGCGCTGAACTGTAAATTGGATAAACTACACTTACTGAATAAGTATGAGCTATTAATCAGGATAGCGTATTTGCTGAACCTGGATATGAGTAAACATCTAACAACAAATCTGTCAAACATAACTAAAATGTATATGAATAAATGGCTAAACAGATCATATGACGCAACTGAAAAAATATCATCATTTGAGGTGAACTTCGTTAAAATGCTGTTGTGCTACTTAAATTTTAACAGCTTTGATAAACAATCCATCGAACTCTCACTCCTCATTAAATCAAAAGAAAAGTATTTCTCCAGTTTCACGCTCTACGTTGATAGCTATCTACTGGACGCTTATCTGAGCCTACATATGATTGATGATGCGTCTGCGATAAAAAGTCAACTACAAAGAACGATTAATTTACGGACAGCGAAAATGGAGCAGGCACTATTGCATGTCGACACTCTAATAGATATTTACTTGTGGGAGTCTGACCTAACAGCGTTTCAAATATATTTTGGGAAAACGTTGCCTGCTGTGAGGCCTGAATTATTTGATATTAATAACGACTACAAGCTACCCATGTCGCTTTACATCAAAGTTATCCTTTTGAACATAAAACTTTTTAATGGAAGTGCAAAACTTAATGTCAAAGCTGGCAACGTGGTATCCGCTGTGTTGGATTGTAAAAAAGCACAGAATTTATCCTTATCGCTGCTTAACAAAAAAAGAAAGCTGTCACAAGCATCGAGACTAGCACTACTAAAAAGTTTATCATGTAGTTTTTTCCAACTTATTAACGTGTATATACGTATTGGTTCTGCCAGAGATTGTGAATTTTACAGTAAAGAGTTATCTAAAATCCTTTCCGATTTCGGGGAACCGATTATCGTTTACAGATGTCTCCATTTTCTTAACAGATACTATATGATAACAGAGCAGAGCAGTCTTCAAAGCGTAACTTTGAAAAAGGCCAACAAGGCATTTGATTACCTAGATGCTGAGGCAGATATTACAAGTTTAACAATGTTTTTGTACGATAACGAGGAGTTTGTCAAATTGGAGCAGTCATTGGTGCTGTTTTTCGGTGATCAGCTACCAAAGACATTCTTACCAAATCTGTGGAGACTTAACCTCGGTGAAGATATTGATGACAGCATCTGTTTGCCTGAATATAAAGCTAAGAATATAATCAATAAGGCTAACAATATGTGGCGAAATGTAGTGGGCCAATTGGAAGAAGATCCATTTTTCAAAGGTATGTTTGAGTCAACCCTTGGAATTCCCTCCTCTTCACCTTCAGTTCCTAGCACGGTGTCCAGTAATGTACTTAGAACTCCTTTGAAGCATAGCACGGTATTGAAGCTTTGCGATTCTCCAAGATCATCCAACATGACTCCTAAAGGTAAAAATATGAAACAAAAGTTTGATAGAATGGACGCCATCGATAAATTAAAAAGGATGAAGCAGCTTTTGGAAAATTTAAAATTGGACTCATTGGAAAATCACGAACTGTCAAAAATCGCCTCCCTATTTTCACTAACTTTGACCATTCTTTCAAACATCACTAATATTAATAATGTTGAGGTTAATTTAATCACTGATTTTTCTTTAATTGATTTGCCGAGGCATATGCCATTGTTATTTGACAAGGCTTTGAATAATATCGACAAGACGGATTACAGAAAATTCCATGTTTCATCACTAATAACAACTAACAGTATATCCACTACTACAGAAAATGACGCAATATCATCCGCTCAACTGGATATAATGGATAGTAATTTGGATATCAATGTTATCACTATTGACTTTTGTTCTGTAACTGGAAATTTACTTTTATCCAAATTAGAGCCACAGCACAAAAGAAGGGCGCATTTAAGATTACCGTTAATACGATCGAATTCAAGGGATCTCGACGAAGCTCATTTTTCGTTTCCGGAGGCCAGAAAGGAATTGATTTCTATTATTAAAGAAAGTAATGAAACAACATCAGTAGAGGTCACCAGCAAAATTAAAACCAGAGAAGAAAGAAAATCTTGGTGGACCGCAAGGTATGAGCTAGATAAAAGAATGCAAACATTATTGAATAACATTGAGAATAGTTGGTTTAATGGGGTTCAGGGATTTTTTAGCCCTGAAATTGTCGATAGTTCTCTATTTGTAAAATTTAAAGACAAGTTTTACGAGATTTTACATCAAAACTTGCCCTCTAGGAAACTCTATGGGAAGCCCACAATGTTTATAAAAGTTCAAGACTGGATAATAGAATTATTCTTAAAACTCAATCCACAGGACGCTGACTTTCTTTCCAAGATGGAGGATCTGATATATTTTGTTCTTGATATTCTCCTCTTCCATGGAGAAGAAAATGCTTATGATGAGATTGATTTCAGCATGCTCCACGTGCAGTTGGAAGAACAGATAAAGAAATTTAGAGCAAACATGACAACCAATAGTATATTCCATACGTTTTTGATTGTTAGCAGTTCTTGTCATTTGTTTCCCTGGGAATGTCTAACATTTTTGAGAGACATGTCAATTACTCGTGTTCCCTCTTACGTTTGCTTGAATCAACTTTTATTACGTTTCCATTACAAATTACCCATTGATGTGTCTATTAAGGACAACATCAGTATGGTACTGAATCCAAATGGTGATTTGTCAAGAACTGAGTCAAAGTTCAAGGATATGTTCCAGAAAATAATTGATACGAAGCCTTCCTCTCAATTGGTCATGAATGAGAAGCCAGATGAGGAAACCCTTTTAAACATGTTGCAGAATTCCAATTTGTTTGTTTATATAGGGCATGGTGGTGGCGAACAATATATAAGAGGTAAGGAGATAAAAAAATGTGTCACAGTTGCCCCCAGCTTTTTGTTGGGCTGTTCTTCAGCAGCAATGAGGTATTATGGCGAGTTGGAACCTACTGGAACAATTTATACCTATTTGCTAGGAGGATGTCCTATGGTGTTAGGTAACCTTTGGGATGTGACTGATAAAGATATCGATAAGTTTAGCGAGGAACTTTTTGAAAAGATGGGACTTAGCGGCAGTACTGCTGATTTGAATGACTGTAATTTATCTGTCTCACATGCTGTCTCCAAATCCAGGACCGTGTGCCATTTACGTTTTCTGAATGGTGCAGCTCCTGTTATCTATGGGTTACCAATAAAATTCACGTTGTGATTGCTATTCTTCTGGCATTTGTGAAAATCATCCCATAGACATTTCAAGGAAAGAATGGGAAAACCAGTGGAAAAACAACATCAAAAGCACACTCAAGCATCATTAATTGGCAATATCATCTAAAATGTATAAAAAGTGAATATTTCCAATATATTATAGCAACCATTTTTTTCCTAGACACATATGAAGTAACACATAACGAATTGCAGTTGACCATAGAGCTCGTACATATTTATGCACACGAACAACGGACCACATAGTTGCTAATTTACTGAGCCTAGCTAGAATATATAAAAGAAAGAAGGCAATGAAAAAGAGTGAAAAAAATATTCTATATTCTATAAAAGCTAAGTTATAAAAATATATAAGAAAAAAAGCCATGATTAGGAGTAAAAAAATGTATGCCATGCGGACAACTCTCTGAGAAAAGAGTTGAAATTTAAGAATAGATTGACTGATTTAGTTTTATAGAATCGTTATTACCTGAATCTCCGTCATCTTCTTGAATTCCGCCACTCATAAATTGGTTTGTCATTAAATTACCACCATAATTGGCACCTTTTTTTGAAAACATCAAACTATTGAGCGAGCTGAATGATACGTTTTTCTTATGCTTTCTAATAGGATGTACTCTAGAAGCTGTTGTAGCAGATGTGGTCAAATTTTGAGCACTATTATTTCCTCGTTTATAAAAAGCAGGATGCGCGTGAGTTTTTTCGGTGCTCAAACAAGGAACATTTCCTGTACTATTCGTTTTCTTGAGGGCTTGGTATGGTGATTCTCTGTTGGTCGTTGTCAGAGGAGAGTTCATAGTAGGTGACGAGGAAGCCGTAGCTGAATGATCAGCAGAAACAGTTTTAACATTTTGGTTATTGACCATTACTTTAGGTACAATCGCAACGTTTGCGGTAGGTGGGTTCCCAGCGGATGTACTTCTCATTCCTGTGACATTTATACTTGAACTTGAAGTCCTTGATAAAGATTGCATTTGCTGTGGTTGTTGCTGTTGCCGTATATCATCATTATAACATGGGCTCGAGTCTTCAGAATTTTTTTGCATGCAATTGTTGTTGCTCCCATGAAGAGGAATGGCAAAATATCCTCCTGAGCTGGATTCAGAATTGGAACTGCCCGGAGAATTTACTGGTAATGATGGGGATGTATATGAAAAGCCTGGCAAAGAGCTAGTCTGTGAAACATTTCTTTGATGGCGCAAGCTAGCTGTTGGGTTATTATTGCCGTTTATTGTCGACTGTTGCAGCATCATTCCATTACTGGTAATTGACACGGCCGGGTTGCACCCGCCATACATGCTCTGGGGTCTTGAACCAGATGAATAAGAGGGCGTTGTATTACCTGAAGTGGCTGCGTATTCAGGATATTGATGTGGCGATTGAGCAGGCCTTCTTTCTACTGTGATCAGATTGCCATAGTCATCGATGGCCGGTGTGTTAACCTTAGACCTAAAACCATTTCCATCGAAATCTGCCAGAGGACTGTTCTGAATATGAATATACTGAGGTTTGTCTGCCCTACCTTTTGGATTGAGGGAGGTGGTGGTACAGTCTTGTAATGTGAACGAGCTGTCTGTTAGACAAGATGTATGGGAACCGATGTTTATACTATTTCTTGACATATGTCCTGCCTTAAATCGGTGCGATTTCATGACACGATCTTCAATAAATTTGATTCTTTCTTTAGTATCATTAAAACTTGTCAAATTTTTCAAATCTTGGACCCACCGCTTGAAATGCTTTAATTCCTCCTCGGTAGGCTCTGGGGATACTATTTTGAAAGTCCAAGTTACGTAATTGTTTGATTCTTTTTGAGCGGCAGCATAAAATTGGTCCAATTCGCTTGATTTTGAGTTCTTACTTTTAGGTTTACTTCCCTTCAAAAATTTGTGGAATGGAGCCTTCGAGAATATTTTTGCCGTCTCGTGACCATACTTTGGTAGGGATGTTTGCGAACTACTGGATAAATATGTACTGGAGCTTGTTTTCCTGACATCTACACTTTCATTGAGGGTGGGCTTTCCTACGAGTACAAACTTGGTAGAAGAGGCATCTTTTACGGTGCAATCATTTAAAGGAATACTCATAATTGGCGCCAAATAACTCTTTTTGCGAATACTACGCGTGCCATTTATAGCGGTTGCACCGGCAGTAGTGACGCTGCTGTTTTGAGTATCGCTGATTTGGCGATGGTGGGTGTTGGGTTTACTACTATTAGCGCCAGAACAAGCATCAGTAATGGAAGCCGAGGAGGAATAAGCTGAAGGTTTTGTGGAAGTTGAAGCAGAGGATGACATGTTGTAAAAATCACTGCTTTGGAATTCATGGATATAATTTGACGTCAAGACAAAATATCCCTGATGATACGTGGGCAGTAGTTCTGATTTTTTCAAAAAATAGCCTGCTTTTATACACTTAGCCAACGGAGACTTCATATGGGGATAAACGACGTCGGAAACTTTTCTTAAAGGTGGTATAGGGTCATTAGATTTCCAATTGAGTAAACAGGAAGGGTGTTGAGTGACGAAATTATCCCATTCGAGCGCGGGCGGCTTTGAGATTATACCATGTTGTAGTTCTCGGCACATATTTTTGATCATCAAACGAGCCTCAGAATCAATCAGAGCAGAATGACGTAATAGGGCATGCTGAATTTTTGTGTATATAATCTTTTCTAGCTGTAACCCTGAAGTTTGTAAGTTGATAAACGCCTCTTGTAAGTAAGTTTCCTCTGCAACTTGACGCTTGAGTTGCAAATCTAGTTGTAGTTTCAAAAGATATGGGTCGTGCTTGGGGTCTAGTTTGTGCGGCTTCTTATTTGCAGAAGTGGGCTTATTATTCCCGATGCCATGAGCGTTCATAAATTTCACAGCCGCGATATACTTTTTCAGTAGTTGACTTGTTAACTGAACATGAGCGTCGATGTTTGTTTTGAAATCACCGTGCAAGTCTTTAATCTCCGTAATCTTATATCTCAAATCTTTTCTTAGTTCTTCTAGTTTAGGGATAATGGTAGACGTGATTTCTTTAGAGATCTTAAATTGTTGATTAGCTAATGAAAGATGATACTTCTTCAAAATAACCTGAACGTCTTGGATAGAGCCTGACCCAAATTTAAGAAATCCGGATGCAGCTGACGTGTTGTCTGATTCTGCAGTTTGCACGGGCTTGTATTCGTGAGGCGCCAAGCTCATTTTGCTTTCATCTGTGGGGGGTTGAAGTGGGTTTTCTCGTTGTTCTTGTTGCATTTGCATTTGAAATTGTTCATTTTCAGTCAGAACTACTTTTTTCTGTGGTGGTTGCGGTTTCTTGGGCCCTCTGGGAGCCGCTGTAAATGGGTCCGTTATAGTATTTGTGGTTTCATCAATATCGGTTAAGAAGGGGAACTTGACAGACCCTTTCAGCTGATAGTTGATTCTAGCAAACTGTTCTTGAGAATAAGCAACCTCCCTTAAATAAATGATCAAACCTTTCAAAATTTTCTTCCATTTATAAAACCTGTCTACAAGGATATCGGTTGGATACTCCTTAACAAACTGCCCGTCGATGGCTTCGTCGCCAGAAAGGGGCTTTTTCGTTTCCGAAGTTGAAGTTGGTTGGGCCTTGGGTATGGGGACGTTGATGAAGTAAGGAGATCTCTCATCCGTTTCGGGCAAAATAAACTCCTTCGCTTGACTGTTGGCTACCGTGGGAGAAACGCTTTCGTTCAAGGTCATTGAATCCGGTAAGATATCCATCAAGTACTGGGAACTCTTTGAGTGGATGGAGGAGGCGTCATCGCCAGTGGGCCTATTACCCATCGGCGTGAGCGTCTGCAGAGGTCTGGAACTAAAGTAATCAGACATTCGTTAGAGTTCGATTTTGTCCTCTTTTTTATGCACCTTAGTTTAGTTTATGTCTAACAGAAGAGAAATAAAATATCGGTGGCAATAATAAGTGGTTTAGTTTGTGCTTTACGCTGTCCTTCTTTATTCTCGCAAGCCTTCGCCCTAGTTCCCTGTGAAAAAAGCTTTTGGCTATAGCGTTATTTTTAGATTTCAAGATAGGAGAAGAACGCTTTTATTCTCGATAATGGGGAGGAAGAAGGGCAATGCTGCTTGAAGGAAAAAAGAAATGGAAGGCTAAAAAACCTGGATTTAATTGGTACCTTTATGAGTGAGAAAAGGGTGACTTGTGCGAAAAGTAAAGAATGAAAAAAAAAATAAGAAAAGGAGAAAGAGATGACGGCAAGTTAAACGCTTACAAGAAAATGATAGATCGTAAACACGCAATCCAACAAAATCGGCGGTGATGGTGATGATGAATCATCTCTGGAGGTTCGAAACTTAGAGTCAGACGTTTCTCCCGCTTTTTTTTTGCGAATTTTTTTTTTGGATCAGGCGAGGTTGAGCATCTCCCACGTTTTTCATTTCTTGGCCATCAAGGAGCCAAGAAGGTAGGAAAGGAGGGAGAAAAAAAAGCGCGAGAGTGCGAAACGTGCAAGGCGGGTGGCTAGCACCCGGGTGTGCAGCAATGGCTACGGTCCTTGCTTTTTTGTTGCTTATGCTTCTTGCTCGTGCTGCTGATCGCTTCATACCGCGGTGTTGAAATAACAGGTGTGGTGGTCCCTGACGCTAGTTTCGCCGGAAAATCTTGCCCATTGTTCGCCCTCTTTTCCTCCGGGGGAATAGTGATAAAAAGAAACAAGAAAACCGGTGCGGGGCAACAGGCAACTTAGAAAACCGGAAAAACATCGGCGCAGATCGCTTGCGACGAGGTTCCTCTTTTTTTTTTTTCAAATGTCGTTGGTTTATTAGAGGAAGATGGCGGCTACCAATTTTTGCTTGTGATGAATATATGATTTCGTATATGTATGTGACTGTGTATATGTGATAAGAACGTTGCATATTCAGTATAGTCGCAAATAGTGGATGGCCGTTTCATACCCCCAGAAACTGACGAAAGCGGTAGGAATTGTCTTGGACAGCGCTACAAGGATGCCTCTGTAAAGCGAGCTCACGCCTTCTTGCTTCACAATCTTCAAACCGATTCTTGCGAACCCGTACCCTTTGTAGGAACTGTACACTGCGGAATGCTTGGAGAATTTCTCCACGTGCCTTGAGTTCATGAACTGCATCCTTCTGCGGATCGTCTCCAAGGGAAACGTGGTGATCTTGGCAATCACTCCGCCGATGGCGCCGGCGCTGTGATTTAAGGCAGCCAGTTCCCATTTTTTACCCGCCGTCGTCGTTTTTTCGTTTTCGTCGCAGTATATCCTGATTGTTTCGTATGTTCCGAACATTACCGATGCGGTTACAGCGATGGTTGCCATCGATGCGATGGAGCCTTTGAAAAACCCGGCGAGACCTTCTAGTTTCCAGATATCGTGCACTTCTCTCCCGATGCTTATTGACTGTATCTGGTTATTAGCGACTAGGCGGGTTCGCAGAACATCAAACGGGTAAGAGAGAAAGGAGCTAGCCGTACCGGCAAGGGCTCCGACGACAAGGCTATGTAACCGAGCCTCTAGTCCGAATGGCGCCAAATACCTATTGAAGAGCGCGTATGAACCGAACTGCGCTGATCCATAAGTGACGTATAGCAACGAACCCGGCACATTTCCCTTCCAGAAGGCCCGGATACCTTCGTTTTTTATCATACTCCCCGCTACCTTCATGACTTGGCTCCCTAAGGGTTTGAGCCCATTTGCGGGTGTCAATTGAAGCCTGATCTTGATGGTATCCATGGGGGCAGTTACACTCCGGGCCAGCAGTCCGGACACGGCACCGGCCAACAACGTTTTCCATAGAGCCACGTTCTGCCCCTTTCTCAAAGAGTCCTCCTCTTTGGCCATATCAACATCCATATACTTCGAATGAGATATATAAGGCCGCCTCTCGGTATACCATCATTAGTGCCCCTTTCTAGGAAGTGGTGTCAAGTTCTTGCCTTCCTATGCCTTTTCTTTTTTTTTTATAAGCGCATCGGATTCTTGGAAAAAAGTAATGGAAAATTTATTAGATGAACCTGTTGAAATGCATAAAATATGTCTGCATCTAACGTAATAGAACGCTGTTTGGTGTAAAGAATAGATCAAATTTCACTGAAAATGAGTGTCCGCGCAGAAATAGGTATGCTGGACAATGTAGACGGTTCATCTCAATTCGTGTCACAAGATACCAAGATTATTTGTTCTGTAACGGGTCCCATTGAAGCAAAGGCAAGACAAGAACTGCCCACACAGCTAGCGCTAGAAATTATTGTACGTCCCGCAAAGGGCGTGGCCACTACTAGAGAAAAACTACTTGAAGACAAATTGCGCGCGGTACTGACTCCACTCATCGCCCGTTATTGTTATCCAAGACAACTTTGTCAAATAACTTGTCAAATCTTGGAATCTGGTGAAGACGAACCGGAATTCTCTCTAAGAGAACTAAGTTGCTGTATAAACGCCGCATTTTTGGGTTTAGTGGACGCAGGAATCGCCATGAATAGCATGTGCGCAAGCATCCCAATCGCCATCATGAAGGACTCAAATGAAATCATTGCAAATCCCACCGCTGAGCAGTTGAAGACATCGGTATCCGTTCATTCTCTGGCCCTAGAGTTTGTCGATGGCGGTAACGTGATAAAAAACGTCTTATTGCTGGATAGCAATGGTGATTTCAATGAAGACCAATTGTTCAACGTGCTGGAGCTCGGTGAACAAAAATGTCAAGAACTTGTCCAGGATTTAAGAAAAATAATACAGGACGGAATATCCCCTTGTCTAGTCGTGTAAACACCATTAGCATATCCTATGTAGATACACGGCGTTGTCTTGCACGATTGAGAAAAGTATCTTCTAATGTGTTAAAGTTCTTAGGAATTTCGTTCTTACATATACATAGCATATATATATTATTACATTATTTTATTTACTTAAAATCTACAGTTTTAAACGTTTCAGGTTTTCAATAGTGGCTTCCAAACCTTCAATTTCAGCAACAGTGTTATCCAACTTAGTTTTGTTGGCCTCCTTGGCTTGTTCATTAGCCTTGCTTTCATAATCCTTACTATTAATGGTTTGTTCGATACCATTCTTGGACTTGTTAGCCTTTTCAAGCTTCTTTTGGACCTTAGAAATTTCAGCATCGATGTCAACGTGACCCTTGACCAACAGATGCACATTAACTTCTGGATTAACAGACTTCAACACACACCCTTCTGGAATTTCAGAGGCGTCCCGGGCAAGGGCGACTTCATCAATGGCCTTGATCAAAGAAACAATAGAATCCTTCTGATCATTAGCAGTTTTATAGTATTCTTCGTGATTAGATTCGACAAACACTTTTCCGTTCTTCAAGATATTGTATTCAGATAATAGAGAACGAGCCTCCTTAGTGATGTTCAAGATTAAGTCGTAAGCATTGGCAGACTTATCGTCATCATATTCGGATTTGTAAACTGGATAAGCGGCCTTGACAATGGAGGCAGCCTTTTCAGTGGAACGCTTTGGAATTCTTTGCCACATTTCCTCAGAAATGAATGGCATAAATGGATGAATCAACCTCAAAGCGTTGTCTAATAGAATATACAGAGTATCTTTGGCTGATTTTTTCTCAACGTTAGAGCCTTCCTGAATCAAGTACTTGGAGTTTTCAATGTAGACGTCACAAATCAAATACCAAAATTCATAAATAGCGCTGGTAGATGTCAAGAAGTCACGCTTATCTAAGGCTTCGTTTACGATCTTGGAAGTTTCAGTTAGCTTGTGCAAGATCCACTTTTCAACCAGAGATTCATTACCCGATAGACCTTCAGTGGCAGATGGTTGATAATCATCACCCAATCTCATCAATGCAAACTTAGTAGCTTGGTAAATCTTGTTACAAAACTTTCTGTAACCTTCAACACGCAATATATCCAAGTTGATATCACGGCCACCAGTGGTATAGGCGCACAGGGCGAATCTCATAGCATCAGTACCACATTGAGGAATACCGTTAGGATAGGATTCCCTTTGTCCAGCTTTTGCTTTTTCAATTTCTCTTGGATCCAGGTTACCTTGCGATAGTTTAGCGTGTAGGTCGTCCAACTTAATACCAGCAATAACGTCTAATGGGTCAACGACATTACCTAACGATTTGGACATCTTACGACCTTGCGCATCACGAACTAAAGAGTGACAGAAAACTTCCTTGAATGGAACGGAACCAGTCAACTTTAAACCCAGTAGGATCATTCTAGTAACCCAGAAGAACAAAATGTCCCAACCAGTTTCCAACATAGAGAATGGATAGAAAGTTTCCATGTCCTTTGTCTTTTCTGGCCAGCCCAGAGTGGAAAATGGCCATAAACCAGATGAGAACCAGGTGTCTAAAACATCTTCATCCTGTTCCAAAGTGAATTTGGCATTTGGGAACTTGGCAACAGCCTTTTTCTGGGCTTCTTCCAAAGTTTTACCAGCAACCCAATATTCACCATCAATTCTATCGTGTTCTTCCCCTTCGATATCAATGAAGTAAACTGGACAACGGTGACCCCACCATAATTGTCTGGAAATACACCAATCTTGAATGTTACCCAACCAATGGAAATATTCAGCCTCAGACGACTTAGGAGTGATGGTGATTTGGCCATCCTTGACAACTTTGATAGCCTCCTTGGCCATTTCACCTTGAGAAACCCACCATTGAGGTTTTAATAAAGGTTCAATAATATCACCTGACCTAGAACAGGTCGGGATAGTCATCTCGTTATCTTCTTGGCCAACGTATAGGTTCTTTTCCTTTAACTGTTCGATAACCCTTTTTCTTGCATCGAATCTTTTCATGCCCTGCCATTCTGGTCCACACTCTTCATTCAATAAACCATCGTCAGTCAAAATATTGATAAATTCTAACTGGTGGCGCTTACCAGTGTTGTAATCATTTTGGTCGTGAGCCGGAGTAATTTTAACGGCACCGGTACCGAATTCCATATCAACGGCATCCTTATCAGTGATAATTGGAATTTTTCTTGGCAAGAATGGATGTTGAATAAACTTGCCATGCAAGTGTTTATAACGGTCATCATCAGGATGAACTGCAACTGCAGTATCACCGAATATAGTTTCGGGTCTAGTAGTAGCAATAATTAATTTCTCATCAGAATCGATGACTGGATAAGCAAAAGAAGTCAAAACACCAAATTCGACCTTTTCGTCGTAGCCTGGGACGGACAAAAGAGCTCTACTTTTAATATCCTTGTTTTCAACCTCCAAATTGGAGATGGCGGTATTCAACTTAACAGACCAGTTGACTAATCTGGAAGCACGATAAATAACACCTTCATCATGCAATCTGACAAAAGCTTCTTCGACCGACTTTGTCAATTCTGGACTTAAAGTAAAAGCTTCGCGGCTCCAGTCATAAGAAGCCCCCAATTTTTGAATTTGATTCTTAATTCTGCTATGATATTCCTCTTTCCATTCCCAGACCTTCCCAACAAAGGCTTCTCTACCATAGTCGTGTCTAGTCTTCTTTTCCTTGGCCCAAATCTGCTTTTCAACGACAGATTGAGTAGCAATGCCAGCATGATCAAAACCTGGCAAGAACAAAACAGTTTTACCCTTCATTCTGTTGTATCTAATCAAAGAATCTTGGATGGCAATAGTCAAAGCATGACCAATATGTAAGGCACCGGTGACATTTGGGGGGGGCGCTGGAATACAGAATACACCTTCTGGTTTATTCTTACCATCAGCGGTAAATTCAGGTTCAAAAACACCAGTTTTAACCCACCAATCGTACCAAGAACTTTCGACGTTGGCTGGGTTATAAGCTTTTAAGGCTGGATCATCCAGGGAAACTAAAATCTTCTTCTCACCTGGATTAGTTTTGTCAACAAACTCTGGGATTGGCTCAACTTCCTTCTTCTTCTTAGGTTTTTTTTGGGAGGCACCAGTGGTAGAAGCAGCATTTTTTTTGGCCTGCTTAGCAGCAAACTTAAGCAGTTTTTCAGCTTTTTTCTTCTCTTTTTCGACTTCCTTAGAAGTCTTTGGAGAGCCATCTTCCTTTAATGGATTAATGATGACCTCACCAGTTTTTGGGTCAACTTGAGGCAAATTATCAAGATCGCTCATTTTAAAGAATCTGACTTGATTATGGGTTAACGATTTCTTTAAAAGAAAGTTCTGAAAAAGTGGTAATGATTGCCTATGGTGAGAACTCAAAAACCGAAAAGTAATTGGTAAAGATAATACGTTTAACCACTTATTCATACCATCTAAGCAATTTCATGTGAACAACGTACAGCAAACGATGATACTCAGTGGTGGCACATAAGAGTAATGGTAGGTTGTATGGGTGACTCTTCTAGGAAAAAAATTTTTCAGCGCGGTCTCTCGAAGAACTTTACCCGGACTCTCATTTTTTTCACCTAATTGGCAAGATCAGTAGGAAGCTTATCTATATTTCGCACATATACAAATCTATCAGCAGATATATTAACAGGTTAGTTTTCTTTGAGGGAAACATCATAGTCTTTGTAAGCTTTCAAAAACTTTTCCGTTTCTACGGACTCTTGTTGCTTGTTTTGTAAACAAGTTGAAGAATTCCATTTTACTCTACGTGGTAAGTTTAGTAAAAAAGCTAGAACGCGTCGTCCAAACTGCAAGTCTATTGTTTCATCGACATTGAAAGTGGCCAAATATATTTTGGGTTGTGATTCGGGAGTTTCGTAGACGGTGAATTGGAGATAGTTGTTGGATTGATTGTTAATTACGTCCAGGTATTCTTTGGAAGTGTGAGAGTCGTAGCATTGAAATTCTAGCTTGGCATTTCTTGTGAACTTTTCGTTATTGAAATGAACTTGTCTATCTAAAGCAGCGCGAAATTTCAAAACAAGGTATTTAGGAATTGGCACAACCTGTTTATGGAAATGAATGGAGCGATCAGATTGTATCTCGAAGACAACTGTGCACATATCAAATCTTACATAGTTCATCTTCATAAGGCTGGACTCATAAGCCAAAATACTCTCTGCAAGCTCTTCGCTCTTACTTGGACCCAATCTTGGAATGTGTTCGATTGGGATAATAAGACAATGGCCTGACATATCCATGTCACCTTTTGGTACACTTAAAGGACCCTTGGCTGTGGTTAAATATACTAATTTACCAATTGAAATTATCATGTGATCTTCAAGGTTTGGATTCGAAAAGCAGAAATGACAATTGGACGGTAGTATCGTTCGCATTTTCTTGTTATCATTTCTGTTTTCACTTCCACATGACTTGGAGTCATAATCAATCATATCCTCTGTTCCTGACTCTAATGGTCTTTTATTGCTGTCTTTACCTACCTTTTGGTAGGGATTAGCTATTAGATTAGGAGGCTCTACTTCCTCTTCGTCTTTACTGTCTCCCGCCGGCATGTTGAATGCGTAGGCCCATTTATTCCCAGATCTATAGTTAGGAATGTTGAGAAATCTAGATAGACGGTTGCTTTCCCACTTAAAAGGTTCCAATTCGTAGAAGTTTTTTTCATCAGAGAAAGCAAAATGATACCTTGCTTGCAACTTTTTTGCTAATTCATCGATAATTTCACTTCCAGACAATCTTCCGCACCTCTCGGAAATCGGGAGACCCCATTCTTCCGTGATGAGAACGTCCACCCGGCTATCCATCTTGCTAAATTTATCCAGGATGGCATCTTTTTGTTCTTGAAGTACCTTACTTGGATGAGCAAGGTAGGAAATCGTGATACCGTTGGCTAATTTGTAGGTACCGAAGTTACACAGTACGGTTACGTTTTCACCGGTTTCCTTTGCCTTTGAATTATTATCTTTGTCATCCGACGATACCAATAGCAATTGAGGCAAACTTCCAGTGTCTAGTTTCGTAATTTTATCACATGACTTGCTGAATACAATGATTAGGTCGAAAGGGCCGGACTTTTCATTCACTTTCTTAACTTTTTTGATGGCCTCATCGGCTTCACCTTCACTTATGTGAGTTACCAAAACTTTTACGCTCCTCATTTTTTTTTTTATTATTCAAATTGAATAAAGATGAATGGGCACGTATATATTATGAGCCTTTATATATTTCTTGGGGACCTTTTCAAAAAGAATTGATGCTCACTCATTCATGGAATTAGCTTAGTTTATTATTAAAAAAATTGCTGATCAGAACACCCATTACTTTTCATTTTTTTCATATTTTAGTAGATTGGCGTGCTTCATTATTCTAAGAGAAAGCAGTTCGGTTCATCCTATACTACAGTAATAGGGAGGTGCGTATCCCACAGCTCTGGAACTGATCGTAGCAGTAGGGTAAAACCCTAAGATATAGGCCTTAAGGCTTAAGTCCTGTGCAGTACACTATACACATATTATATATATATTTGTATATATTCGTAAAAGAAAAGGTCATGAGTACTACTTGTGAATTTTGAGTACTGGTTATTTAAATATAATGCTGTTCGAGTTAAACGTGGGAAAAGAACTTTATCTCAATAAAAGGTGGCGAATGGGTCTGAATGTTCCAATCCGTTGAAGAGAATACCGCTGGAACCTTGTTTGCCATTCCTATGCCTAAAAGTAAAACCGACTAGCTTCGACGATACTGCTGAATCATCCACCATAGCTGTTAACTTGTCCTGTCTCTTGAATACATCAGCGTATTTTGCCATATCGGCCTCACTAGTAAAATCATCAAAATAACCTGCGTCAGTTTCGCTATCTAGTTGAGGTGTAAAAGGGGGGATCATTGACCTCAACGTACTAAAGTTTATGTCTACAAAATATGGCATGCGTTTAACATGTTCGAAAGATCTCAACCGATTGATTGGATCAGCTATCAATCTTGTTATTAAGTCCCATGTTCTATCAGAAAATGCTGCCCTCCCATCTGACTGTCTGGGTCTTCTTAAAGTTTGTTTCCAGCGTCTCAGGTTATCGTACGTCTCGTTGGTTGATGATCCACTGAATGGTGTATAACCAACTAAACTTTCGAAAAGCATACAACCTAACGACCAATAGTCCACGGTAAAATCGTATTTTTTTCCTTCTAAAACTTCTAGAGCCATATAATCTGGAGATCCAACCATTGAATTTGCATAATTGACTTCCTTCTCCCTTAGTTGATTGTACATTTTTCTTCTATCTTCTATAGATTTTTCAGTGAATGCTGGAAATTCCAAATCCTTAATTTTTTCTAGTCTTATTTTCATACTTTCAATTCTTTCATTAGAAATCGTCCCGGCAGCTAAGCCAAAATCTGTCAGTTTTATATGTCCCTTAGCATCTATTAAAAAGTTCTCTGGTTTTAAATCTCTATGTGTATAGCCTAAATCATGTAACGAGTTGACTGCACAAAACATTTCACTAATATAAAATCTGGCATGACCGCTTTTCAAGCACCTGGTATTTATCAGCAATGTGCGAAAATCACCTCCTGGCACGAACTCCATAGCGAGATATAAACTTTGTTGATCTTGAAATGCATATAGAAGCTTCACTAACCATTCCGATCTTGTGGTGGTCAGAATATCTCTTTCAGTTAAAACGTGTTTAGTTTCGTTCAACTTATAAAGTAATTTTTTGTTCAGAATCTTTAAAGCGCATACTTCTTTTGTGTCTTTCTTTATAGCCAGATAAACCTGTCCATAACCACCTTGGCCGACTTGTGTGATCATTTCAAAATCCTTGTTTTTAGGTTTCAATCTTCTTTTTCTAAGAACTTGATGTTCCTTTTGTAAGTAAGCGGACCACTCCTCATTGAGCTTTAGCTGATCACAATCTGGAAGTTGGCTTTTCTGTTGCAAGTATTCTAGTACTTGTTTGGTACGCTGTCTTCTACTAATCACATAGTCGAACATATCACAATAATACTCCAGGAAGTACATTTTGCAAACGCTAACAACTCTCTGGGTTTTATTCGAGGTTGCTCTTTCGTAGAATTTTGGGGGGAGTTTTTTAGGAGAGTTCGTGATATCCATATCGCTTTGAGAGGTTTCGTCGATATCCATGTTGGAGCTGTCTTCGTAAGCGAAAAGAGATGATTTTACCGGAGAAGGCGAATCGTTGATACCGTAGGGCCTCACTCTTCTCTTCGTAATGTTTTGGTTGGAATTAAATAGCTCACCATCTCTAGGAGCTCCAGGTCCGTCGAAACTCAGATTGCTCATGTTACCTGCCAAGAGGTCAATGTTCTTTTCTGATTTAGATAGCATTTAAATCTAGCAAGATATCGTTGGCAAAGTAGATAGTTCTGCTTAAATTTTTCAGATATATTCGTATATATCTAGTAGTTGTTTATGTGGACGGCTTAGCTCCCTCTCTTATTTACTTCTTCAAATAGACAACATCGGCAGGGGCTTCAGCATCGAAAAAGAACTTTGAATGATCGAGATTTAAAATGAAGCATATCATTGTTTACTTTTTGAATAATTACATTTCCCGAAAAGGGCATACATATTTTAGCGTGTGGTGCTCGGGTTTCACATAACTGTTCATAGGGTACTTTCTATATAACATATCCATTGTATATCTATATATATATATATATATGTGGAATGGCTCTAAAGATGATGGGAAAACCAATCTTTTTCTCCCTCTGAATTAACGCGCTGTTTTTTGGGCTCTTGGCCACTCCATTTTAACTGATCGGAGTGCTCTGCATCATGGCCTAACGAGATGAGGTATTCATCAGTTTGCTGATTAGCCTCAGAAATTCTATGCTTCATAATCTTTGTTAACTTAGCCTGATTGCCGGAAGATCTTCTAGGATTGGGCGTGTTTCCCACTGCTTGCTGCAAGGACGTACTGGACATACCCAAACCAACCTCTTCGCCATACGAATCAAGAACAGTTTGTTCTTCCTTACCAAATTCCATTCTATTCTGTAATTGCCTAACATGGGATAACCGAAACTTTTCTTTGTACTTTCTATATTTTCTGCCAGCTCTTTTTTTTTTAGATTGATCCTCTGGAATAGGAAGAGCTTTCGTTTCAGCAATGTCCGGAGCTTCTGATAGCTTTTTGGCTTTGTTCAGCAATTCAGCTTTCCATTTCTGTGCAAGAACTGTATTCCTATCACCACTTTGCTGACTTGCGTCTACTCTTGCGGCGAGTGTTACTTTTGCACAAATCATTCTTAGCATTTGTTTATGAATAGCAAGTGGGAAATTCTGGATAAGATCTGTACTGAATATGTATCCCTCCTGTCGTACCCCACTCGCTAATGTATGTAATTCGTGTGAAAGATGCTTATTCTTTCCGATGGATGCAATGTTACAACTTGGAATCCGGCTAAATTCCAAAACCCCCCCAGCATATGCTAATAGCTGGGCTGCTACTTCTGGGCCTACCAAAAGACACATATTGGGGGCAATCACTGAGATCTTTGAGGCAACGTATCTACCGACATCTTCTTGCAATACCCACAGATTTTTCAGCATGGCGGTAGCTTCTGAAATTTGCTTTCTTGTTCCGATGTCTAATGGTTCTTTATTATTGAAGGACGTTTTCATCGACATTGTTAGCACAAGGACTTGCTCTTTGGTCAAATTTGCCTCATTTTCCAACAGTGGGGATAGCTTATCACTCTCATTTTTTGACCAATGTTCGCTTTCCAGTATGCTTGCCACTTTTGAGTATTGTAAGGATGACGGTATCAATGAAGATAGTTCTGGAAAACGTTTCCCGTATAACAGAATCAAAAAATTGTGCAGTGATTTAATATCACTTTTAATGAGCGGAATGATTGCGTTAAGACACGGTAGCAGTTTTATGAAATTTATCCCCTCTTGCTGCAAAATATTTCTTATAGCGGCAATTTTTGGTGAAATTTGCGATATCTCTGATGGAGGCAGTTCGTCCATGTTTAGTTGTGGCAATGTCTTAAATGATTCTATGATGTTTTGTAAAATAATGAGTGGATTAGAGTGTTTTGTTTGATCATCAGCTGTAACAATCTCTTGGGCTAATGTTTGGTCTTCTTTTTCCTCGTTAAACCCATCGGCAAGGTCGCCATCGAGGTCATCGAAATAGTCATCCTCAGAAGTCATGGTTCGACTATATATTATTGTTAGACCGAAAGGCTTTGAAATATTGCCAGTTGAGGTATCCAAGTCGTTGTAATGTGGCGCCCTTCGTGAGCATTAATGTTAAGATAGAAATATTTTCACACCAATTTTTTCAAAAAATATCAGAATCGTAAACTACAAGGATATCACCGGCAAGACCTACACGAAAAAAAATTCATTCATTTTATAAACTGCTCATTCTAAGTTGTTTTATTTCTTTAATATTATACAAATATTTCTAAATACTAACTTCACTATTTATTTTAATCGGTTTCGAATTTTATCACCATATCATTTCCAAATGCAGCAATCTCATGGAATATGGCTTCTTTATTTAAAACAACATTGTCATCATCTACAGGTCTGATGTTGCAATCTAAGTTGATTTTAAATTTGTGAGTTCCTTGGAAAAGTGGTTTTATTAATCCTGTGATGACATTTCTATCTCCCTTCTCACCACCATTTACACCTATATACTTACGGCTCGATAGAATCAAACTGTTCTTATACTTCAAATTCAAATATTTTACCAGTTGGTACGTTGGATCCATTTTTTTACTTAAATCACTTAAATCTTCTGGAAATAGGGATGGAGCTTGATCATTAGTGATGTTTTTAAACTCTGTAGCTGAAAGTATACCACATGAGGGCTTCAAGCCTACCGGTGTTCTCAAGTCAATGACAAAATCATAATCTTTTAATCCGGGTGTGAATAATAAATCGATAGTCTGCTGATTTAGACCATGTGTCTGTAGCAAATTAACAGCTACTTTAGCTAGTGCTGTCAGTCTTGTGGCAATAGGCAATGGAATACCGGATGAATATAGAATACCACTTGGATCATTCTTGGAGGCTACGAAAAACTGCAAATGTGTACCGTTTGGATCACTGTTCCTCAAGTTTTGGAAGTTCATTTGGATACCCTTATATTGAGATAAGGTCAATCTTTCAGAAAGCATTTTCATAGTTTTGGAGTCCAGTTCTGAACCAGCACCAATACTAGTTTCAAGTGAATTCTCTATATCATCTTCTGGTTTTACCAAATCTAAAATCAATGGGTCATCTTTCCAGTTCCATTGACTTATGAATTTTAACACTTTAAGGAACCCATTTTCAACAGACCCAGGAATGAAATACGGCGCAGAATCAACAAACGGTTTGATAGCAATTAATTCTGCCAACTCATCAGTTATATGGCCAAGTAGCAGGTGAGTGTCTAACCATCTTTTGAATAATCTTACCACAGGGGAATAGAATTGATATGAATGGGATATATTCTCCAAATTGCGTGTATGTCTCACGGAAGCCAGATATTTGGCTGTGAACTTCAAGAAAGTTTTCTCTAATTCTGGCTTTAGCTCATTTCTAGCATTTGATATAGCCCTCAAATAAAGAATTTCATCACGCTCAGTTAAAATTCTGAATTTGAACCCATAACCTTCTGGTGCCAAGACATTTAAAGTTACAACCTCTAAATTGTATGGAATGGATTCATCTCTTGTAAAAAATGATTTATAACTTGGACGATTAGTGGTTAGATCTTCTTGAATCTTGAGTAGGAAAGCAGTTTTAGCCTTCTCCAAAGAAGTTATTTCATCTGGCCATTTAGGTGAGGTTTCAAATTCCAAAATGACGTCTTGAAAGAAATCGGGATCTGAGTATGCGAATGGTACTGGTTGGCATAAGGAAGTGTATCTAAATGCAGAGCCAACTGGTAAGATGGATTTTACAGAAAGTGGTAGTTTCATTTGGAAAACAATTTTGTAAAGATCGTCAAAGGCTTTTTTTAAGTTGAAAAAACTGCTCAAGTTCAAAACAGATATTTTAGCACTTGAGGGTAAGTTTGGCAAGGGCAGAAAATTATGAAACTGCTTAGTTGATTTGTTTGATACTTGTGCCTTTTTTGAAATATGCTTCTGCAATACAAAATCAACAATTGAGGAAATAATAGGTTCTGATGAGGATGTAGACCAAACACAACAGTGTGTAATAGAGCCGTCTTTGAATCTTCTTAAAGAGGACTTAATTCCCCAGAAATTTTTGAAAACAGCCGCTTCAGTAGACATGTTTTCGGAATGAGCAGGGCCCTTAGTGACTAACTTTTCACATTCAGCAGGATTAACTAGCAATTTTAGTCTTACAAAATCAAAATTGAAGTGGTTTCCTCCTGTATTTGAATACACTTTCCTTTTGGTGATGGGAAAGTTGGATTTTTGTCCAACCATCTCAATTTGAACAAATTTGATTCTATCGCCCAATGCGTATCTTGCAACGTTTGTAATCTTGTGTGCAAGAAAATTTTCCAAAGTGACAAATTTAACTCTTTCCATTGAACCAAATGTCGCAGCCAAAGAAATTTCCAAATTATTGTACTTTCCTAAAGGTAACTGTACGTCGTAACATAAATCATATTTCAAATTATCAAAACGGCTAATATTGGTTAAGAAAATATTTGAAAATTGGTCTTGAACCACATTGTTCAACATTCTTAGTGTTTCAATAGCATATTCTTTCAAAACTTGATAAGAGGAAACAGTCATCTTTGTCAAGATATTAACCTTGGTCGATTTATCAAATAACGTTGGAGTTTGGAAACCTTCATCGATATACTTAGAAGCTGGCGAGCTAGAAGTATTCTCTGCATCGGAATGGAATTGTAAATGACCATCATGACATAAGTCCATTGTAGCCAAATACTTTATTACACCTTTGAACAATTGGTAGGATGAAAACCCGTGAAGTAAAATCTTGTTACTGTTGACACCACCTCCATTCAATAACGCTGCCATTAAGATAGTAAATTCGAAAGTGCCGAATCCGCCTAACGAACCAGAATGAGACATATTGGATGAAAATCCACGTTGCTGTAACCATAATCTACCCAAAACGGTGGCTTCTATGAACGATTCTGTTTGCTTTTTGGTCTTGTATAAGTACTTCAAATAGTTTTCATGAGTTGTTGAAGATAATACTGAAAAGTTGTAAAGAGGAGTAGCTGGTAAAGAAACTTCTTTACCTTCTTGTGCTATTCTGATACAGTTTCTGTTGGGTAACAGTTTTTTTGGTTCAAAGGCCTTATAAGGAAAACCAATAACTAAATTGATGGAGAATCTGGTCTTGTAAAAATTGTATTCAGATGGAGAATCACTTGTCGGCTTGGAACAAAAGATTCTTAGAATCGGTAAGAGCGGATCATTATCAAAATAAGAATACTCAAGTTGTAAAAATGAATCTAATTTATGTTTCTTCAATGATATTGATAGGTTATGGGTAAGGTATGCCAAATAAACACTTCTCTTATGTAAGCACCTGAAATTCAAGAAATCTTTTTTTTCGAATAACTCTTTTGGCATTGTTAGTAAAGTATCAATAGAAGAACCGTTGGGCTGATAAATTCCAGCTTTGAGTGCAAAGGAGCCAATTAAAGAGATATCTGGTTTTTTGTAATTGAATTTATAATTAGTAGTTTGAGCTATAGGTTTGGGGTCAACAAATGGAACAGAAACTACCTTGTTCCTGAAGAAAGAGTCCACTTCAGCCAATGTCTTTTCTTCCCAGTCAGGAATCTCTTGTAGGATATCATATAGTTTGTGCAAGAACTTTTCTACTTTCAAAACATGTTTTTCTTTCAACTTCACTTGCTCCAATAACTCATCGATTTGTAACTTGAAGATATTAGATTTGAATAGTTCAGCAGTCTCTCTAGCTATGTGAATATTGTGAGACTCTGTTGCGGTGGCCCTTCCATTGCGGCGAGAAGCAGTATTGTTTGCCGCGATTTCCTGGTCTTGAGGTGAAGTGTCGCTTCCGTCATCATCTTCTTCTTCGGGCATTACATGCACGTTGTCAATTTGATTGTTGCGGCCGTTTTCTTCTTTCCCATAATGAGTTGTGCTTTCCTGTGTGGAACGTTTTTTGTGCTCTTCTGCAATATTTTGATCGGAAGTCTCGGATGCCTTTCTCTTAACACTTGTAGCCATCGTATATGGAGGAGGAAACGTTTGTGTAACTTCTACTAAAAAATATAGTGTATTATTCCGAAGTGATTGTACCTAGAACTTGAATGATTTTTTCAAAAGATGAATCTAACAAAGGAAACTTTGAAAATTTTTTGAAAATAGTGTCTAAAGCGAAAGCAGATATATGGCCTTCAGAAAAAGTGAGATGAAAACGTCCTGTCTCCAAATATAAAAGCTGACGATTTGAACTCTGTTAGGAATTAAAATCGACTATTATGAGCTAAGAACCCTTTTTGTTTTATATGGGTCCGCAGCGTAAGATGCTAATATTATAAGCTCAAATGACCTTTTGGTCAAGTTTTCCAAACTACAAATTGAAATTTTTCAACGGCACGATGTGAGCCGTAGGTCGACCTCTCCAGGCAGGGCCGCCACCACCGGCTCTGCCTAAATTTTAGCCATGCACTGGGCTCGCCATTTCGGCCGCGAAATATCAATGCCGCTACAATACCAGATGGAGAAGAAATTCTACTCAAAAGACGGAAAAAAATATAGAAATCTGCCACCTGTCAGAATTGAACTAACGACCTTTGCATTACAAGTGCAACGCTCTACCACTAAGCTAAGGAGGCGAATACAGAATGAGAGGGAAAGCGAGTGTTTGATTATTATGGATTTCTATTTTAATGAACTACTAGGCTTTATTTTCCATTGTACTCTGTTAGAACAAGTAGGTTCATCATTATTCATGTTGGAACAATAATCAACTATCCATCAATTACTATTACAGCTGATTAATACATTCAATCACGTAACTAGAAGATTATCATATACGGTGTTAAGAAGATGACAAAAATTATCAGATCAGTGGAAGCTGAAGTGCAAGGATTGATAATGCAATAGGATCAATGAATAACGACGTATAAAATGAAGGAAGAAATAAGAATAAGATTATGTAAAATTGTCGATTCCCCTTCGTGGCCTAAATCCATGAGGAGAACTTCTAGTATATTCTGTATACATAATATTATTAACCTTATCAAAAATGGAATCCCAACAGATGTCACAAGATTTTACTGGCTAACATTAACATGATACTCATCATGTTGGAATAAGTGAATGGAAACATCCTTATGGTGATACCAATTATATTGAAGTAGGTAAATTCTAATAATACAATTTACTACAATAAGAAGATAAAGATCTATTAATTGACCAGAACTTAGTATATAAGAAGATGAGTTATAACAAAAAGCTAATCATCAATGTTCCGAATTTTCTCTGAACCATTGGGTTTCATATAACCAATAAGCGTCTGTTTTATATACCTCTCCTATATAAATTAAGAAAGAACGACTTATTCTTAATTTTACAACTTCCTAAACCACTAATTATCAACAAATTATTTGATCAAAAAGGAATAAACTACATTCCAAATGTGCATGTTCATATCTTAGAACAACAGTCAACTTTCGTTCATCACTATTAACTTGTCCTATATTTTGTGATAAATAAGTAACGCCGAAATGGAAAGTCTAAATACCTAAAAAGGCAGTAACAAGCGACTATTATACAATAACGATTGCATAAAGAAATGTATAAAATGTACAAATTTTGAACGTTTAAACATATATTAAGCATATATGTAGGGTGCCTAAAAAGTTTTCACTATTCATTTTTTTGTTCTTATAATTCAATATCAGTAACTATTGCCGATCAAGCTGTGTATATTTTCGTTTTCATGCTCTAACCGGTTGACATCTTGTTCCAACCCTTTTATAGTTAATTCAAATTTGTTGGCTTCGCGTATCCTGTATTCGTTTCTCCTGAACCTATCCTTTTCTCTTTTGCTCAAGAACTGAGTGCTAAATTTTTCTATCTCTTTCTCGTTTTGATCAACTTCCTTTTGCAGCTTCTCGTTTCTGGCATTCAGCCTATCCAGTTTGGAGGCCACTTGACTTAATTCTTGGTTGAGTTTGTTAAACTTGCTTTCAGAGTTTTTTAAATCTTTCGACAAGCTCTCCTCCAATTTGCCGTACTCTAATTGGTTTTTCAAATGTAGATCTTTTTTCTTTAAATATTCCTCTTCTAAGTCAAGTTCTTTTTCAGTGAGCTTCTTGAGTTGCTTCTCCAATTTATTTACTGCAATTTCGCTTTGCTGTAAAGCAACTTTCAAATTTTCGACTTTAGAAGTGCTCTTTTCATCATTTGTCGCATTCTGTGCAATTCTGCTTTTGAAGTAATCAATCTCTTGCCTTAAAAGACTTAATTTCTTGCTAACTTCCTTCTTCGTTTTTTTCAGCTTTGCTCTTTCATCGGACAGGTTCGCATTCGTGGTTAATACGGAATGTTTTAAAGTTAGCAGTGGAGATAGGAATTTTCTATGATAATACGAAGGAAAACTGAAATCGAGATTTTCAAATTTTCCAGCAATTGCATTGTCGCTTCCACACGTTCTGACTATCAAATCAGAAACCAAATAATCATCACGGTGATTTAGCCTATTGATGAATTGTATATCATAAGAACAAGAAGGAACCAACCCATTAACAACAACGTATTCTTCCCCCACATGTTCCAAAATCAAAGCGCATGAAACTTCTGACCAAATGACACCGTTTACTAGAACAATGAGTTCACCATCATGTAAATTCTCAATGTGAAAAGTGATGGAATTCGTGCTAATGTCAATGATGCAAACTTTATAATCATTATCATTTCTATTGAAAATATTCTCGTTGGTAGAAACCAAATTCAACTGATTATAGTCATCAGATGTTGTTTTTGCGATTAACGCCATTGTGTTTGAAGGTTCAAAATTGTTAAAAACACTTTTCTTAAACTTGCCAGCATGGGTAAAACTAATTCTTGATGGAATTGAGTGTGTTTTAATCGTGTCCAAATCTTCATTATGCTTTTCCTGATTATCGGTGTATGAAGTGCTGGAGTTAGTTGGTGTTAGTGGATTTTCAAAAGTTTCTTGCAGATACTTTTTTTCAAAATTTGTCGTTTTTAATGTAACTACCATAGACCATAGGGGTGCAATCAAATGTTGATTTTTTCTTCTAAATAAAAGACGAATAAAATTCTCTAGGTTTGTTGTGACAGATATATCCGATGACAGATTGCTTGAAGAAAATATATTTCCAAAATCAACGTTCAGTTCGAACAGTTGATTAGTGTACTTGTCGTTTGAACAAGAGAAAGGATCTGAATTGTTCGTCGAGGCTGCATTGATGGGGTTTGATACGGGAATTTCAGATGGCAAATCGTTGTTATCACCTGAAAAATTGAATGTTGTGGGAGAGGTTGTGGTCGTTGTGGTGGTAACTGCCTGAGAATTACTTCTTTCGGCAGAGATCACAGATGGTTGAAAGGATTTATACTCCTTCACCATAGAAGTAAAATAAGGAAAGCTGGAAACAACATCACTAGGATCAGAATTGGCAGGATTTAACAAATTATTGTGTGGTGGTGAAGAAAGTGGAGAGCTATTTTGTTGAGATGAATGGGTAGGTTGATTGCTGTTATTAAGACCACCTGGATCGTTCGGTATCATAGGAGTTTGATCCTCCAATGTATTTGAATCGGTAGAAACTGGTGATGATGAAACTCTCATCTTTTGCATCCCCTGTATACGATTCCCCTCTGTTCTGTTAGAGTTGAGGCCTTTCTTCGATGGTTTATTTTCCGTTGTTTGTTTATGGGGATACAGTAAACTTGAAACAAATGAGAAAAAAAGAATGTGGAATGATAAATAGTAAACAATACTTTCAGCATGTCTACCAAGCATCTCAAAAGACAATGGTAAAAATAGAGAGAAGAGTTTTCTTAAAAATTGTGCATATCTGTGGAAAACTGCAAATAATTTAACTGATTGCTCGGTTCCTCGGAAAAACGAATCGAATAATTGTGTAGTGGCAAAGAGATGTGATACTCTTTGAAAAATGTTGGTTGAGACTGCATACAATACTGAACATGAAGTGGCGTAACTTAAACAATCGCTTGGGTCATTGATCAAAAATGAGGCAATGATAGAAATTGCCAAATTCTTTATTGGTTTAACAAAGTAGTTTCCACCGTATATCTTCAATAACATTGCAAATATAATCTCAAATATTAATATAGGGACAGGAATCACGAAACTATTTTTGGAGTAGGTAAAAAACCGGGAATTTAATTTCCTACTAGTGTTACTGTTGGTCCTTCTGGAAGTGGTGATATCTATGTGTGCCACTTCACTGATATGGCGAGAAGGTTTTCTCGATAGGAAAAGTATAATAAAGCAGTTTGCCAAAAAATCTTTGCATTTAGTGGCAATAATAAAAGACACCAATAAACAGAGGGAAGTAAAATGGTTGAAACTCAAAAACACCAAAAACAATGCAAGAGTGTCTTTGAACCTATGCTTTTTAGCAAATTCAGTAGGTTGTTCACCCATTTCAGTATTTAAGGGTGGCTGTGAAGTTGGCAGTACTTTCTTTTGATTCTTAGATTGTTTCTCCATGAAAACTGTACATGAATTTTTTTATGTGATGAAGATACGTGGAATGTTAGAAAAAAAATACTATAAGTTGTTTATTAATACAGATTATCCGAAGAGATGATATGAAAAACGTAGGCACAGAAAACAAAAGTCTAGTGCGAGGTATAACGTAACAGAAGGAATATAACGCTAGCTCTGCAGGTACTTTGCGAAGGGCTCTAAGTTCTAAAAGGATTCGCTCTTTTCCCCTTTATAAAAAGCACGGAAATTTGTTGCCAAGGTCAGGGATTTTTGCCATGTGCATGCACTGGAGATGCTTGAAAGTTCAACGTTATAAACACACAATTGAATAAGTTGGGTCACATTTTTTCCAGTTTCCTTCGTATGATGCGACAAATGTTGTTTATTATGCCGATCCAAAATGCTGAACTATGGAAAAGAAGAAATGTGTCAAAAGCAGACAATCAATCGGTTTTATGATTATATATTCCCTGATAAAGGTTGTTACCTACGATATGAGATAAATAGAAGATACTATTGCCTATATGTGCAAAACGGCTAATGGTATCCAAAAATGTACGGGAAAAACTTACGTGAATGAATAAATATAAATAAATAGGACCAGCCTTAGTTGGCACTTGCAATGGACCAGGTTTTGGCGTAACCTTCAAGGTTAACAGGTTCCCAAGGAACTTCCAAGCCTTCTGCAATGACTTTACCCAAATCGTGGTTCAACAAACCGAAATACTGAGTGACCCTCTTTTTCACCTTGGGATCCTTGATTTTACAAGCATGGCAAACAACGTTATGAACGAATAATTTCTTTTGTTTATCGTCGTAGACCTTTTCGAATAGAGCTCTTGGCTGTTCGAAGTCCATTGGACTCATACCATAGACGTAATAATACTGATTGATCTTGGAATCGACGATATGTTCATTTCGGATTTGGTCTTGTTCCTGTTTTCTTACGGAAACCTCAGTCACCTCATCCAGAACGATACCCTTGAACTTGTCAGACACTTCATCATTGTCCTCATTTTTAAACTTCAAAGTTTGGTTTGGTAAACTTGAAATATAGTTTGGCTCAGGACCGAAATTGTAGTAACTCATTGGACCGTCTCTTTGAAAGTTCACGGCTTTGAATGGACACTGTTCCGCGGAGTACTGAGGATCTCCTTCAGAGTATGGACAACCCAAGTTTCTCGGCCTGTTGACAGGCAGTTGTTGATAGTTGGCTCCCAACCTATGACGCTGTGTGTCTGGGTAAGAGAAAAGCCTAGCTTGTAGGACGGAATCATTGGAAGGCTTGATGCCTGGGATACAAGTGTTTGTTGGACTGAATGCTACTTGCTCGATCTCTTGAAAGTAGTTATCAACGTTTTCTGTCAAAGTGATTGTACCAAATTTTCTCAAAGGAAATTCTTTGTGTGGCCAGATCTTGGTCAAGTCATTGACCGAGTATCTGAACTTAGTGGCTTGTTCAGGCGTCATTGTTTGCACATAACAATTGAATTTTGGCTTTTCACCTTTTTGCAACTGAGTGAACAGCTTTTCCTGATTATAATCTGGATGAGGACCAGAAATCTCAGCTGCTTCGTCGCCGGTCAAGGTCTTGAAGCCAGTATCTGATAAGACGTGGAACTGCACGTAAGTGTCCTTACCTTCCTTATTGACCATAATGTATGAGTGACCAGAATAAGCGTTCATATCAGCCCAAGAGGCAGGAGTGCCTCTATCACCAAACATGTACGTTATTTGATGGATCGATTCCGGGTTCAATGTCAGATAGTCCCAGTATATGGTAGTATCCTCAAATTGATTTAGATGAGACTGAGGGTCTCTCTTTTGAGTGTGGATAAATACGGGAAACTTGATGGCGTCTCTGAGGAAGAATACGGGAGTATTGTTGAAGACCCAGTCGTGGTTCCCCCACTCGGTGTAGAATTTGAAAGAAACGCCTCTTGGGTCTCTTGCAGTATCTGGTGTACCACTTTCACCACCAACAGTGGAGAAACGGACAAGACCAGGACATTTGTAACCGGCATTTTGGTATGGAGCGGCGTACGTAATGTCGCTTAGGGAGTCTGTCAACTCGAATTCTAGTCTACAACCACCGCCCTTGGCGTGGACGACACGCTCCGGAACTCTTTCTCTGTCAAAACTAGCAATGTTTTCCAGTAGATGGAAGTCTTGCAACAAGATAGGACCGTCAGGCCTAGAGTATTGGGAGGCGTATGGATGATGGGAGTATGGGAACCCATTTTGCAAAGAGTACACTTTTTCCTGCTTTTCTTCCTTTTTACCGAACACGTTCATTTGTGGAGTTGAGTCGATGCTCTTACTGCGCTCAAGATACAAGAAATTCGGTATACGGTTAAAGGTGAGCCTTCTTATACGTTTGGCCCTAGGGGATATTATAAATACACTATATGTCCAGGCCACGCTAAATCTTTACAAATTCTTCCCATTCAAGAAGTCGGGGTTATATTGGCTAGCCTAGCCTGCAATCAGAGGGTGAGATGAACTATGCTCTTTCATCATATTAGTGACAAAATAACCACAGCAATAGTCTTTTTGGATTGGCGATAGGCTCACATCTTGAAGAGGGGGGGGGAACAATACGCAATTCCACACGGACTGGGACCCCTTATCAGGGGTCCCAGTCCCCTTGAAAAAAAGGGCCAACCGTGGTCCTGTCTCTGTGAAAGTAGGCAGAAGAGCAGTGCAAGGCGGCATGGAGATAACGGACGGGCTGTTTTCGGCTTCCGTTCCTTAGCATCTCCGACTTCTTTTGGGATCCGCTGGCAGTTAGTAGGGCAATCTTGGCGCGGTGAAGGTGGCTTGATCGCCCGCGCTTGTAACACTTGTTACCTACCATCCACCACGCACATTTAAGTTTTCATTATCATGTCGCAGCTATTGCTTGCACCGGTGTCTTTCCAGGACTGTTGCTTTTTTTGTTTTTATGTTTAGATGCTGAAAATCTCTCTCTGCTTTTTTCTTTTCAACGTTAAGCCGTCCAAGCACAATAGAAAATTAGGGCCCTTAGATTATGCTAGGAGTGCACTTGACAGATTTAAAATTTACAGTACAGATTATATATAAGCAATGACTTATCCTCGCTAGTTTGGACAAGAACCAAAACAGAGACTGGCGCGTCCACGCTTGCTTCCAACCAAGCAATTCTCCTCAAGGACGCACACGATATCTCACAGGTGCTATGGCGGCCCATAAGATTTGCCAACGGTGCCACTTTGAGCGCTGTAGTTGGTTGCAGAGGACATCGATCCCGGCTAGAGAGCCATCTTGTTCAGCGGCGACAGACCATTGTAGCTGACCGTGCAAGAAATGCCCACTACGATTAGATGGCGGTTGAAGCCGTACCTGTTTGTCCCGAACAACGACAAACGCCACGTTGAGTAGACGAATACCATGATCAAAGCAGTTGAGCTAGAGCTGCCCTTGTATGATGCCTTTTTACAGAATTTGGCCAAACAAGCGCGGTAAACTGCGGCAATGAATGCCAGATATTGGACGGCTAGAGAAGAGCAAGCTGCTGCCGATGACTGGATTAAGCAAGCTACGTACGTAAACGGTTGGATAAATTAACACATCGGTCAATCTAAACTAAATCTAAAAACGATATCGCCATGAATTACGCATACCCATGTTACGTAGTGCGCGTCTTCGCACGAAAAATTTACGGATTGGGAAAAAAAAGTTTCGCTTCCTTCCCCTTTTGGGAAAGGGATGTGGGAGAAATCGTTGTTCAGCCATGTCATTTTATTATTTTGTCTGTGGCCCTGCGCTTGTCTAACAAATTTCTGCAGCCGCCTTTTATTTTTCTTTTATTTTTTGGCCCACTGTTCCTATTAGAAAAACCGAATGGCCACGCCCCCCTCACGCACGGGACGGAAGAAGGGCGGCGTCCCCTGTTTTCTGGTTTGGCTCATCTCTTTGGCTCCGACGGACAAAAGACGGGATTCGCCCTCCCGTGTCTTTTTATAAATAACAAGCGCTCATTCTTCATCCTTCCTTGTTCTCCGTCGTTTGGGCACACTTCGTTGGCTTTCTCTAGACAGAAAAGAAAATTTTGTTTAAATATTTATCTGCAATCTCATCTTTACGCTCCCGCCTGTCCGCAGTATCGTAAAAGGTAAGATAATATCAGCATTAACTATATAGCATGCACAGAACTTACTCGTTAAGAAACTCTAGGGCTCCTACCGCCTCTCAATTGCAGAATCCACCTCCTCCTCCATCTACCACCAAGGGTAGGTTTTTCGGGAAAGGTGGTCTTGCTTACAGTTTCAGAAGAAGCGCCGCTGGTGCTTTTGGGCCAGAATTATCAAGAAAGTTGTCTCAATTGGTGAAGATTGAGAAGAATGTTCTGAGATCCATGGAGTTGACCGCCAACGAAAGACGTGACGCCGCCAAGCAATTGTCTATCTGGGGGTTGGAAAACGATGACGATGTTTCCGACATTACCGACAAGCTGGGTGTTTTGATTTACGAGGTCAGTGAATTAGACGACCAGTTTATCGACCGGTACGACCAATACAGACTAACCTTGAAGTCCGTTAGGGACATCGAAGGCTCCGTACAGCCATCCAGAGACCGTAAGGACAAGATCACCGACAAGATCGCCTACTTGAAGTACAAGGATCCTCAATCTCCCAAGATTGAAGTTCTGGAACAAGAACTAGTGCGTGCTGAAGCGGAATCTTTGGTCGCTGAAGCTCAATTGTCAAACATCACGAGGTCCAAATTGAGAGCCGCTTTCAACTACCAATTTGACTCCATCATCGAACACTCAGAGAAAATTGCTTTAATCGCTGGTTACGGTAAAGCTCTACTGGAACTATTGGACGATTCTCCCGTCACTCCGGGTGAAACCAGACCTGCCTACGACGGCTACGAAGCCTCCAAGCAAATCATCATCGATGCTGAAAGCGCATTGAATGAATGGACCCTAGACTCCGCCCAAGTAAAGCCTACTCTAAGTTTCAAGCAGGATTATGAAGACTTTGAGCCTGAAGAGGAAGAGGAGGACGAAGAGGGTCAAGGCAGGTGGTCCGAAGACGAACAAGAAGACGGGCAAATCGAAGAGCCTGAACAAGAGGAAGATGTAGTTGAAGAGCACGAACAAGCTGGTCAACTACATAACGAATCTCTTCCCGCACAGACCACTGTTTGAAAAACCAACAAACAAACATAACGAGCAAAACCAAAAAAAAAATTATCAAGAAAAGAACGAATTACTATATTAACTAATCTCTTTTAATTAATGAATGGACAGAAAACCATCTCTGCCCTCCTTTGAAAAAAAAATTGTTTTACTTTTTAATTTTTAATCATTTCCTTTTCTATTTCCTTTTTTTTTTATACGTTGTTGTATTTGCCTCCCTTCTCACTTCTAATCTATTATTAATATCTCCCCAAACTATGTACTCTTTTATTTTCTTAATTGCGACAGAGAACAATTTAAAAAATTCAAATTATTTCGACGAGAAGTAGCACACTTCGCATACCCTAACTGTGTTTCTGATAGTACTCTAATTTCACTTCAGTGTACTTCAGTTTTCTTTTTTGTTTCTGTTAGTATTCAACGACCTTCTCTTCATTCTTTGTCATGCAAGTAATGTCGTTGCTTCCTCTCCACCGAATGCATGCTTATAATGTTTAATGTGGGAATGTTTTTTAGCACGACGCGGCAGTATAATTTACGTGTATATGTTCCCTAGTAATGCAAGTGTTCTCTCAAATGACAATGGTAATTTTCATTCTATGGAGGAGATACTATACATCCGTAAACCATAGACCCACACATTACTTATTGTATTTTTTCCAGATTTTGTTTTTCGTTTTTGTTTGGAACCCTCTCTACCCGACATTCCGAGAAAAAACCAAATCCGCTCGGTGGATGGAAATATCAAGAAATCCAGATGCAGGTTGAACATAATTCATTGGAGATGTGTATAGTTAAGAGCGCTTCTCTTTGCGCACATTACCCTTCATCATTAATTATCTTTGACAGCCAGACATACACAAAAATACGCGGCCAAGATGTCTACTAAAGCTCAAAACCCTATGCGTGACCTCAAGATCGAGAAATTGGTCTTGAACATCTCCGTCGGTGAATCTGGTGACAGATTGACCAGAGCCTCCAAGGTTCTTGAACAATTGTCTGGTCAAACTCCAGTTCAATCCAAGGCTAGATACACCGTCAGAACTTTCGGTATCAGAAGAAACGAAAAGATCGCTGTCCACGTTACCGTCAGAGGTCCAAAGGCCGAAGAAATCTTGGAAAGAGGTTTGAAGGTCAAGGAATACCAATTGAGGGACAGAAACTTTTCTGCCACTGGTAACTTTGGTTTCGGTATTGACGAACACATTGACTTGGGTATCAAGTATGATCCATCCATTGGTATTTTCGGTATGGACTTCTACGTTGTCATGAACAGACCAGGTGCCAGAGTCACCAGAAGAAAGAGATGTAAGGGTACCGTTGGTAACTCTCATAAGACTACCAAGGAAGACACCGTCTCTTGGTTCAAGCAAAAGTATGACGCTGATGTGCTCGATAAATAATCTGGTTTAGTTATAGTCATTTACAACATCAAATACTGAATATATAAGAACAAATTAGAACTCCACAATACTATATATCCCCATCAATTATTAAAGTCTCCCTTTTCGATGTCTTACACAAATCAGCCAAACGTATGAATTGCGTTGTTCTTGCGCAACTTATAATCACTACGATGTGCCTCACATGTAGGGTAATGGCTATGTCTGTTTGAAAAATCAGTACTCCTTCTCATTATGAAAAAATGGGGAAGCGTAAAAGCGGTGATTATATATCACCAATACAATCGATGGTGACATTGACCTCGAGCCACGACCAACAAGAAGATGTTTAAGAGCGTGGTGTGGAAACGTTTTGCGTCTACTGGAGAATCTGCAAGAACAAAGCTAGAAGAATTTTTGATATATCACAAGACAGATGCGAAACTAAAACCATTCATTTACCGTCCCAAGAACGCCCAGATCTTGCTTACTAAAGATATTAGGGATCCAAGGACCAAGGAACCACTAAAGCCAAGAGCGCCCGTGAAGCCGCTGTCAAAACAAACGTTAAACGATTTTATTTACTCAATCGAACCCAATTCCACAGAATTACTAGATTGGTTTAAAAAATGGACTGGAACTTCGATAAGAAAGCGTGCTATTTGGACATATATCTCACCAATACATGTTCAAAAAATGTTAACCGCTTCCTTCTTCACAATTGGTAAGTATGCACATATGGTTGGACTCCTATATGGTATTGAACACAAGTTCCTCAAAGCGCAAAATCCATCTGTATTTGATATTGAGCATTTTTTTAATATCAACATCATGTGTGCCTTGCATCGAAATAAGCTGAGAAACTACAAAGATGGTGATATTGCTCAGAGAAAACTGCAAGTCGCATGGAAAAAAGTCCTAAATAGGAAGAACGATACTGGGTTAGCTAATATTCTCGTGACAACATTGGGCAGACAGATCGGATTTACCCCAGAATTAGCTGGCTTGGAGCCGGTTCAAATCAGCCTTCCAGATATCCCCACTACTTTGAGTGATGCCGAACTAAAAGGCTTGTTAAACAAATACGAAGGAGTATACTTGATTTCCAGGACACTCTTGGATATAGACCAGAACAATGCCCAATATCCTGAATTACAACGATTCATATGCCAATATCAGAGCGCATGGGGAGAATCTAATGATCCTTACGACACCTCATTGAAATCTCTGGAACAACTGAAAGCTCAAGCTCCACAAGAGACGATCGAGAAAGAGACAGCATAGTACAAAAAGGTCTATACGAAATTACATAAATAAACATATCTGTAAATACTCAAGAAAACAGAGCATACCTCTTCACATAAGCCATAGTTGTTACAGATACCATGTTTATGTTTACCCGGGAATCCCTACGCATTTTTTTGACAACTTCTCACTTTTTTCAACTTTTCGATTTTTTTCGAAACCTGAGAAAAGTAAGCATTGCCTAACACATCATCAGCTACTGGTACTCAAACATTGGTACATCAGAAGACCATCTTTACCACGTTCGGCGCTTTTTGAAAGAAAAATCAATAACCAAGTTGCCATGAGCGAATCTGAAGCAAAATCAGGGCCGACCACGCTATCAAGTAAAGCTAAACAAGCTGCAACAGCAGCAACAGGAGCAGCAGCGAATGGAGAAAAGAAACTAACAAACAAAGAGTTAAAAGAACTGAAAAAGCAGGAAAAGGCTGCAAAGAGAGCCGCCATGAAGCAGGCAAATGGTATGTCCATTGAACAGCAACAACAACAAGCGCAAATGAAAAAAGAAAAAAAGCAGTCACAACGTGAACAGCAACAGAAGAGAGAACAAAAGCTAAAGAATGCTAGTAAAAAGAAACAAAATGAACGAAGCGTAAAGAAAAGTACGCTTTTTGGTCACTTAGAAACCACTGAAGAAAGAAGAGCAACAATTTTGGCGTTAACAAGTGCAGTGTCATCTCCAAAAACTTCAAGAATTACTGCTGCTGGGTTGATGATTCCCGTAGTGGCCAGCGCATTATCAGGATCAAATGTGTTGACCGCCTCCTCCTTAACGCCCATGGGCTCAAGCACGGCGTCCGCACCAGCAGCCGCAGTTCCCGCATCGGCTACAGCGCCTACTATCGCTCCTTCGACAGTACTCTCTGCTGCTTCTACTTCCACGTCAACAAACACTTCTACTGCTATACAACAAGAGATTTCCTCGTCAAGCGCATCCGATGTTGCCAAGACATTGGCATCTATTTCACTAGAAGCAGGTGAGTTTAGTGTCATCCCCGGTATATCTTCAGTGATTCCTACAGTATTAGAACAGTCCTTTGATAGTTCGAGCTTGGTATCATCTGTTAAGGAATTGTTACTGAACAAAGATCTCATTCATCCATCGATTTTGTTATTGACTTCCCATTTAGCACACTATAAAATAGTCGGATCCATTCCACGTTGCATAGCCATGCTAGAAGTTTTCCAAATTGTCATCAAAGACTACCAAACACCCAAAGGAACTACCTTGTCACGTAATTTAACGAGTTACCTATCGCACCAAATTGATCTTTTGAAAAAAGCCAGACCATTAAGTGTCACCATGGGAAATGCTATTAGATGGTTAAAGCAAGAAATTTCATTGATCGATCCATCAACACCTGATAAGGCGGCCAAGAAAGATCTTTGCGAAAAAATTGGACAGTTCGCTAAAGAAAAAATCGAACTGGCTGATCAACTTATTATAGACAATGCCTCGACTCAAATTGAAAATTCTACCACCATCGTCACTTATGGTTCATCAAAAGTTTTAGCTGAATTGTTACTTCATAATGCAATTAGTTTAAGAAAGGACATTAAAGTCATTGTCGTTGATTCGAGACCATTATTCGAGGGTCGGAAAATGGCAGAAACTTTAAGAAATGCAGGTGTCAACGTCATGTATGCTCTTATTACGAGTTTGGATACAATTTTCAATATGGATGTTGACTATGTGTTTTTGGGAGCACATTCTATTCTATCCAATGGGTTTCTATACTCAAGAGCAGGTACAGCAATGTTGGCCATGACCGCCAAGAGAAGAAATATACCTGTATTGGTGTGCTGTGAGAGTTTGAAATTTTCGCAAAGAGTGCAATTGGATAGTGTTACGTTTAATGAGCTGGCAGATCCAAATGACCTGGTCAATATAGACTACGAAAATCCAGTTGAAAGGCGTGGCAATAAAGGTGCGCTATTAAAGCAATTTATTAAGGAAAGAAGATCTGAAAAGAAAAAGCTAGATTTGGAAAATAAACCAAAGGGTAATAAAACTGGTAGCAAGAACGGATCTGTGGAAGAGAATAAAGACACCAGTAACGAAGGAGATAGTAACGATAAGAACATCTTGGATGGATGGCAAGAATTACCCTCATTGAATATTGTCAATGTCCTGTACGATTTAACGCCACCCGAATACATTAAGAAAGTCATTACTGAATTCGGCGCTTTGCCACCTTCATCTGTCCCTGTCATTCTGAGAGAATACAAAGGTTCCGCATAAGCATACACAACATCCGTGAATGTACATGTACGTATAAAACATACATACATATATAGTACCTAGTAAGATAAAAGATAGGTTCAATGAAAACAAGTGTTTTTATTCTTGGCTTTTCCAGGAAAAGCTTGATATATATAACGGGTTTAAGGATACAGAGAAATAATTATATATGGCTATATACAGAATAGGAGAAATAAAAACAAGGGAAAAGAAAGCGAACCAAATAAAATATTACTCTCAATCATCAATATCGTTGGCTTCAGCAACAGCATCTGACTCGGCTTTACTTCCAACAACACCTTTAACGAAGGAGGCCACATTAGCTGGAGGTAAGATGGCAATCATTAGGATAATATACTCGTAAATGGCTTCAGGAATGGACCTTTGGTAAATACCCAACAAATCGGCAGGCTGAGGATATACAGTCAATGCCTTATAGAACTTAGAGGCGGCTTCTAGTTCTTTGCCTTGTTGCATAGATAATCTTTCACCATTCTCCACGTTAGTCGTGAATGTAGCCTCTCTTTCAGAGGGATCACTAGGAATAGGATCGTTGGCCAATTCCATGGATAAGAATTCCGTAACTTTTTGCAGCTTCACTTCTTTAGCGTGACTCTTGGCTTCTTGTTCCACCTTAGCCTGTTCTTTGGCTCTCTGCCTCAACACCTTTCTGAATTGCGGGCTGTTCCTCCTTTGATAGTCAAAGTAAATAGCATAACCGGTGGCTGATAGAGCTGCTATGGCAGTTGTGATGGCGAAACCACGTAGGATAGGACTTGATTGAGACATGGCTTGAGGGTAGGCTTTGCTTGAGGTTGCGATCTAATTATGTTTCTTAAAGACATAGCCAAAGAAACAATAGTTAAAATAACATAGTGTCGGGCCATTATTCACGTCAATTATTCCAATATGAAAATATCATTTCGGCTGCGAGAAGCCAAACGGGTGACGCACTGCAAATTTTTCAAGCCTTACAAGCTGCAGAATGAAAAATTCGATGAGCTGAGGCACAGGAAAGAAAACCACCAAATATAGGGTGAAAGATCAGTGGTGATGGTTGCTAAGAAGAGAAACAGTCTGAGAGGCAAAGTAAATGCAAGAAATGGTCAAAAAACCGGAGCAAGCGCGCTGGACGATGGCGTTCTAATCCAGCCGTGTGACTTGGAATCTGATCCAAGGGCGTTTTTACATCAACCCAAGGAAACTAAAAAGGAAAAACTCCTCAACAGACAAAACACATTCCTATCACAACTTAAGGAAAGATCTATGCTTGGTGACCGCGCGAACGCTAATCTCGACGGCATTTCCAAGTCCTCTGTTAGACGGAGGAAAAGGAAACTAAGAGAAGAATTAAAACCAAGAATGCAAGATCTGCTCACTTCTCTAGAACAAGAAAAGGATTTGCAGGGCATAATGGAGGAGTCTAGTGCGGCTGTGGATGGCGATGATGAGATTACTATGGACTCAAGGATAAGATTTGTAGATACTAAGGAATTGCACTCGAAGAAGGCAGAACCAGGATCCATAAGGATAAAAAAGAACCAGCCGAATATGAGGAATCAAAAGGGTGCAAAGGCGTTAGCGGCTAACGAAACTGCAAGATTCAGCCAGGTTTTAACCAACGAAGATTTCCAAAAAAATCCATTTGGAGCCCTGAGAGAAGTTATTAAATTGCAAAAGCAATGAACATGAAATAGCATAATATAACAAACAACTCTTTGCAAATGTAATGTATTCCAGGAAACTAGAGAAGGATAAAAAAATTCAGTGTCATACTTAGAAGAATAAACAAGTATATATGTATATATATTCATGTCATACATATATAATGCCGTTTTTATTTCTATGTTCTTCTTTTCCTCAATGGGCCTTTTGGCTTATTAAATCTCAAGCTGCCATTGTTCTGTTGGTCTAGAGCAGAGCCATGATCAGGGCCATCTTCTTCATTCGTCGCCGATAATGAGGACTTATCCAGTTCGACGAAATCACCAATTTCCACTATTTTCCTGAACGTGATTTTCTGGTCGTTTTTCAAGTAGTTTATAAATCCATTCTTGTTCGAGGCATATATCATTCTATCCTTGACTTTACTGCCCGAGGGACATGAATAGATAAAGAAATTTGAGTCGAGGTGCTTAAAAATCGCGTAACTTGGCCCAGGCAAGTCAATTCGCAACGCGTCTACAGAAGGGCACGTCTCTAACTGCACGATTTGGATGGTTTCATCCAACGGGTCAATTTGGAAGATGATCAAATTTTTACCGTCGTTACTAAAAATGTCCTTGACGGGTTTCTCAGAACTGACCCTAAAAGTCAATGTTGAAGGAGAAGCGCTGTCCTGAGACACCAATTTTATGGAGTTATTTTTCCTCAAGAGTGCCTGTTGCTTGTTGATCTCGATTTGCATTTTTTCATCTTGCGTCAAAGGTTTATTCTGGGCAACAGGTCGGTCGCTACAGAAGTCCTTCAAATCCGCCAAGTCTTGCGCATCCGTGATCAATGGTTGTTCGGTAGACAAGGAGTTAGAGCCGACCTGTCTTGCCAGCGTGTTTTTGGTTGAGGCATAAAGCATCCTTGATCTTACCGGAGAGCCATCCGGGATGAATGACACGAAAAAGTACTTAGCGGCTCCCTGGGACTTATAAAAGATATACAGCGGTTCTTTATCCTGAGATGCCAACTGAATCAGTTGGTCCAAATCATGCGTCACTTTCAGTTGATGCACCGAAGTAGAATCAGGGGAAATCTTAGCTATGACGATGACAGTACCAGCAGCGGAAAGGTTTTCGTTTAAAGAGTCCAGCAAGGCCTGGTCTGCGGCAATACCAGATTGGGTGGACATGATATGTGTTAGAATATACCGTTCCTTTATTTCCTCTCTCCACCCCCCAGTTGGCGAGTGAACACTCGATTAATAATATATCAGACATTTGTATGGAGTATACGTATATACATTTTTGAAATCCTACAAAAAAAGTTACCCTAACACTGTATAAAAGAATCTATTTATTTTACGACTAATACTATTGCACTACAACATGAATTCACCGATACCAAAACCAGCTGATAACGTCTGGCAAACACCACTTTTCCTTCTGATGGCCCTCTTCAACAGCTTGTCTCTCTTGGACATGGGCTTCCACTTTTTAGAGATGGCAGAAGACGAACGCAGGGAGCTTTTCAGGAATTTTCTCTTTTTCAATGTGAACTTGCCCTCGTTGTCCCTATAGCACAGAAGCTTGATGTTGTAGTCCAAGTTGTCAAAGAGGCAGGAGGACGATGACGTTTCGGAAGACGAGGATGCGGATGAGTCTATCACTTCGGTGCTGTTGATGTCGTCCTTAATGAAGTCCTCAATGCCCAGAGTGTCATCCGAACCTGGGGTAGCATCGCCTGGATGCAGGGCCACAAGTGAGCATTTCCTTTGCCTTGTGTCTTGTAGACAAATGGCTTCTTCTGCGGTGCCGTTGACTTCCTTCCAGAAATCGGTGTTGCTAGCATCGCTCTTGCCACTGTCACCGAAAAGGAACGACTGTTGTAGCTGAGGCAAAAAGAGACTGCCCTCGCTGTCGGTGTGGAAACCCTTCTTATTTTGGTTTTCCTCCACAGGAAATTCATTATCCGCGCCATAGATAAATGTGTTGTTGGTAAAGGAAGGCTGGTGGCACGGCGAGAAGAGAGGATCAGGCTCAGAACTATAGCCGAGCGTGCTCTCGAGATTGTCGTCGTCGTCACCATCGTCGTCGGCGTTTTGACTCAAGCCTACCTCTACATTATCGTCGTCGGTGGTGTCCTCAGATAGTGAACCGGCAGTATCTATCGAACGAGCAGTGGTGATGATGATGGGAGCGGCATCGACAGCACTGGCACCAGTGCTGTCGCCAGTTGCTGCAGTCCCGGGGGAGTCCGTCTTCTTTGCATGCGATCTGGACAAGGGGGTAATATCCTCCTTGGTGATGATCCTATTCGGTACCTGGAATGCTCTGCTGCTTCTATTCATTGCTACGTAAACTATGCTATATGATACAAGTGAACGCTCGTTGAGAGAATGTAGGCCTGCGTATGCGTGAGTGAGTGGATCGGCCGGTGGAAACAAATAAACACAACTAATAATCGCGAACGTTACTCCTCCCTTTGCGACACTGCTCATCTCATCTCATCCTTTATATTAGGAGGCAACGAGCTCTCTCACTCGTCAAAAAGAAACGTGCGAAAAAAAACCGAAAAATAAAAAAAAAAAAAGAAACGCGCTGCAGGAACGGGATTTCCGAAAGCGGAAGAGACCGCTCCAAAACGGAAACCGCAGGCACGTAAGCCAAATTGCAAGTCGGGTAACGCCGAATTGGTCGTGTCGTTCCTTCGATCTTTTCCCAAAGCTGAAAAAAAACTGAATCCACGCTAATACAGAGGCTAAAATCTCAGGAAACACCTGCTGTAGAGAACTATAGATATACATAAGCATTCGCTGAAGAACTATGGACACCTTATTCAACTCCACGGAGAAAAATGCCAGAGGCATACCGCAAGCTCCGTTCATCGAAAATGTCAACGACATAATCAAGGACCCAAGCGACTTCGAGCTGTGCTTCAACAAGTTTCAGGAACGGCTTTCTAAGTACAAGTTCATGCAAGAGTCTAAAATGGCGACAATAAAGCAATTGAAGATCCGGATCCCGGACTTGCAAAACACACTGAAGATCTGCCAAAGTCTGCGCAATCACAGTGACAAGGACGGCGAGAGCGCTGAGCCTATGCTTCTGCACTACCAGTTGAACGACACGCTTTACACGAAGGCTCAAATCGATATACCAGAGGACCGTGCCGACTTGAAAGTCGGACTGTGGCTGGGCGCAGACGTGATGCTGGAATACCCGGTTGATGAGGCCATAGAGCTACTACAGAAGAAGCTCGCGGACTCGGAGCAATCCCTGACGGTCTCTACGGAGGACGTTGAGTTCCTAAGGGAGAACATTACCACGATGGAAGTCAATTGCGCAAGATTGTATAACTGGGACGTGCAAAGAAGACAGGACTTGAAGCAGGCCCAGGAAGGCACTAAAAACCTCAAGATATAATGTGTCTGTGACTTTCCATTTGTAGAAAAAGCGCTACATACAACAACATACTCTACATAGCTCTTTGTCTTTCTTCTTTTTAACTTACTTTCTGCATTGTTACTATTTCCGCATTAAGGGAAAAATTCACTGGAAGAAAAAACGAAAAAGACAAACATAAGAGAAAAGTATGGATATGCATGCATGTGCAAGAAGAAGGCATTCGCGAACGGGCGCAGAAGCAGCATGTTTGATCATGACGTCGAATATCTGATCACCGCTCTTTCTTCAACGGCAAGGATCCCGTACGATCAGCGTTTGCTGGACGAAGTCTCGGCTAACTTGGTATACTACGTCCCCAGAATAAAATCCCCCGACACTCTGTACCGTTTAGTTAAGGCACTTTTCCAGTCGCAGCTCATTATCAAATTACCACCGCTACGTCTGTTGCACGTCATCAAAGATGTTTTCCTTTGGAAACTGGAGGTTTCTGAACCCACTCTGCCCATTTCCAACTTCTACCAAGTCTGGAATGCTGTGTTGGAATCGCATCGAGCTGCTTGGAACCTGTCGCAACTGATGGTATTAGGCGGGATTCTGATCACTTATCCGAGATTCAAGTCATTGAATGATGCCTACTTCATCGACGAATCCCGCGACAAGACTGCGCTTTATTATAATAACTGGAGATTTAACCTGTTTTTACCAATCTGGGCAGAGTTCTGGAATGATCCCGCCATCAATGCTAACCCGTTGATTAAGAATTATCTGCTCGTCTCAATGGTTTTACTCTTCAGTCATCCCATCACAGACTTCCCCTTTCACGCAGTTAACATATCATGGGATTTAGTCACTGGGAGATTATTAGACCTGCTGGCAGAGTATACGCACGACATTGGGCAGCCAACGGAAGGTTCCACGGTCAGCTCAGTTCTATCGACGAATCTGAACCACCTGGCTAACTGCTTGAACGCTTTGTTCACCAAATCAAATGAACCAACTTTGATGAATTCCCTATACAAACTGGAAAAGATATGCCAATATTTGTCAGATGCCGTGAGGCCATTCGAACAACAAAAACAGCTAGATCGCAAGTTCCAGGATTTATTTATTTTGATAATCCTTGCGTTAAAGGAAATATCTGCCATGAATATGAAAATTTCCCCCGATCATAAAGACAATTTTTACTTCATGATCTGTTTAAGTCTTTTCCATATTCATGTTCTGACTGAAAAATTCGGGACGGTTGGATTTCCCAGCTATGACTACGTTTATGACAGTTTAATAACATATTTCATTGTCCTGGATGACCTATCCAAAATCATTCCGATTTTGAACCATATGAAAGAAGCTTACATAAGCGAAGACCCGAGCAAACTACTATTCTACATCAACTTCCTAAACAAAATTATCAGTTATTACTCATGGCGCATTCGTATGCCATTTGTCACCCAATTCATCGAACCTCTGCTACATTTCAATGGCTTTCTTAAAGGAGGTTTGAGCAGCCCCTTGGAAATTGAACTTAGAGAATCCATACACACATTGGCAATCACCTCCCTGAGCATTGATCCCTCTCACTCCTCGCAGGTCGCACAGTGGCAAGTGTCCCGCATAGCCAACTATTTAAAAATGTCGATGGACCAATTCATTGCTGGAGAATTGTCCGCTGATCAGATTCAGATTATATTCAGCAGTCTATCTATGCAGTTCCTGTCGCTACGTAATTATAACAGGCATCTACTGAGGGACTCTTTGCACGAAACATACATCAAAATTCTTAACACAAAGAGCCCGGAGAAGAAAAACGTACTGATTGAGTGCTTGATAGTACAAATATCATTAGTCGAAGATCCACATCATTTGATCGATTGGTTAAATGTCTGTTTGCAACTGATCAATATTCATAATAAGAGACTACTCCAACGATTGTGGGATATGGTTTCAGGCCTTGAATCACCCTTAGCGATCGACTGGTGGTACACAACAGTTATACCCGCACATTCCTCTAAATTATAGTAACATTTAAGTACTTTTGTAATAGTCCCTTTATATTCCTTTATTCAGAGCACCAAATTGGGAGAAAAAAAAATAGAATACAAATAAAATTAAAAAGTAAGTGAAGCAAGCACGAGAACAGATAGAAGTCCTGTAAGTCAAACAAAAGTTCAACCCGTGTGTTCAATAGTTCTCCATGTCATACAAGCAATATTTTGATAAGTTACCTTCGAAATTAAAGTCATTTTTCCAAAGATATCCGCCTTCAATCAAGTATTCTTCAGTGTCAACATCAACCAAGGCCATCGATGCCAACCCCTTCTTGCCGAATAAGCACCCGGTAACGGAGCGGTTCCATGACCCAAAATATTCACTAAGAAGGATGAGTGACGTATATAAGTTGGCAGTGCGCTATGGAGTACAAGAGTTTTTACCACCTATCGAAAATACGAAGAAAGTTTTCTTCGAAGAGAAATACGATAAGAAGACTTTCATGAAGGGTGTCCTAATGCCTAAAGGTCATAAACATGAATTGAAATCAAACGAGAAGTTAAAAAAGCGCGAAGAGGCTTTGAAGAACATAGACGATTTGATTGCTTCCAAGAAGGGTTCGAAGTATGCCAAGAAATTAGATAAAATGAAAAAAACCCAAAGTATAGGCTGGTTCTGAAAGATATGAAAGGGAATGTCAATTTATAAAGTAGTAGACCATATGCATGCATCTATATATTTTCACTCTCTAATAATGTAAATAGTTTTTGTGAATAATGAGAAAAGTGCGTTAAGATTAACAAATTAATATAAGAAAAATAAGCTAGTGTTATACAGGGATTTTTGTCACTCAAGAGAAATTGAGAAAGAAACACAGCGTAAAGTAAGATACAAACAACTTCAATGGCAACTCATGAGTTTCAAGTGGAGTCCCACATTTCTTCGAAGCAGCTGAATAATCAATCGGTATCGCTAATTATTCCTCGGTTGACAAGAGACAAAATTCACAATTCAATGTACTATAAAGTCAATTTGAGCAACGAATCGTTGAGAGGTAACACAATGCTGGAGCTCCTTAAAGTTATTATCGACGCACTTGGTACTTTGAGGGGTCAAGATGGCCATTTGAACATGGCTGTTCTCGGTGGTGTAGAATTCAAGTGCATCTTGATGAAATTAGTGGAAATTAGACCTAATTTGAAGCAGTTAGCCTTCTTATTGGATGTGAAAAATGTAAAAGATTTCAATTCGAAATACATTATCGCTTTGGTGCTGGTTTATGCGCGGTTACAGTACTATTATTTAAATGACCAAAACAAAAACAATAGTTATGAAAATGATTTGATACAATTATTTAAAGTACAATTATACAAATATTCACAGCAGTTTTTCAAACTGAAAAGTTTCCCACTACAGGTAGATTGCTTTGCTCACTCTCAGAACGAAGGACTTTGTATAGTACATGTTGATGAATTAGTCGATTGGCTGGTCACTCAAGATCACATTTGGGGTATTCCTTTAGGCAAATGCCAATGGAGTAAAATATACGATTCAGAAGAAGAAAGTAGTTCAAGTGAAAGTGAAGATGACAGTGACAGTTGTGAAGAATCATAGACCTCTTCTTGGTCTTTTATTTGCTGGAGCATCAAAATCACGTCTTCTCTTTTTGTTAGAATCATTGGCAATCTGACCCGACCTTCTCAAAGAACTCAGCTGTTTTTGATCAACTAATAGTGAATCCAGGTTCAATGAGTCCGGTAGAATTATCTGTCTTATAGTATTACCTCTAATGTTGATATATTGCAAGCTTGCTATATTATCACCCGTGGCGGCTTGTTGACCACCGGTCAAATACAGGCTGGACATTGCAAGGCCATTACCGTTCAATTTGTTTAGCCGAGGCAGTGGTAATGTTAACTTCACGTCTGTTAGAATGGCATTCATTTGTGGTGATACCGACTGCAGCGTGCCCCAAACTGTGGTACCGTTTTTTAGTTCTATGGTAACTTGCTCATTGCGCAATTTTTTCAAAAAGTTGACCAACTTCATAGTCTCACCTTCGATAATCTATCAGAATTCCTGCTGTTATTGCATTGCTCTGTTTTCATAACTATTTCAACGTACTTAAACTTTTCATATGAATCATTATTCGAGTGACCAATGAAAAATCATTGAATACGACAAAGGCTTCCGTAGCAGCATAATCAATGATATTTATCATACATACTATATCGGATGCTATTTCCCTAAGTTACTTCTTGATATCATTTCGATGTAAAATTTTGACTCGCGGCGAAAAGGTATTTTCTTTGGGTTGCAACGGTGGCCGTGCATGTGAGGATGGCGACTGAACCTGCGGAGAGTTAGATTGTTTCAACTTCTCTTGCAACAGCATCTTCTTCTTCCTTTGTTTTAGAACTTCTTTGCCCGCTTCCTCGATAATAACCATATTACTATTCTTGGTCTTGGGAGTATTGCTGTTATCACGATCATTACGCTTCTTTTTACTCCTGTTCCGTTTCTTCTTTGGTAGCTTAGCGTTTGTATCCTCGTCTTTAAATTTCTTTTTACTACTTTTATTTTTCTTCTTCTTGTTCTTATTCCTAACCCTGTCACCAGTACCGACTAGTTCTGTCAATACTCTTTCCGTTCTTTCTGCTATCTTGTTTTCTAACTCTACACTCTTTGAAAATTCTTTCTCCAGAGACTTCAAAACGCTAAAGTCTTGAAATGAGTAGTCATCATTTTCGTCCAGCTGTTTCATTGAATTCATGAAGGTTTTAAATATTTCATCTTCTTCGATCGTTCCCTCTAGCGCCGAGTCCCTTTTGGATTTTTGTGTAACCTTTTTCACATATGGCGATAGATTTAGATCTGGAATTGTGATATTATCCTTATTATCAATGAACTTACAACTTTTGATGAAGGCCGCGCATTTCTTTAAATCTGATAAACTATCGAACAGAAAATTGCACCTCGAATATGTTGAGTTCTTGAATACCTTACTAGAATAATGGCCTTCAAAGAAACACCAATCGCTGTACTTAAATTTGTCTTGTATATCTTGCTTGAGATCGCCATCATTATTCGCGCCTCTCAAAATGGCGAAGAAGTCATCTGCAGTTAAATTTGGAGGTAATAACCTAATAACAAGCTTATATCCTTCATTCTCAGTCGATTTTGCCGATTTAAGTTTCCTTTTGTAGTTGTAGTGCTCTCTGTTTCTCTTTTTGTTACTTCTCTTGCTTTTATTACTGTTGCTAATACCAGTATTATTAACCTTACCTTCATTCTTTTTAGAATCTATAGTTTCATTCTTGTTTTTACCTCTATTTTTATTGTTGTGGTACCTGCTTCCTCTGTATTTCTTCTTTCCTTCACTGTTCTTCAATTCTCCAGCTACATTACTCATCATGGAATACTATCTAAATAGATAAATGTGCAAGTTCTCTGGTAGCTTTTTCTTTGTTTTTTCTTTCCTCTTTGGTGATGTGTTTATTATACAGTCATCGAAACATTTTGTCCTATTATCTTCCTTTTTAAGCGAAAAATTTTCAACTCTTTGATCAGTAAACAATACAATAAATAAAGGGTCGTCATTCTAAGAATAACAGCGGTTTTCCGAAATAGTGTATGCGCCAGGCTACTCAATCACTAAAATGAACACCGCATTGAATGATTTACACAATGATCTGGTGATTTTGGAAGATAACGGAATCATTGATACTCCAGATAATTCAAACCATTCGTCTCCGCGATCAACTACTGACGAGGAGGAAGAGGAAGAAGGGGAGGAGGAAGAAGACGGTGCTGAGGATGTAGAGCTTACAGAAAAATATGACGATAAAAGTTTATTAACAGGAATCCAACCGGAGGACGAAATTGTAAATGATGGCATCAATATATGGATCCCGGTTCAACTGCTCAAAAAAAATATAGCCAAGTTTTGGTCCCATTTTTTGGCAATTGATAAGGAATTGACAAAAGTTAAATGCAAACATTGTGGAGAGATATTAACGAGAAATGATCCAAATTTAACAAGATATTTTAGATCTCACTTAAAATCGAAACACAACGTAAGTGCGAATAAGAGCTTTTACTCCATGAATTTCACTGCCAAGGATTCTATTCTCAAAAACAATAACTCCCACGTAGAAAATGCAGATAAACCTAGCTATAATTCCTTAGCATTCAATTCACACCCAACTCTAAGACATTTTGATATCGGCAAATTACAAAGCAATAATTCGTTTTCTTTCTCGCAGTTAATTGCCATAATAATAGCTTCTGAAGATTTACCTCTAAATTTCTTTGAGAATGAATCGTTCAAATTCCTAATATCAAAATTTCATAGGCCCCCCTCCCTGACACCTAGTGTGATAAAAGAAGCGATTGTGGAGTTGTCCAACTCAATAGATGATTTGGTTAGAAGATCAGTTCCAGAAAACGGTTTACATTTGCCTTTTAATATTCATTTATCCAATCCTGAAAAGTCAGATGGTTCTGTTTACTCACAGTATCTGAAGGACATTCGGATGCAGCTACACAGTTTAGACCTATCCTCTCTTGCGTCTGTGAATTTTACAGAGTTGGATAAAACGAGATCATTGTTTTCTCTACAGGTGTTCGATAATAACAATAAAGTTTCGAAAATCCTACCATTATCTATTATTGTACGTAAAACAACGGATATAGATAGCCATTCCTGGCAGAAATGGCTCAATAGTGTGTATTCAAAATACCCTGGTTTACAAAAATCAGTAATTTCCTTAACTTTGCCAAAGAGTTATTACGCAAAGGTTTTAGAAAAAAGAAATAGCGGCAACCCATCTATTAATGCAGGAAATGTCGTACAAGTAACGTACCATATCTGCATAGTGTCCGAACTGCTTCACTGTTTTTTGCAACCATTTTTCAATCTCCCTACTGAGTCGTTACTTTCTTCTTTTTCCTTGGCTAAGGAAATTAATTCGCAAGGTTCATTGTTAGATTCACTGATCGATTTCTCCCACTTGGATATATCATCAACTGTGCTTGGAAAAATTAGCTCTTTGATAGAGGAGGTTAACCTAAGGGGCTCTTTAAAATCGGATTTTTTATTATACTGCAAAAATTATACACAACCCAACTGTCACGAACTAGCTTCAATGCTTTCCTTCAACTGTGACAGCTTTTCAGCTTTGAAAAATTTCTTGGGAAATTTTGCGAACTTAGTTCCATTCTTCAAATCCATCAACTCTCATTTAGAGAATGAATCACTTACTGAGTCTGATTTTCGGCTGATCATTACAATAGAAGAGACTTTAAAAACTTTCGAGCAGGCAATTGAATATTTTGCCTCTTCTGCTCCATTGAAGTTCACACATACGTTAGTTTTTATCATAAACTTTGAAGCATATTTGACAGAGGTTATTCAAAGCTCTACCTTCACCAAATCCAAAAAACCTTTTGAAAAAATCCTATCTAGAATTTCGAAACTTAGAGAATTCTACCTTCTTGATGATGTCAACTTGATTGGTGCATTTTTGTATCCGCCAGTATTTCAGAGTAAAAGCCTATTAACTGAGATCTTCAATACAACATCCACAAATGAAATTGTCAATAAAGTGACTAAAATTGCTTCAAGATATCTGCGAAACTTCATTGATATAATCAATTTTCAGTCTTTTGATAATGGCAAGGACAATGAACTAAGTTCTGGCGAAGAACTTCTTCCTGGCTACGAAAATATTTTTATGAATGAATCACAAGACATACGGCTTTCATGCAACATCACGCCCACTTCACCACAGTCCAAGGATCTACTATTTGGGCATATAATTCGTGATGACCTGCTACGCTATATAGACAGAATTACCCACGAGCTGCCCGACGCGTATCATAGCTACTTAAATGATAATGACATTAGCTTCGATGGCTCTCATTTCACGAAATTTGAATTACCTGAGGAGAGCGCCTCTGATTCCGGAGAATGGCGGTTAAATATCATGGAAGAGACATTTGATATCCATATTCCAATATCAGATACAATCTGGAATAATTACATAAATGACGACAGTAAGATTGTGGTAATCGATACTTTACTGCAACTTCTTTCAATAAACTCAGCATCCTCGATAAGATCGGAATTCTCTTTTTTGCAAAAAGCTAGTCAAGATTTTAATAACGAGTTATACGAAGAAACAATCAAAATAAAACTTGTCAATTCTCAATTTAATCTAGAAGAAATTGACTTTCACTCTAGATCATTTTTCCACACTTGCCAATGACAAATGCAAAGAACATGCTATCAAATTTTAAGCTTTTTTTTTTTTTAGGATAATTATGTCCGTTGTACTATTTAAATAAATATATATATATATATATATTAAGGTCATTCAGATGGTTGAATTCGATTATGAATGCATTTTCTGTGTGAATATTTATTGCTTCAATCAATATGTGCTCCTTCAAGAATATGATTTCAACGAATTATCACGCTTTCATCAAAAATTTAGTGATTCAATGATTTCAAATCCTTGAGAATCCTCATAACTATATAAAATCTTTTTGGTATCTGCCTTTAACATGTGTATCTTATTTCCGAGTACGCAGCGAGCAAGTTCTCCATTTTCAATGTCTCTAATTTCAATAAAGTTATTATTAATTGCCACAATATGGGGGTAAAAACACGCAAACTGTTCTGCTTCCCCCTCCCAATGAACAATTTCTTTCGTTTCTTCTCTCCTTCCTTGCTTATTCAGGAAAAATCCAAGCCCTGGAAGACAAATAAAATACCTATTTTTCACTAGAAATATAGAGATTACCTTGAATGCATCCTTATACAAGCTCGATAGAAACTTGTCATTGTAGGGATTTAACAGTTCTCTCACTTTAATTTCATTTCTGTTGAATGCTTCGGGCATATTCACCATTCTGATATTTCTTTTACAACTAAAGGTAATTTTATTCCCTAAAAATGAAAACGATAAAGGTTCAGAATCGACGCTGAATTCCACTAAACTTGCCTTTAAGTTCTTTTTAAAATCACTGTTGTTAAAATCAAATATTATAGGGCTTACGATCAACAGCCTCACAGTATGCAGAAAGTGATGCGCAACCAAAATGACCCTTTTATCATTACAAATACCATCCTTAAACATTGCAACGTACTTTAGTAACACTCTAGATTTCCTTTTAAAAAGGGAATCGGCATTATCTGCATCATCTATTATATCCAAAGGACACCCATAAAGTTTTTTATCAATCAAAAGAATAATAATCTCATATTCCTCCAGTACTGAGACCTGCGATACTGATATTTTATGCAGAAGATGAATTGGTTTTTTATTGGTTGATGTGCCATAATTAATGACATATAGTCCGAGGTTTGTCGCAACCAACAGTATTTCACCCGCGGAACATAGCAAAACATCGTTGATGTGGTTAGCATTCGTGTACGAATGAAAAAACTGGTCTGTCATTTGCCTAAAGGTAATGTGTTTTGTTTCATCAAGAAATCTCTTTTGTTCTTGTTTCACTTTCTCTATCAATGTTTGTAATCCAGCAAGTTGCGGTGCATATAATGCAACTTGATATTGCTGTTTCGTACCATAATAGGCAAACGTTATGGCGTTCTTGGTATTGCTTGTTTGGTACTGAGGTAAAAGCACGCCGGCTGAACAATTCGGATTTTCCATCACGTATCTTTTAATGGGCGGCATATCCTCGGCAGGACATATGAACAATAAAGGTAATGGAATGGGTCTTTGGAATACAGTATGTTGATGCCACTTATTTACTGCCTTTGATTTTAGGAATAATAACATATTATCAAGCAGGTAAAATTGAATGTCTCCCGAAAACGATGCGTCCACTTTATTCACGTCCTTTCTCGATAGCAGGCCTTCGTGCTTGATTTTTCTTTTTTCGTTATTCAAACCTAAATTGACATATTCATTTTTGAATAGTATTTTTTGCTTCAAGACTTTAACATCGTAACGATCTTGTGCTGCACCACTCGCCCTGTCAATTCTTTTCATTAAATCTCTTAATAGTTCCTGGACTTTCATTAGCATCTGCAAATCATCTTTGTCTGCCACTGGATCTGAGAAATGTATTATCTCTCTAACTAACAGTGAATATCTTCCAGGTCTTGAAACACCTTGAGAAAGGAATGAATCAATCCCATGCCTTAGAGAAGAATTGGACACTTCATCGTCAAAACGTGCAAAATTTGGATTAATTGACCGTTGCGTTTCGATTAGGTATTTGGCATATGGTCTCGATGCTATGTAAGAGAGAAAAGGATCAAAAAAGGGAATATACTGCAAAAATATATCAGCGATTCCGGGACAAATTGGACTTAATGCTTGTCTTTGTGCTAAAGCTTTTAAAAATTCTCTATTTACGGAATAAATTTCATTGATATATGCAAAGACGTGCTTTACAAAATTCACTCTTACATCGGCTGGAATAATGTTTGTTTCTAATAATTTTTTCATGAAGGTATCTCGAATTATTTCCAAAGATTTAACAAAGTTCTTTTCTGTAGTAAACAACTCATACATTGCTTCCTGCCTTTTTATTTGCTTCATTGGCAACGATTCCCATATAGTTTTTGGTACGGAATTGGTCCAAGAGATTCTCTCATCATCATCTTTATCAAGTGCCAATGAGATGTTCCTCTTAAGACCACCACCTAATTTCAAATGCAGGTTTGCCTGTTGCTGCAAACGATCAGGACAAGAGATCGAGTAGCAAAGCTTTTCCAAAGAGCATGTAGGGGAATAACAATGGGATAATGGGACGAAAACACCATTTATTTCAGTCTTAGTACTTGCTAAATTAAGTGAAGAAGAGGAAGAGGAGAATGTGTTCGCAATGGAAATAGAACTATGTGATTGATGAGCTATGAAAATCGAATCTGAAGAGAGTTCATAAACTTCAAGTATTGAATCTCTTATGCTATGATCGTAAAGAACATCATGGAACAATTTCTGAGTTTCTAACGATTTACCAATCAACAACCCCAAATTACGATCTAAAGTTCCCATAATTAAGCATAAAGTATCAATGGCTTGCTTTCCTGTGAACGAATCCCTGTAAAGGAGGCCCATCTTCTTGTGGGTGCTCAATTGAATAGTCTGTTTGAACTTAATCGCGATTAGAGACAAAAGTGCAGGATAAACCAAAGGGGTTCCCTTGACTAGAGATATTTCTGATAGGGAAATGGGACTTGATTTAGATCTTGAGTGATGACGGTGATGCTGGTTTTTATGGCGTTGATACGGATTGGAATGATTGGAAGAGTTCGATGAGCGCCTATTTTGATTTTTTAATGACTCCAATGCAAATAAAGAAGAAGTGCTTGAAGTACTGGGCTTTCTGTGGAATGTTTCCTGTGGATCTGTTGTGTGACCTGCGCTATTGGGGGTTGAAGGTGTAGAGAACTGATTAGGATATCCGGCATGACCGCTATTGTGTCTAGAAAATGATAATATCGAGGGAGACGAATGTTTCCTTATGTGAGGAAGTGATGTGGGCTTCTTTTGAGAAGGTGAGGGAGTCGTGGTGGGTGTGGTGGTCGCGCATTCTTTTTCTTGTTTATTCAAATCATACATTGAAATCATCTTATTTTTATAGTTGTTCGGATCATTTGCGAAGGATTGAGGATTTGGACTAAAATTTGTTGACACACGAAGAGCTGGAGATGCCTTTGACTGCTGCCGGGAGGATTTCGGTAGGGCCTTATATTGTGCACCAACGTCATGTGCTAGTGAGAGGCCGTTGAATGAATCCTCATCTTCATCTTCATTGTCCTCATCTTCATCTTCATTGTCCTCGAGTGCAATATCATATACAGTTGGTTGAACCTTAATGCAGGACGGCTGAGAGGGGATGGATGTGTCTGATTTTCTTTTTTTTCCGAATATTTCATAAAAATAGCTGTATCTTAGGTCAAGTTCATTACTATTCATAACCTGAGCAAAATTTTTATCAATGACTTGACTCACTTTATATCATTACCAAGGTAAGACAAACTCTTTGACCTGGATTAAATCGTGATCGCTTCTTTTGTCTAGTTTTATTTATTTACTTTTCCATCAAAAAACGAAGAAGGAAAGTTCAATCTTGACGATTCACTCCCTTAGGCCCCTTACAATATATGTTCAAATATTGCCGTTTTTGGGCAAAAAGATGGAGAACATTAACTTTCGTATAGAATTTCCAGGCTTCATGCAAGCATTAAAAGAGGCTGGAAAGAGTTCAAGAAGAATGTGCGTATGCGAAAACGATGCTATGTGTATAATGTTAGGTGAGGTTGGAGTTCTGAAAGGCCCTTGAAGATACAAAGTGGGAAATCAAGTAGAAAAAAAAAGAAACGAAACGAAACGCACTCGTATTATGTATTGAGCCTCTAGTTTAGAGTAAAGAGAAAGCAAGTAAGGTAGCTCAATCGGCCCATGTTTTTGCTATTGTATACGTTATTTCTCGTTTTTGACAGCTCTGACTTTGGTAATCCTGGAAAACTCTTTTCTTCGAAAATTGAAACCTGAAAAAAAAGAAAAAAGATCCAAAACGAGGTGGATAATGAGGATGAGCACGAGGTAATTAAAACAAAAGAACTTCTTTCAAGGGTTACAATACGCACAAGGGGAGCCGGTAATATGTTTTCACTTACTTCGCTATCTAATGGTGGTGGGCATTCAGAGCAAAGGGAGAGAGAGAAGATAACGTATTTCGATATACGAATAGACTCCCCGTATAAGGACATAATCTTGATCCAAGGATCACCATTGGAGCTGTCGTCTATTCCATTGTCAGGTAACCTGGCGATTTCGGTGAAGAATGAACTCGTGGTGAAAAGGATATCGCTTAGGCTAGTGGGGAGGTTCAAATTAGAATTCTTACAAGTGGGGCGATATAAGAAGAACAGCAGTAGTTTAGCGAGCTTGGTGAAGGAGAAACGGAAAATATTTGAATGCTATTGGGATAACCTATTGGTTTCTTCGCAGGGGGACGTTCTGGTCGGTGGGGACCAGACAGAGAACCAACATGGTGGTAGCGGCAGCAGCGGCAGTGGTAACACCAGCGGCCAAGATGTGGACACTAGTGGCAATGCAATGTTTCTAAGCAAGAGGTCGTTATCGAGCCCTGTTTTCAACAAAATAATACGCAGAAAGACACATTCTTCGCACAGGAAAATACTAGAATTACCAGAGAACGGTGTCACGGGGACACCATTCGAAGGTTTAAAGGAAGACGGCCGCAGTAGAAGTAGCAGTAACAGCACCTATAACCATTCCGGTAAAGACGGATCCAGAGGTTCCTATTTGTTTCTCATGAAGAGAGGCAATTACGAACTACCATTCAATACGATGCTCCCCCCAGAAGTGTGCGAAACAATCGAGGGGCTGCAAAGCGGCAGTATACTGTATTCGTTCGAGGCAGTGATAGATGGGCGCCAGCTATGGGATAGCGATCTAACCATTCATACTTCCTCCAACCCCACGGGCAGCGGCACGAACACCAGCGGGAACGGCGTAAGAACGAAAAATAAAATCGCTATCAAAAAGTTCAAATATCTTAGGATTCTTCGAACACTATCGATGGATAACTTGGCCATGCAAGAAGAAATTAGCGTGGGAGACACTTGGCGTGACAAGTTGCAGTACGAAACGTCCATTCCGAGCAGGGCCGTCCCCATAGGCAGTGCGACCCCCGTTAAGATTAAGATTTTCCCCTTCGAGAAGAACATCCGCTTGGATAGAATTGAAATGGCGCTAATCCAGTATTACGCAATGAAAGATAGCAGCGCACAAATCTACGACGATGAAATAGCCGTGATGAAAACTGTCCAACTTGCGGACTTCGGCCCGCTCACGGACAAACTTGACGTAGACTGTCCCTTTACAATCCCGGACAATCTGAAACAGATTACTCAAGACTGTTGTGTGCACGACAATCTGATCCGTGTCATGCACAAACTGCAGGTCCGCATACTTTTGCAGCGCCAAGTGGACGGCGAGTACAAGAACCTAGAGATTAAAGCGCAATTGCCCGTGCTATTATTCATTTCGCCGCACCTGCCTATGCAGGGCCGCTTAGTTCTATTCGACAAACACGACGGCAAGATCCACTTCCGCCCTGGCGAGCTAGTACCCCTTTTTGCAACTGCTTACCCCACGCAGGGCCTGACTCCAGGCCCTGCGCTGGATTCCACGGTAACGGCGCAGCTCGCGCTGCCCCAGCCGCCTCCCAACTATCATGAGAGCACTAACGATCACCTTGTGCCGGCGCTACAGCCGCTCGGCGCCGATTCGGCCGCCCTGGCAGTACCGTCGTACGAGCAGGCGCAGGCCTCCAGGTCGTCGAGCGCGACAGGGTCCGTACCCGCTTACCGAGATGATGACTGATCCCCGCTCTCGGCAATTCCGACTCGGGAACCCCGCCTTTCCGACCCCCCCTCCCCCGCCTCCGATCGTCCGCGGCAAAACCGACCGTTGGGCGGTCTACTGCAGGCGCCAAGTGCATGCGTCATTAGTGCAATGTGGGAGCATAGGAGCCCACAATTCATATTGTGGTCCAATCGTGCCTCAAGGGTACCCCTTCCCCCGCGCTTATGCTTACAATGCAAAAATCATCGATTGACGTCTAATAAGCCTTACCTACCTATCGTAATCGCTGCATTTTAGATTTCGAGCAGGTTGTATTCCACCCCACATATTTATATATACCGCATGTTCAAAGTACCTATAAAGGTTGATTTTAGTTGTTTTATGTTTTATGTTCTCTGCTTTCTTTTTCTTTTCCTTCGCTTTTCTCTTCCTCTTTCTCTGTTTCCGGTTAGTGTGGCTTGAGATCTGTACTTGTTAATGCTTATTTTTACCACCTGCTCTTGAGAGAAGAAAACTGTTAACACAGTCATCACGTTTGCATCATCTCCAGTATGGCTATCGGTCGGAAAAAATATATATGTTCGTTTTGTTTGAAACCTTTCTCGAGGTCGGAGCACAAGATAAGGCACGAAAGGTCTCATGCGGGCGTGAAGCCTTTCCAATGTCAAATCTGTAAACACTCTTTTGTCAGGCGGGATCTCTTACAGCGGCACATCAGAACTGTCCATAGGTCTTTCCTCTTATCCAGTTGTGCGTCTATGACTGACAGTAAGGTTGAAGTGCCTGCCTCTCTTGGTGTGAGTGATTATGATCCGACTTCGGCAAAGGACATCAAGTTGGAGACGCTGGTTAACTCGATGATTAAGGTCAATAGTGGCCTTATCAATATCCACTACCATAGCCTCGCGACAGAAAGCAAGGATCGGCTGCAACACGGCCTCGTTGGAGGAGAATTTCCTATTTTGAATATAAGGAATGCCGGCCCTAAACAGACTAAGAGGCAGCTAGAAACTTCCATCAGTGTAAAGATTATGCAAGAGTATCCACTAGATTTCATTAGTTCTAGGGATATTCTAACTTTTTTCAGAATGGGTGTAACCCACTTGGTAGAGAATAAAATATTTCAAAACTACTTTCCGGACTTGTTTTCATCACTGCAGGATAGCAAGTTGGTGGAAAGATTTTGGATTAGGAGACCCTTTGGTCTCATAATAGCTTGTCTGGGGATGTCCATCTCATTGAACCAGGACTCTCAAAAGTTATGGTTTATTTGCTGTACGAACTTGTACGCCAACTCGTGTGGCTACAACGATAATGATAACAACTACGACAGCGAGAGCGAGAGCGACGGCAACGGCAACGGCAACAGTGCCCGAGAGAAGGAACAGCATGGCATTTTTGCCTTGATTCTGTTTTATTCTCTGTTGGTGATGTTGGAAAACAACATTCCTGTGTCCAACTCCATCAAAAAGTTCGATATCTTCACCATGCTTCAAGATATTTTGAAACCTTTAGCTGTTTCCTCTTCCAGTTATCATTACTTGAATGCCAGGGCAAACGTGTGGTTCATATTCGATCTCTGGATCAACGTCTTGCGCGATTCAAACAACTTCAACAACGATTCTTTGCAAATCTTTGATTGGTTCGTTAGCCAGGAATTTTCCTTGTCCAGATCGCTGGAAGATTTTATAAACAGGGGACTGCCTATGACAATGACTGATTTAACTTTGAAGCAAATCAACGTTTTGGCTGATTCCGCCTACGTTTATTTCATAATAAAGAAAACCTTTCCTCATAAGTTGCCGCACGATTTCAGAGTGCATGACTTGCTGATTAACTTGAACGAATGCTTCATAATGCAGCAACCGGTAAAATCAGACACTAAGGAGAACTCGTCTGTATTTGCTACCGTTTTGAATGCAAGAATTACGGATTGCAAATCCAAAAGTCATTGGTTGTTATGGGAGACAATCTGGTTTGAATTTATAAGCAATTTGACGTTAAGAAGCGGGACCATGAGGAACATGTGGTTTATTGATAATTTCCCTCAAGTATCTACCTCATGTCTACTCCATCATTCCTCTTCGTTTATTGATGAGACTTTGATCACCACAAACTTGTCAATTGTCTCAATGCTTCTGAATTTGAAGTCTTTCAATCTGGCGTCTTTAAACTCACGTAACATCCAATTGATCACTGACATCGTTAGTTTCCAATTAAAATTGTTTTCATCCGAATTGATTGCAAGCTCAGACGTTTCGCCCTCGCAAGTATCTCAGCTACTGATAAACCCCAATATTGCCCTGCTGCTATACTTTTGGTTCGACACCATTTACGTGCAACGTCAAAACTGTTTATCATCCACAGAGAAAGAGGAATTCGAAAAGGTGGAAGTGTTTATCAATGATTACATCATCACGCGTCGAAAGAATTTGATCGGGGACTTACACTCCATCTTGTTCGATTTTTGGTCAGATTCCTTCATTGCATATCATATCTTGTTACATGCCATTGTTTCCTCATTAAGGGATAATATTCTCTACCCCTATTTACTGTACTCCCCTCACTTGAATGAACAAACCAAGGCTCTGTTGACTGACATTTCCAATTGGTCATGCTTTGCCCTGCAACAGCCTTTCCGCAAAACTTCAAGAGGATCCTTATCCGTTGCTACTGACATGAAATCGTTATCAGTAACGTCGTGCTTACCACTTTCGCCTAATTTTCCGAAAAGAGATGCAAATTATAACAAGATTCTTCTCCCTCCTTTGGACATCAAGGCTAGCGAACCTGTAACAACAAGTAACTACACCTACATGAACTCAGCTCCTAAACAACAGCAAAAAGAGCAAAATCCATTTAGGGATTCAGGCAACAATATCAATCTGATGCAAACGATAGCAAACAAAGAACCGCAGAATTTCTCTGTTCCAAGCGGAAATGGACAAAGTAAAAACAGCGAGATTCTTGGCCAAATAGACTAACGGCCGAAAAATTATTCATGGAACGATAGTAGCAACACTAAGTGTATACTACAAGCACAACGATATCCTCAAATATGTACACATATACATATATATTCATATATGATTATAATATTCTATAATTTCCGCCACATAGTCATCCATCCACTCCTAGTTATGACACGCAAGCGGGGGAAAAAATGTCTTCTTGTGTCTTCAGCAGGCTAATGTGGGTTGCTCAGGAAGAGATCCTCGTAACATTAGGGTTTTCCTTGGATATTCTGTTACCTACTGAATTATGAGGCAGAGAAAGTCTTTTGAACCCCCTCCCCCCCTGTTCGTTAGCATTTGTCATTTCTTGGTATTTGTCTGTGGTACCTTTTTTTATTTTCTTGACAATAGCCTTCAGGGCGCCCTTAAAAATGCCTCGATGGACAAACCAGTAAAGAAATAAAGAGCGTGAAGCAATGGCGTCACATATAAGGATCATTGTTTTTTTTGTTTTTCTTTATGTTTGATAAACATATAAAAATGGAATTAAAAAATGGTTCAATTGCTATGCTAGTCTAATTTTATCTTTTTCCTTTATTGCAATTCTTTTTTAGGTACAGTTTGATGTAGACATGGCATCGTTAAATAACATGGGAAGTAAACTCATTTTACAAAAAGCGAAGGGATATGATGGTACTGAAGATGTATTTACTTCTACCCATGTCTGTCAACCATCTGCAGTCGGTATTCCCCAGACAGATATCTCTCCATCCGGCCCTAGAGCAAAAGAAGAAGACAGTGACCTTTACGAAGAAGGAACCAATTTACCGGACAAGAACGGCAGATATATCTACAGGTCGATTGATAGACATCTGGACTTCCTTAGGCCGGGTTTGAGGTTCGGTGGCTCACAACTGTCAAAATATACATATTATACTGTGGAAGTGAAAATAAATACAGTAAATCTGCCTTTCTCTAAATACTCGCAATCTTTGGACCCACATGTTACAGGTACCTTCACTATTCGAAATTTGACACCAGTATTGGACAAAGTTGTCACTTTTTTTGAGGGCTACGTCATTACTTATGACCAATATTCGTTGTGCTCCCTGCATTGGCCCGCAGAAGAAACCTTAAGACCGTACGTGGCACAGAGAGAAAGTGATAGCTCTCATTGGGAGAGGTTCGGTCATTTCAGTCCCGGCAATTTGTCATTCTATGAAAGAAACTTCGGCCAATTTAGTCGTGAAAGCACGGAATTCATGAACCAGCGATACATATATCTAAAATGGAAGGAGAGATTTTTAGTGGATAACGAAGATCAAGAAAATCCGACCTCGAAAGACATTTACCATTTGGAAGGCGCATCATTTGAAGGATTTTACTATGTGTGTTTAGACCAAGTTACGGGCTCACTCGAAGGTTACTACTATCATCCTGCTTGTGAACTGTTTCAGAAACTCGATCTGTTGCCAACTAATTGCGATGATCTGAACACTCATTCAAGTGGATTTGAAATTGCCTAAAGAGCCTTATGAAACCGTCCACGAATACATATTTACCATTCAACCTGATGCTCTTTTGTAAGTATGGTGTTCTTAATACCCTTGATAATATATATCAACCGCATATGCACATGGCACGTACACCTTCTGTTTATAGTGGACGATAAAAATAGGTTACAATAATTTGAAAACATGTTCTTTTCAGGCGCCAGCGTCATTTCTATAACATTACGATAGATAAAAGAACTTTAAATTTGATATATTTAGGCGTATATTTATTTCTATAACTTGACTAGCCCAGTGTCAAATCAGTTCGGGGGCGCTCTATCCTAATTAGTACAGAAGACCGTTTTTGGTCAATAAGAAGAAATATCTTAGTATAATCGACGCAATTCTTGCTGTCAGAGTGACAGCCCTGCCAAAGAGGAAAAAACCGATGGTAAGGAGCAAACTGAAGTGCCATTACTGATCTAGTTATTAGCAGACGACCTTATCAGAATATGTCATTTGTATACCATTTTTCTCGAGACAAATGAATGCGGTTTTAATAAATGGTAAAACGAAAATAAGCTCCCAACCTTATTTTAGAAATTGTTGGATGTGTGACCAGCTTCGTATGCCTAGCAACTTAGTTTTGATTCAGCAATGGCCTGATCTTAAAAGCTGATTTCCTTACGACTGTACTCACAAGAGGATGTGAAAAGCAATTTTTTGCTGAATTCGCAGCAATGGAAAGCGAAAGTTAGAATTATCTTCACTTATTACAGCTATTGCAATAGCGGATTGCATCTTTCACACATGACTTGTCAATCCCATGACGCATCCTCAACGACTTTGATTTTTTATTCAACACCCCCATTTCTGCAGTTGCGTCAACTAAGTAGAGAATCATCATCACTCGTCCCAAAATAGCATTGAAATTCTGAATCACTTTAGAATGATTTACTCAGAATGCGCCGCACGGTGACGAAGGCCCTCTTTTACCGATTGCGAAAGGAGAAAAGAAAAAGTGTGTGAAATGAAAAAAAAATCGAAATATGAAGTGAAAGGCTAATTTGAATGATAGTCATCTCTAACCTTCTGCATGAATGTTGCGGCTATAAGAAACAAAACTGTATATAAAGGTGTCTTTTCAATGAACAAAGCTACTAACTACCACTTCTTTATCTCCTTTCACTTGTAATCAAAGCCAACGTGAATCAGCAGAGAAATGACAGTTTTGAGAAAATCATGGAGGAACTATTTCCCTCATTTGAGAACACTGTCCGAAGATTGTCGAGATTTATATTCAGAAGATACTAATTCTAGCATCATAGCTGGAGAGGAATTACACCACAGCGTAGACAAGCTGTCAAAGGCTGACATTACAGCCGAAACCACTTCTGTGGAACCTCATCCTCACAACTTGAGACATAATTTACCATATGAAGTGAGAGATGAAGCTGGCCGTAAGTGGTGGAAATATTTCGATGAGTTTGAATATCGCGTTAATAAAGAGTACATGAAATCACGTAAATGGTACGAATTCCTGTATCCTAACCATACCACCCAAACGAAGGCAGAAAGGAGACTACTTTACAAATTAGACATTATTATTGCGTTGTATTTTTTCATGTTATGTTGGTCCAAATCAGTGGATTTGAATAACTACACGAACGCATACGTTTCCAACATGAAGGAAGATTTAGATATGAAGGGTAATGATTACGTTTATACTTCCACTATTGCTAGTGTCGGTGCTATTGTCTTCCAATTACCATTTATGTACTTGTTGCCAAGATTTCCTTCTCACATCATTTTGCCCGTAATGGATTTAGGTTGGACTTGGTTTACATTTGCATGTTATAGGGCAAACTCTTTAGCCGAACTGAGAGCTTACAGGTTCATACTTAGTGCCTTTGGAGCCGCTTACTACCCAGTGTCACAATACATTTTGGGTTGTTGGTATGCTCCCGATGAAATTAATTCAAGGGTCTGCTTATTCTTTTGTGGGCAACAGCTGGGTTCTGTGACTTCAGGTCTTTTACAAAGTCGGATATTCAAAAGTTTGAACGGCGTGCATGGTCTAGCAGGTTGGAGGTGGATGTTTTTGATTGATGCTGTTGCAATTTCTCTTCCAACGGCTATTATCGGGTTTTTCGTGATCCCTGGTGTACCATCAAAATGTTACTCTTTATTCTTGACCGATGAAGAAATTAGAATTGCAAGGGCCAGGAATAAGAGGAACCAAATCAAGGATGGTGTCGATAAAAGCAAGTTAATCCCACTTTGGAGCAGAAAGCTTTGGAAGAAAGTGTTTTGCACACCAGCATTCTGGGTGCTTGTTGTTTTCGACACGTGCTCCTGGAATAATATGACTGCTTATAGTGGTTCATACACTTTGTGGTTGAAGTCCAATACCAAATACTCTATTGCTCAAGTAAACAATCTGAGTGTCATACCCGCATGTTTAGGATTTGCATACGTCATTTTCTGCGCCTTTGGTGCTGATCTATTTAGGTGCAAGTGGATATTTATGGTTTTTGCTGCCATCATGAATACCGTCTCTTGCGCTCTGCTCATAAAATGGGATATTTCCTCCAAGGCTAAATGGTTTGCCTTTTTTACCACCTATTTCAGTGTGGCTGCTTCTCCATGTCTGTGGTCGTTCATCAATGACTTTTTAAGATTTGACCCGCAGGTGAAGGCTGTCACATGGATCGCCATTTATTCGTTCTCTCAGTCCACTTATGCTTGGATTCCTACTTTGGCATGGCCCACTGTGGATTCCCCTCGCTTCAAGACCGGCTACACCGTAAGTTTGATTTTTGGTGCGATCTACGGTTTATGGACGTTCGTCGTCTTGTTTTTCTACAAGCGAAACGAAAAGAAGCATGCTTTAGGAAATGGCATTATCTTATATGACACTAGCAAGGGCGAAGAGCTTCCAGAGTTTGTAAGAAAGGATATGGAAGAAAAAGATGGTTACTACTACTTAAAACGATCCTAGTCATTTCACCTAACTGAATTAGATAGGTACATTGCGTTCAAGGCGTCAGACTACATGTAGATATATTCATGCATAATGTTTAATAATTTTTACTAATTTTACTATTTCATTCTCCAAATATATGATCATTTCATACGTTGTAAATGAGATGGACTAAACATTGAAAAATCAAGAAAAGGGCCCCAAACTGCATTACCATTACCATTCTTAGCTCGAAGTGTTTCGCCCTTTTTGGTAATACACAGTGCGACAAGGGTGAAGGAGGTATAGTGTGAGAAATGTCCAGTGAAAGAGCTTGCATGCTATGTGGTATAGTGCAGACCACAAATGAGTTTAATAGAGATGGATGCCCAAATTGTCAGGGTATATTTGAAGAGGCAGGCGTTTCCACTATGGAATGTACCTCGCCGTCATTCGAAGGCCTGGTTGGAATGTGCAAGCCCACAAAATCGTGGGTAGCAAAATGGTTGAGTGTGGACCATAATATCGCGGGTATGTACGCCATCAAAGTCGACGGTAGGCTGCCATCCGAGGTTGTCGAGCTGCTGCCTCATTACAAACCGAGAGATGGTAGTCAAGTTGAATAGAGCCTTCCCTCTTGACACCACATGTATAATAGTAATGAAAAATTTCGTTGTTTTTCTTTTATTTAGATACTCTAGCATATAAACTGAAACTTCATTTATCTAACGGTCTGCACTTTTTTTAATTTTTGTTCACCTGATCTTCCTAACACTTTATCAACAGCTAAGGAAGATTTTACAAGAAAAGAGGGTTCAAAGAAAGGAAAACCACAAGTCATAGTATGGCATTATGTTTAAGAGGCTAATCAATCGTCAGAACGCTGTTGTGTTGTCCCGCCACATCCCAGCTGGGCTACGGTATGGCAAGTTTAATCCAAGTGCGACGAGAAACTTTTCACTTTTTCAAGGTGTAGCAGACGTGTTTTTAACCCTCCATGAAACTTCACAGATACCTTGGATAGTGCTTGTTCCTCTGAGCACTATTACGCTTAGAACTTTGGTGACGTTACCGCTCAGTATATGGCAGCGGAAGAGAATCTTAAAACAGCAAGATCTGAGGAAAATCGTTCGACCAATAACGCCTATCGCCAAGCTTCGATTAGCAGCAAAAAGTAATAAAGAGTCTAAAAGTACCGCCGAAATCGATGCGAAGGGCTCCGCTATCCCATTATCATTACGAAATCCAGGTGTCTTGACGCCGGAACAAATCACATTCTTGGCAGTCAAGGAAACAAGAAAAAGGCAAAAGAAACTATTCAAGAAGTACAATGTACCTCTGTGGAAAAATGCGCTATTGCCGATGGTGCAAATTCCTCTATGGGTTACAATTTCGATGGGTATCAGAACACTTACAGAGGCTCAGCTTATAGAAAGTTTCTACCCCTCTTGGATTTCGACGCTGGAGTTTGGATCTTTTGATCTGAGCTCGCCGCTAACAGCCATTCCCTTACTAGCGCCGATTCTGGTGGGAACTCTAGCAGTGTTAAATGTAGAGTACAACGGCCGACTGATATCCAGCTCCAGCATGTCATTGCAAGGTATCGAAACGGTTTCAAGTAATTCGACCAGAGTTCAAGAGGCGATGGCCAGCATACTGAATGTGTCGAGGCTTGGATGTGTGGTCATGCTCGCAATGTCTTCACAGGCCCCATTTCTTCTCTCGCTTTACTGGATATCGTCACAGCTGTACTCCCTGGCGCAAAACATCATTCTAAATTGGATTCACCCTTATCAGCGGTAATCAAGCGTGGAGCTGAGATCGAACACATAAAAAGATACACCTGCTTGTAAATAGATAGAAATGACCTTCATGTGTTCGTTCCTGACTCTTTCCTGCTGACCCGTTTTCATATTTTTCGCTGAGCTGAAAATTGAAAAAAAAATTGAATGAGAATTCATTAAACTCACGATAATAAATGCATCTGCTATTTAACTCTTTCTTGCATACAACTTCCTCGAGTGCCTTAGCCTATATATTTAAATAATCATCTGTGCCGTTTCCGAAAGCATATTTCTCTTAAATTTTTCTTTTGTCAATCTCCCTAACAGTTTGAATTAGTCAATTATCGGCTATTAGTCTTCCTAGGTTCACAACAAAAGAAGTCAAGTTCAATGACTGATTATATTTTGCCAGGTCCTAAGGCCTTATCTCAGTTTAGAGTCGATAACTTGATCAAAGATATAAACTCCTATACAAACAGTACTTCTGTTATCAATGAACTGCGCTCGTGTTACATTCATTATGTTAACGGCATCGCCCAAAATTTGTCTGAGGAAGATACCAAATTACTAGAAGTATTGTTGACTTATGATTCTCCTTTGGACATTTCCAACGATTCATTAGCCAAACAACTAAACGATGCCGTAGCCAATAACTTGCCTAGCTCGGCTCTAGGCAAAGACACATATTTGATCAGAGTTGTTCCTAGATCAGGCACTATTTCTCCTTGGTCTTCCAAGGCTACCAATATTGCTCATGTGTGTGGACTACAGGATAAAGTTCAACGTATTGAAAGAGGTTTAGCCTTATTAATCAAAACTGTTCCAGGTTTTCCCCTTTTGGAAAATCTAAATGACATTTCATTGAAATGTGTCTACGACAGAATGACTCACCAGCTATTTCTGACTGAACCACCAAATACAATGAACATTTTCACACATGAGAAGCCAAAACCATTAGTTCATGTTCCATTAACTCCTACGAATACTAAGCAGTCGCCAAAGGACATTCTTTCCAAGGCCAATGTGGAATTAGGCCTGGCTCTAGACAGTGGAGAGATGGAATATTTGATCCATGCCTTCGTTGAAACTATGAAAAGAGATCCTACTGACGTTGAACTGTTCATGTTCGCTCAAGTAAATTCCGAACATTGTCGTCACAAAATCTTTAATGCTGATTGGACTATAGATGGACTAAAGCAACAATTCACCTTGTTTCAAATGATTAGAAATACTCATAAATTAAACCCAGAATATACTATCAGCGCATACTCGGATAATGCAGCAGTGTTGGACAGTGAAAATGATGCCTTTTTTTTTGCACCAAACTCAAGTACAAAGGAATGGGCCTCCATAAAGGAAAGAATTCCATTGCTTATCAAAGTTGAAACCCACAATCATCCAACAGCCGTCTCCCCCTTTCCAGGTGCTGCTACAGGTTCCGGTGGTGAAATTAGAGATGAAGGTGCTACAGGTAGAGGTTCTAAGACAAAGTGTGGTTTAAGCGGATTCTCAGTAAGCGATCTTCTAATACCAGGTAATGAGCAGCCTTGGGAATTGAACATTGGTAAGCCTTATCACATTGCCTCTGCACTAGATATTATGATTGATGCTCCCTTAGGTTCTGCTGCATTTAACAACGAGTTTGGTAGACCTTGTATTAATGGGTACTTCAGAACATTAACTACAAAGGTTTTGAATCACCAAGGAAAGGAGGAAATTAGAGGGTTCCATAAACCAATCATGATTGCTGGTGGATTAGGTACAGTTAGACCTCAATTTGCTTTGAAAAATACCCCAATTACTCCAGGTTCTTGTTTGATTGTCCTTGGTGGGCAGTCTATGCTGATTGGTTTAGGTGGTGGTGCCGCTTCTTCCATAGCCTCCGGTGAAGGTTCTGCTGATTTGGATTTTGCTTCTGTGCAGAGAGGAAACCCAGAAATGGAACGTCGTTGTCAACAAGTGATTGACGCATGTGTTGCTCTAGGTAACAATAATCCTATCCAATCTATCCATGATGTTGGTGCTGGTGGATTATCCAATGCCTTACCTGAACTGGTTCACGACAATGATCTAGGTGCCAAGTTCGATATTAGAAAGGTCCTTTCTTTAGAACCTGGTATGTCACCAATGGAAATATGGTGTAATGAATCTCAAGAACGTTATGTTCTCGGTGTTTCTCCTCAAGATTTGTCAATTTTCGAAGATATATGTAAAAGAGAGAGAGCTCCATTTGCTGTCGTTGGACATGCTACAGCTGAACAAAAATTGATCGTGGAGGATCCTCTTTTGAAAACAACTCCAATTGATTTGGAAATGCCAATTTTGTTCGGCAAACCCCCAAAGATGTCAAGAGAAGCCATGACCGAACCATTAAGCTTAGTCGAGGCAAACTTAACCGAAGTTTCCTCTTTGGAAGATGCTATAGAAAGAGTTTTGAATTTACCATCCGTTGGTTCTAAGTCATTCTTAATTACCATTGGTGACAGATCAGTCACAGGTCTAATCGATAGAGATCAGTTCGTCGGTCCATGGCAAGTACCTGTTGCAGACGTTGGTGTGACTGGTACATCTTTGGGTGAAACAATAATTTCCTCCGGTGAAGCATTGGCCATGGGTGAAAAACCAGTCCATGCTTTGATATCTGCATCTGCATCCGCTAAATTATCTGTAGCAGAATCATTATTGAATATATTTGCTGCTGATGTGAAATCGTTACATCATATCAAACTATCTGCTAACTGGATGTCACCAGCTTCTCATCAAGGTGAAGGTGCTAAATTATACGAAGCCGTCCAAGCGTTAGGTCTAGACTTGTGTCCTGCATTAGGCGTTGCCATTCCTGTTGGTAAGGATTCTATGTCCATGAAAATGAAGTGGGATGACAAGGAAGTTACAGCACCATTGTCGTTGAATATTACTGCATTTGCTCCAGTCTCTAACACCAGTAAAACGTGGACCCCATTGTTGAACAAGAGTGCTGAAGATTCTGTCCTTGTTTTGGTTGACTTATCCGCTGACCAAGAAGCTAAGTCATTGGGAGCTTCTGCTTTATTACAAGTTTACAACCAAGTTGGTAACAAATCACCCACTGTCCATGAAAATGCCATTTTGAAGGGCTTCTTAGAAAGTTTGATTCAATTGCATCAACAAAAGGAAGACATAGTGTTGGCTTATCATGATAGGTCTGATGGTGGTTTACTTGTCACTTTGTTGGAAATGGCTTTTGCTTCTAGATGTGGTTTGGAGATCAGCATCGATGGTGACGACTTGGAAAGCCAATTGATCAACTTATTTAATGAGGAGTTGGGCGCAGTTTTCCAAATTTCCAGCAAGAACTTGAGCAGGTTTGAAAACATCTTGAAGGAGAACGGAATAACCAAAGAATACATTTCTATCGTAGGTAAACCATCTTTCCGGAGCCAAGAAATCAGCATTACTGATTCCAAGAGTGGCGTCGTCATTTACACCAATACAAGGTCTAAACTAGAACAAACATGGAGCAAGACATCATATGAGATGCAGAAATTGAGAGACAATCCAAAGACAGCAGAGGAAGAATTTGCTAGTATCACAGACGACAAAGACCCTGGTTTGCAATACGCTCTAACGTACAACCCAGCCGATGATATGAAGATCGGATTAGAGTTATCTAGTCAAAGACCCAAAGTTGCTATATTAAGAGAGCAAGGTGTTAACGGTCAAATGGAAATGGCATGGTGTTTCCAACAAGCGGGATTTACTTCAGTAGACGTTACTATGACAGATCTGTTAGAAGGTAGATTCCATTTGAATGACTTCACCGGTCTTGCCGCTTGTGGTGGGTTTTCATATGGTGACGTTCTTGGTGCAGGTGCAGGCTGGGCTAAGTCTGTATTGTATCATGAAGGTGTCCGCTCCCAATTCTACAATTTTTTCAACGAAAGACAAGATACGTTTGCTTTTGGTGCTTGTAATGGTTGTCAATTTTTGAGTAGATTAAAAGATATCATACCAGGGTGTGAAAGCTGGCCAAGTTTCGAAAGAAATGTCAGCGAACAATATGAGGCCCGTGTATGCATGGTGCAAATATCTCAGGAGAAGGATAATTCTAGCGAAGAATCTGTTTTCCTGAACGGTATGGCAGGATCCAAATTACCAATTGCTGTCGCACATGGTGAAGGTAAAGCCACATTTTCCCAAAGTGCTGAACAACTGGGCAAGTTCGAAAAAGATGGTCTATGTTGCATAAGGTATGTGGATAACTCCGGTAATGTTACTGAAAGGTTCCCATTCAACCCTAACGGGTCCAGTAATGGTATTGCTGGTATCAAGTCGCCAAATGGTAGAGTTCTTGCCATGATGCCACATCCTGAAAGAGTTTGCAGATTGGAGGCCAATTCTTGGTACCCAGAAAAGAAATACGAAGAGTGGGGTGGATACGGTCCATGGATTAGATTGTTCAGATCCGCTAGAAGATGGGTTGGTTGAGAAATTTTTTTTTAGTTTCTGTATATGTAGATTTTAAGCTTAAAGAATAATAAAGAATAGAAAAAGCAAGTGTTTTTCTTGATAAAGTTTAATGGGGTTGTTTGTTAACAATTTATCATAAATAAGTATATATATATATATATATATATATATTTGGAGATTGCAATATAGATTTTAAAGTTAACCCCCAGGTTAACTTAAAGTCATATACTAAGAAAAACAATTGTGAAGAGGAAAAAAGAAGGGGATAAACAAAAAGAAAGTAAGAAGCGGTTTGAAAGTATATTCCATTTTTTATTTTGATTTTGATTTTTCGAATTTTTTTAGAATTTTTTTTTTTTCCTAGTTGGCCTTCTTTTGAGCATTGTTTACAGCTCTCTTCTTCATTCTTTCTTCTCTGGAAGCCTTAGCTTCTGGACCAGATTCAGTGTCTAGACAGTAATCCCACCATCTGAAGGAAGATGCGTAGTTACCGATGAAGTAATGATGATGCAAATCGTGGTGTTCGGCACCGGCCCAGAATGGCATGACCTTGTTCAAAGACCATGGGAAATCGTAACCGGAATGAGAGTCGACGGCTTGGAATAATCTTAAAGTGATCCATACACATAGAGTGAACAGATGCAATTTACCGGTGTACATGACGTAAAGAATGGGCATACCAACGGTACCGAAACCTAGAGATAGAGTTTCGGCAGGGTGGGCGTATTCAGCGGAAAGACCAAAGGGAGCAGCATATCTGTGATGTTGCTTGTGAATGTACTTGTAAAAGACACCGTAATGGAACAGACGGTGAGCCCAGTAATGCCACGTATCTTCCAAGACAAAAAATAGACCGATTTCTAGAGCCATTTTCTTTAGAGATGGGAAAGGAACTTCGACGGTGATACCTAATTTTTCACACATTGGGTGAAAGGTCCAAATAGGAATGGCTTCGACCAAGAAATGAGATAGAAGAACAGACTTCAAACAGTATAGTTGTTCCTTAGCACTTGGAATCTTCGTTGGTTGTAACTTCCATCTTCTGAAGTATGGAATTTGGTCGATGATGAACCATGGCAGACATCTGAAGAAGTACATAAACTCATGCAATAAAAAGAACATTAGACCAGTGGCCAAAACATCGTTGTTCATGTAACTGTACCAGGCAGCCCAGTGCTTTTCCATGCCGTTCAATTGTGGTTGGTAGTGAGCAACATTTTGCAAGGTTTGAGAGTAGGTGCTTGCTTGGACTAAACCTGAAAGCGTAGCGTTGTTGAAAACGGCAGACATCTTTTCCTTTTTTTAAGCTGTACTACTGTTGTTTAGTCCTATGTGGTACTGCGAAAACGATAATAATTATAATATATAATAAGATCTACTGTAAGGAGAGAGAGAAAGAGAGAGAAAAAAGGGAGAGAGGAAGAGAAGAAGAAAAAAAAGAACAGATCTTCCCGTGTTATATACTATATAGAAGTATGCATACACAAGCGTACGCATGAATAAAAAACTACATGCATAACGGATTAATCGTGTGTATAGTTTAAAGTGCGCAGAGAATGAATAGTAATAATACGACCAGAGCAGAGGCGAGGCAAGAAAAAAAATTTTGGTGGGAAAGCGATGCGATACGGTCGCAAAGGGCCTCTTCCTCGACGGTTTTGTGCCAGGTGCCTTGAGCTTGCTGACTGTTATCGGTCATTGTTAGTTGCTATTGTCCTGGTGCTGGTCGTTTACCGTATACGACCAGTGTCCGTATACGAAGGTAGGCGGTGGCAGTGGCAGTGGCCGTTGCGGAGCTGGCTAAACGACCGCGTCGACGTAAACGACACCCGATAACTGGCGCTGCTGGCTCTATCGGGCCAAGGTTCAAACGGATTTAAACGGCTGCGCACCGTACGCGCACGTGACCTTGCCGGGTGACATCACGGTTGCGTAGTAAAAGAACTCGATCTTGTTTCTTGAACGAACGAACCGTATATGGAGAAGTCGTCCGCTAAAGCCGAAAAGAACGAGTGCAAGATCTCTGTCTATACATATATATATATATCATGTTCTACGTAGAAGTCCCTTATTACTTTTGTTTTTCTTTCTCGGCCGCTTTTCATTCATAGTAAAATCAGATATTGTCAAAATAGTATTCATCGAATGGAGAGTACTTAAACTTCGCACCCTAACATTAGAGATGCCAGAAAAAAACATATAGGTAGAAATGAAATCATCATTAAAAAAATGATAAAAAACGACGGATAAAGGGGAAACCCCTCAAAAGGGATGATTAATTCAAGAAAAAAGGGAAAAAGCAAAGCAAGGTAACATCACTTGATATTTCGCTTTTCTTTGCTTTTCCTTTGTGTCCATGCGCACCTTCTTCTTGTGCGTTTCTTTTTGTGTCTGAGGGGTAGTTGAGAGATAGTAGATAGGCTCTGTATTGCATTACTTTGTGGCTTATATATGAATTTTTTTTTCAGCCAAGAGAAAAAAATTCATTTTGGCCCGTTACCCGGTTGCTTTCTAGTCTCGCAAATTATAATTAGGGTTCTCATTATTATTCATGCTAAAGAAAAAAAAAAAAATCATTTCTATCCTATTCATGTTTTTATTATATAGAGCAAAGCGTATGTGAGAGTGTTGGCTCCTTCATCATCTTTTGACATGAACATTCACCAAAGTAGCACTATCCGTGGAATGATTATTAGCGCTTTTCCCAATTAGCAGTTTGTATTCCAAATCTTGACACTCCAGTTGCAGGTTCTCCAACTTATGGTTCAATTCTTCGATTTCTTGATTGAAGTTTTCCTGTTCCATAAATAGACTCCTTTTCCAGTCTCGAAATTTGCAAATTTCTCTGTTGGAAAGTTCATTGAATTTTCTCTTCGCTTCTAGTTGCCTGGTTATAAACTCAGGATCCCATTCTGTGGCCACTTTGTCCATAATTGCCTTGTTGATTATTTCGTAGCATTTGTAGTTTTTCAATTTGTTTTCTTCGATATCCTCGAAGTTCATTTCTTCTTGCAGAAACTTTTTCTGCTTCTCAGTTAATTCAACGCTGTTTGTAGTTAAACAATCTCTGGCCTTCAATAATCGAGTTCTTAGCATCTCAGATCTACATTTTTCGTAATATTCTTCGGTAGTTTCTACAAGGTCGATTAGGTGCCAGTCAAATAGCGTCTTTTGCAGAATTTTAAAGTCACAATACTTTTCATTCTCAATGTCGACAGTCCCCCATTTATATTGTCTTCCTTTAACTTTTTCTCCCTTATCGTTCAGAACATACTCATTAGATGCAATTATACTAAACGGATATTGTTGAAAAATATCTTGGGTGGCATTTGAAACATGGTTTCCAAAGAAATAACATATTGAAATATCTTGTACTCTTATAATTTCTCTGATTTCCGTTTTGAAGTTTCTCAGCTCGTCTTTTGTAAGTAAATCTGCCTTTGCAATAACAGGAATTAGATTCACTCTTGTCGCTAACTTTTTCATGGTTACAACATCCAATGTGTCAATTCCTTTACCCGTGGGCTTTAAAAAGTATAAGCAACAATGCACTCTATCATCTATCATTTTTGTTCTATCAGGTTGTTCCTCCTGGAAAATATATGATCTTATTTCTTCATCGATATAGTTAACCATGGTTCTCCATGTGAACGCATTGTCCATATTGTTTCCAAAACCGGGAGTATCAATGACACTAAGCCTGAGGTGTGTTTCATCACCTTCTATAACGCTTTTATAACGAACAATAGGTTTATCTTCTTTAATACCTTCATCGATCAAAGAAGCAGAGAATAAGGAGTTGATAAATGTTGTTTTACCTAGCCCACTCTGACCTGCAACCATCAACGTGAAATGAATTCCATTCTTGGCATTTAGCAACTCACGTTGACGTGGTAAGTTTTCAATGCCGACACCTTGACCGTTTAGACTTGGGCTATTTTTGTCATCTGCGAATGGAGCATCTCTGTTCCTGCATTTACCGTTAACAAAGGATGATGATCTTTGCCTTCTGTGCCTTGATTCAGGACTTTTTGGCTGATAGGCATCTAGGTGTTGGCCTTGGGAAGCTTGTTTACGTGCTTTCACTTCATCAGAGAATCCGGAGATTATCGTGGGAAACTCGACGGGGCAATCCGTTGACAATCGACCTCCCTTTGGTTTCATTATGCAGTTTCAACGACGCGGAAATATTTCTAGGAGTGTACGTTATTTAGTTATGTTATCTGATAATAAATCTTTTCACTCCCACTACCTGTAACAAAATGAAAAATAAAAGGACGAATGAACTTAGAGAGAATTACTTAATCCGTTCCTGATAGCGCTACTATAGAATGAAATACCTCACCTGGCGTGAGATACAGAATGCCAGTAGGTATTATATAATAAATTACGGACACAGACGTCCATTACAAATAGAAATGTCTGCCATAGATTTCGATTTTGTGTCGTTCTGCCAAATCACGAAAGACGATGAAATACAGAGTACCGCCAATGAGAGGGAAATAATAAAATGGTAAGTAGCATGGCGAACCAATTGATTACTATTAGATCTAACACTATTTGTTTTGTGGACAAAAGTAAATGATTTATTTTCTTCAATGAGGTAGAAAGCGACCTAAATACAACGTAGCATCGATGAAATCTTTGTATTGTATGGTTGCAGTACCTTCTTGATTGGAGTCGAATTTTCTGAATAATTTTGTCAGTCTCATTAGCCAAACCAATGCCTCTACAAATTTATCAAACTTCAGCTCTTTCACTGTCCCGCTTCTATTAATGAACTCGGCATATTGGTCAAATGTCTTTTCACTTACCTCAAAAGGTATCAGATATCCTAATTCCTGAAGTGAATTATGAAATTCACTCACAGAAATGGTAAGCGATCCGTTAATATCATTATCTACATATATCTTCCTCCAGCTTTTTACTCTTTTGTACAAAGCGATAAACTCAGCCTGGTTGACAGTGCCAAATCTGGAAGCACCAAACAAATTTATTAATGCATCCACTGATGATATACAAAAGTGTGAATTATCATCATTTTGTAATAAGTTTTGTAGTTCCTCTGCTGTCAGTCGATTCTTGCCCTTGATATCATGGTTATGAAACAGCTGAATGGCCACTTGTACGTCTCTTAAATCTTCTTTATTATCAAATGAAGCAGGCGTGACCTTCTTTTTGCATGATGCAGGCAGTGATTGGTTATGCATTAGGGGAGGTGGAGGTGATGAGGTTATCCGTTGAGAGGGTGAGTTGCTGTAATGGTTTGGTGCGGGAGGAATAGGTCTGCCTGCCGTTTTCTGCGCTAGAATATTATATCTAGGATCGATAGGTACCTTTGTATGTCTTGGAGAAAAACTTTGTGGAGAACCGTAAGACTGATGTTCGCTTTCCACTCTATTCTTGACAAATTGATTTTGTAGAGGAATCGGAGCCGAATGGATCCTAGTGTTACCGGTTTGTACTTGAGCAGTTTTCATTTGTTGCTGTCGTTGTTTCTCCTTCTCAAATTCTCGTCTCGTCTCTTCCATGGCCTCTTTTGGCGTAGCATAGCGTACAAAATCATCTCCAGCAGCATACTTGAGCTTTTTTGCACACATAGTTTCTGGCGAAGTAAGTTTATTGCTGTTTCTATGCGGCACACATGTTCAGCGTAGCAGTTGTCCCATCAGTTTATATTCATGCAATTTTTTATCCGGATAGCTTCTCTGTAAGAAAATCGGAAGACCCTGAAGTCAGGTACGCTATAAACAGCAGTTACTAAGAACAAGAAAGCGTCCATCAATGTAAAGCGTTTGTACCTTCACATTTAGTACGAAATTGTAGATAACGAAGTCATGAATATATTTTGACGTATATATATTGAAGAAATTGTATTTATTATAGGTATTGGTGAGCACTTGTTGCGAGATTTTTTATTCAGTTTCCATAAAAATATGTCATTGGGTGCATCATGAAGTTCTGCAAGAGACAGCGACATTACATTACAGTTGATTTTAGCAGACGAGCTAGTACAATCATTTGTTTGCCACATTTGAAGATGCTATTTATGAAGATGCCTTAGTGAAGAAAACACGCTTCAGAAAAGAAAAAATCTTAAGGAAAAAGAAAAAGGCCCACTAGAGTCTTGTACTCGATGATCATCAAAACATCCTGAAAACATTAAAGCCAACTCTACCTAACTAGTGCATTTAAATATATATAAGTTAGCGTTTAAATGCCACATGGAATAGACGCTTAGGATGTCCTCGATAGTGATTTCATTGGCTCATTTCTGTGACAAGCATGGTCCAAGGATCATATCGGTTACACAATCCGCAGAAAAGGGAACATTAGGTGAAGAGTTGCTAGTGCCTGATTATCCGACTGACTCGTATTGCGAGTCCTGTCTTTTACAGTTTCCTGAAGAATCAACAAGATCGATGCGATGTTTTATTGAGGATGTGCCATTTATAACTACCCAATATTCCTCTATACGGTATCAATTGTTGAATTCTCTTATCAAAAGAGCCTTCTCTGAAGAAACAATGATTTATGATAATATGCCGTTTATATTTTTTGATGATCTGAGAGGACTTAATTTGGTAATAGGCTTCAAATTATATGACGAAAATGCAAGAGGTAACGAAAGAAGATACTGCTTCATTTTGACCGTGGATTCCAGAAGCCACGATGATTCCATGAAAATGTTAAGTGAACATTGGAATTTTATCATCGGTGGGTTCGATAAAATGATTACTTATATCAAAAACATCCACAAAACCGAGTTTATGGGAAAAAATCAAACAGAGGAAAACAAACAGGAAACTCTGAATAACAATGCTTTTATTGGTTCATATTTACGTGCAAACAAATCTAAATTCGGTCGCAACTTAGTCTCTCTTACTGATGACAAATTTCTTTTTGTTCGAATACATAAATGGAATTCATTTTTATTGCATACAGTGATGAAAGAAGATAAATGACATTAACTTTATGGTTTTAACCTCGTTCTTTCGTCTTAACTAAAAAGTATAGTTGTGCACAATAAACAATAAAAATTAGGCAAAATATTTGACTTAAGGTCATTCCTTGAATAATTTTGAAAAGAAAAGGTATAATAAACCGTAATAAACGGATATCAGTCACATTGTGATTATTTACCTGGAAGAAAGAATTTTTTTAGGTCTATACTATGAATAACAGAATATATATTTACACATGAATGCACATATATATAGATTTGTATAATTGCGGTTATGATAAAATTATAACCATCATTTATTAAGTTCTCGTAATCTAAATGCAAGGTATTCAGCAGATGAATTCAAGCCGAAAACTGAGGTCGTTGGAATATCTTCTATTTCGGGCTCGTCATCAGTCTCTTCATTCTCATCTTCACTCTCCTCAGCGGTTTCACTTTCTTTTCCATCATTCTCACCACCTGCCATTGTGCTGAAATCCATAAAATTGGTAGAATTATTTGAAGACGGACTTAAATTCAAATCCATATCTAAACTTAAATTGGATGGAGGATTGAAAATACTGGCAATAACATCATCACTAATGTCATTGGGTTGTTCTATAATATCTTCTTCAATTTCTTCATAGTCCAATTTTCTCTTTTTATTTTTACAGAACCATCTATTCAAAGGTACTCGCACTAAGTCATTTCCGGAATCTATGACTCTTTCCGTGATCTTTACACCAGGACCTTTGAACCATATTATTTGCTCATTCGTTGCATTCATATCATCGATGACAGCTGTGCCGATGTTTTGAGCGTTTTTTGTTATTGCTCTATTAGAATGTTCTGTCACTTGTATGGAATTTATATTCTTTTGCATTGGGATAGGGATTACAAATGCACCGGGAGCTTCAATAACAATGTGATTGAAGTTATACTTCGAGGTATGAGCAGTTAAGCTATTGATCATTGAGGCTAACGTGAAACTCTTAGACGCCGGCTTCATGGGAGCTGTTGATGACGTGTGTGTGTGCTTTTTCCCGGTATAGTACTTGGAGCGGTTAACTTGTTCTATCAAACTTGGGGATTGAAATTTAGAAATAGAGGGATGCGACAATAAACTATGAGAGCCATTATTTATGTTCTCCAACTTCAAAAAATTGGAAGGTTGATCGAAATTCTGATTTAATAGTGGGATACTTGATGAAGAATTGAAATTCGAATTGGAAATTGCTTTTGTCTGCTTCAAAGTTGGTAGGCGTATTGTGGAAGAACTGTTTACTTTGGGCATACCACTTGCCGTCAGACTATCGGTGATTATTGTTCCTGTCTCATAATCAATTTTGCCCTCTTCTGGTGGATCGTTTGGTCTTATTATGTACCGTGGACAATCATCAGAAGTCGAATATTCTCCAAGGTCATCTCTCTCTAATTTGGGACCTAAATATACAGCGCCCACTAAAGGCGGGGCTGTTGGAGCCCCTTCTGTGGGTTCTGGGATTTTGTCGTTCAAAGTAGCATTTGGTGATAATAAATCGGCTATTGGAGAAGGGTATTTGAAAAATTTTCTTCCATTGACAGGTACTGTGGATTCTTCCTGGTCACGAAGCTCTTCTGGTAGACAAGCTTTCCAAGTTCTGATTTTATTAAAAACTTTATCACTTTCATTATAACGAAACTCGCAAACAAATTGAGGACCATTGACTTTCGTGCTAGGATCTCCGCGCTGAAATCTCGTAAAATGGATAACATAGCACTTTCCCTTTATGTCCTGAATAGGATGATCTCTATATTGACCAGTTTTCATAACCTCATTCTTGTAAAATAATCTATCAACTCGATGAACAGTTTGTTCTGGCCTAAAATACCAACAGGCATTCAACCATTTATTTCCATCTGTGGTTGACCATAACCTGAAAATTTGTCCAACAATAGGTTTATTGATATCATTTGGATTGGACAATAGAACCCAATCACCTATCTGATACTTTTCATTATTGATTTCAATATCGTCCAAAGGATACCTCAATTCGCCTTCAGGCAGGTAGTCTTCGTCAGGTTTGGATAATTCGATTCGCACTAGTCTATTGAAGTTTTTTTCCATTAACTGAGCTCGTACGATATTACTTTGGTCTTGCGAATAATACAGCTTGAAATTTGTTAACATTAACTGAAAATCGTCCTCAAAATTATTGAAATTTTTGTATTTTCTAGATTTAACTTTTTTTCTAATATCTGTTAAGCAGATGGGATCTGTTATAACTGAATAGTACGTTGGTTCATCATTTTTATCAGGTAATTTCTCGAAATATAAGGTAAGGGTCTTATTATTTTGGTCGACCTCTCTTCTCATCATTTTCAAAATGTTCTTGATTCTCAATACATAGGGTAGATCGATGACTGGTGGCCTACCACGCCTGACATGCGTTTTGGGATGTGCGGTATTGGCGTTTGTATAGTTAACAATTGGAGTGGGGGAAGCATGCGGCTGCGGCGTAATAGAGGCAGAGTGTGTTGGAAGTGCTAACGAATTTTTTTGTCCCGCGTAATTTTGGCTAACTTGTTTCTTTTCGATAATCGAATTATCAAGTTTTGCGAAAGCTGCTTTTATCTCTGAATTTAATGCAGGTCTTTTGTCGTTCACATGTATGTTGGCGGAATTCGAATCGGATTGTCGTGTTATCTCTCCTAATACTTCCGGAATTTGACCCAAAGAAGGATAATTTACGTCTGGATAGAACCTCTTTATATTCGGTATGATTTTACCCTGTATGAATGACTCAAGTATTGTAGCATATTTATAAATAATGGAGTCCTTGGCATTGTATGTCATTGCATTCCATGGAATTTGAGCAATATCGTTAATGAAATCTTGTGGCGACGTGTAATGAGGTAATCGTTTTTTTAAAGTGTTTAATGAAACTGGATTCCTTATAATAATGTAGTAGTCGGGATATTCTTTTTTAGGTGGCAGTACATTGAATATTGGATATATCTCTATACCATTTTCGTCCTTTAAGTGAAAGACCGCATCGTATTGTGTTTTGAGCAATTTCTGTAAAGACTCATTATCTTGCTCCACCATCCTCGAAATGCAAAATTTTTATCTCTCTTTTGCAGCTTGGACCTTTCTTAGATTTTCCCTTCGCTATTACCACACTGTTCCGCCAACTCAGCTTAATTTCAGTTGTAACTCAATTGGGCCTTTGATTGATAAAAAATAAAAAAAAAGCTATTCCCGAGAAAATGGTCACTAACTACGGAAGAAGGGTAATGCCGAAACGAAAAAGTCTCTAGTACGTTTTTATAGACATTTAAAGTATAAGTAGCTGCTGGGAGTATTCTTGGCGATTCTAACACTTTTCATTCGTTGTACCTTTGGGTTGACCATTATTAGCACGACAAGAAGTGTAAATTTTTAGAAATTATATTTTATATACGCGCAATCGATGCATTGAAAACACGAATAATCTAAACAGAGTAGAAGATTACGCAACTATTGATTAGCAGGAATTGTATTATGAGTTTCTTTATCTATATATATTCGTTAAAGAATGCAGTTTGTAAGAATGTTTAATCATGATTATAAGGGTCAGAATGAGGCAAATTGTTTTCATCGACTATAGTGATTTTTCTTGTTCACTTTTGTAATGTTCGATTATATTCGTTTCAAGAACGTAATCGTCCTGCGTATCGACATCACTGTTACTAGAATCATATACTTTAGCGATTTTAACTCTCCAAAACCCATCTTCACCAAGCACATCCTTGGTGACCAACTTGTAGTGGCCCCATTTTGGTAATAATTGGGCCCACACGACGTAGTAGACACCACCAAAGGAGAAAATTCCCCAAGCTATCACACAATGGATCCAGTATGGCATACTTGAGTATACGGATTCACCGTTTGAAGGCGGAACATAAGGTGCAATGATCAGATATAGATTGGACAATGTGAAAAACCCGGTCACGAAAACACCGGCCTTAATTGGTGGGTTCCATTCAATCTTACCTTGTCTACGCTGCCAGTATATCCAAAGTAAACCAGCACTGATGGCAAAATTAATGATATTCATTGGGTAGGAAATCAAGTTTTGGACTAGCAAATAAGCATCGCCTGGAGGCGGAGCTAAAATGGTGACCGTACAGACAATAAAATGTTGAAATAAACCAACCATGGGAGAGTTGAATGGTTTGGAGGAGGCAAAAAAATTGGAGAATGGCAAGACACCTTCTCGTCCCAACTGTTGAATAATTCTACCTTGAGAAAATATAACAGAAAGAACATTACCTAAGGCACTCAATCCGACTAATGCAGCTGCAGCCCTTTTCGCTGTGCCGCCAAAAACGATATCAAAGAAGTCAGCAGCTAGGATCAATTTGGAAGAAATCAGTTTGTCCTTTGGCACCACAGCAAAATAAGCTATATTAACAAAAATGTAGACAATTGCCAAAAATACCATCGATGTAGGACCAGCTATCTTCAAAGTTCTCACGGGGTTCCTGACTTCTCCAAGTGCGTAATTCACATTCGAGTAGCCAACGAATGACCAAATAACACTGTACAGGGCGTTGACAATACCATAAGCAGTAGCGGTTTCGGTACCTTCGAATGCGTTACGGAAGTTGTGAGATTGGTAACCGTCTTTGAGGCCGCCCCCAAGCGCAACCCAACCGGTAACGGAGATGAAAAGGACAATACCGATTTTGAATATACCAAGAATGTTTTGTAGATACAGACCGATCTTGACATTCAGAGAATTTATCAAAAATGCAAAGAAAACGACAGCCACACCAATACCTCTTTGGTTCCATTTAGTAACTTCAGTATCAGCCGCAGTTAAAAACATGATAGCCGTATTGATGGAGTTACCAGCAGCCCAACCTAGAAAAAAAATGTAGGCAGCATACATACAAGTAATGAAAAACTTTGGTTTTCTGAAGATAGCTTCCAAATAGTTTTTTTCACCACCATTTTTCGGTATGGCTGTACCGAATTCCATGTAGACATATAGCCCAGAGATAGCAATGATGGCACCAACAGCCCACATAATTAAGGCAAGCCCTACGGAGCCACATAATGTGTAAATGGTAGAGGACACCGCGAAAACACCCGTACCAAGCATTCTATTACAGATAAGCCCAATGCATGACAAAATACCCAACTGTTTTTCACCTTGGTCCAACTCTGTAGCGAACTGCTGGCCTGCCTCGAAATCGGATGCGTCGTTGTCAACGTCTATCGCCGAGCTGCTTACGTTCTTCTTTGCCGTGGAGGAGGGAAATTGGTAGTTATCCTTATTGAAGACATTCAATTGAGAAAAGAATGTTTTTCCTTCTGTCATCGGAGCGTCTTTTGCCTTCTTCTTTTTCTCCTACTTTCTGTTCTTCTGTAAAATGAAAGCCTAGAGTAAAGTTAGAAGCTTGTTGAATAGAGCAAAGTTTCGAGTTGAAGTCTCTTCTATATATACGTACATTTCAATCTTACATGGCCATATAAAAATTATCGGCTGATTCTAGAAGATTGTGCCAAGCAGAGAAATGTTACGACTGCAAGACTGTGCTATTTGTCATTAAGGTGCGCATTAACTGCGGAAGCAGTATTATTCGGATCAACTGTGGCAGTTGATGCCATTCAAGTGTGGTGAACGGCAATTCCACAGTTCAAAGACTATAGAATTGGCGCCGTGTTCTCTTGGTTGTGGGGCCTGATGTGCGGAACAAAACCCTGGCACGGCGCCGTTTCTTTTTTTCTTTTCTTTTTCAGTCGCAAGCTGGTGACAGCGACGGTAAAACTGTGGTGGCGGACGCACCAGGCTTTTATTCCGGTTTAAACGTCACATATATCCCGTCATGTACACAATGTGGCACAGCACAGGCAAATACTGTATTATGCGGCTGGCCGGGGTTTGAAAATAAGGAAAGATGCTCACTAATTATTTATGTATCGATATCTATTTATTTGGTAAAAAAAATATGTGGAGAAGTACAATAAACAAGTGCGAAAAAAAAATGAGTAATTCATGGGAAACTGTAAAAAAAATTCAAAGCAACATACTTGGCGTTGCTCATATTTACAGTTTGTTTGAATAGAATTTTCAGTTTATTCATCCTTCCAACCCAATTTCTCCAAATCTTTCAAAACATTTTCTTCAGTTTGAATTTTTAGAACTTGCGTATCTTCTAATTTGTCACCAACGGCTTGTCTCTCCTTTAGGGCTTCAATGGCCCTTAATTTCTTTAATAAGGATCTCATTTTTTTCTCTTCCGGGGAAGTTTCCTTATTGGGAGTTGGGGCGCTTGTGGCGACAGGAGGAGATGCTGCTGGTGTGGAATCAGGTGATGTTTCACCCACCTTCTTATTAGCTCTTCTTCTTCTGTTCTTGGAGTTGGAATCCTTGTTGGCGGCCATACCTGGGACTAGCCCTGGGATGGTCTTCTTCATGGCGCCCGGAGGAACCCCTGGAACAATACGCACACCTCCTGTTCTTCTTGCGTGAGGTGGTTTATAAGCGCCACCGGCCTTGGCCTTTAATCCATTCCCATTAGAAATGGCTTCCCTGCTTGGGTGTTGGCTTATGTATTCTTGGACACTAGAATGAATTTGCAATTCCGATTTATTGGATATTTTAGGATCTAGCGAAGCTGTCGATGATTCAGATAGTGGCTCCCAATTGTTAATGATATGGTCTTCGATCAATGCCTCATCTTTGTTTTCCAAAGTTTTATAATTACATGGTGATCTCCAGTCCACTTTCAATAGCTCCCTGAATTCCTTAACAAAAACTAAAGAGCCCGATACATGCCATATCTTGACACCGTTATCCACTCTTAATCTTGGAGATGTGGTGGCTGTCATGATGAATTCTCCGCCTGGCGACCATTTGCACACAGAAGTGTTGGTAGCATCAAACTTACTCACACATTTGAACTTGTCGAGACGATCCAGAATTTCCACGGAACCTTGCAGATTACCAAATCCGGCAATAAGAATGTAATGGCCGGAAGGAGAGAAAAGCATGGTGTTTTTAGCTTGCTGTGCCAAAGAATGAACGACGTTACCTCTTAAATCAAAAAAGGAAATGGTAGCTGGCATGTAGCCAGCAATGACACCAAATTGCCTTGAAGTTGGTGACCATGTGAAGTCATGGACAGGACCAGTGGTTAAAGAAACGCGTACAGAGTTACCACCCAAAGTTCCATTGACACCTTGGAAAGATAGGAGATATAGCGTGTTTTCACCATAATAAGATTTATTCGATGAATCAAAATCAGTAATGGCTAGACACAAGATAGCGTTACCCAATGGATTCCAGTTCAACTGACAGGAATCCGCTTTGAAAAAGGTCTTGGAAGCAATTTTCTTGGTAATCTTACCTTCAGTGAGGGCCCAGATGGCTAATTGAGCTGGTTTACCACCCTTTTCTGGGGTGAAAGTACAGATTGTTGGATGTTCTGCCGGAGAGATTAAGTAAGTGGTAAAATGTTGAGATGTTTCACTGTCAGATAATACAGCGAACGGAGACTGGAAGTCGAAATTGTCGGCATTCTCCGAGCTCAATTTAACAATTTTTAAGTCGTGTTTAAAAAGCCTCAATGCATAGTTGTCCAATTTCGAGAATTGTAAAAACCAGCCACTCTGGGATTTGGCTTGATACTCGTAGGCAGGCACTATTTCTTCCGAAGGACAGTCTCTCTTGAATGGCTTATTCAGACACCAAACTTTGACATTCTTATGATTTGGGTCCTGTACAGATGTTCTTTCCCAAGTACTCAGATAGTTACCTGCGGGTGAGAAATGCAGATCATACACATCGGTTAATCTCATCGTCAACAAAACTGTGTTCAAACACGGGCCCGTGAAGACTTTGACGTTCTCCTTCGTAGATAAAGCCAAAAATCTACCGCATGGCGATAAAACCGAGGAAATGACAGGGAAATCCTTAGAATTTGTGTTGGATTGCTCAAAGGTAGGATAGCTTTGGAAAAGCTCGATGTCTTGAGATGTTTTCAGGAAAAATTGGGACGACATATTTTTATCTTTCGTTGAAGTTGATTGTGTTCAGTAATACTACTATTTTATCGAGATGCAGCGGATATTTTAAACAAAGCACGTCTCAACCAGTACTAAACAAGGATGGATGATTCGGCAATCTATAATGTAGTTCTACCGTGAAACGTCCTTATATGTCTAAGGATATATATGTATGTATACGTCGAGAATAAGAGCATTTAAAAGATGATATATACCGTGAATGAAAAGCTGTGAAACTGAAATTTAACTGATGAACATGAAGAAAATAGACAGGTGAAAAAAAAAAAGAAAGAAAAAGAAAGTGTCGAGGAAGCACCGATCATGGTCGGGTAACAGATCCGTTTACTATGACAGCGGCAATTTTGCTATTCTTCTTTGCTCACCTTTAAAGCAAAGAACCTCAAAGGGAACCTAATGCCGCAGATGATGCCTAACGGTTGTTTAATTTGTAATTAATACAGGCAGAACATAATTTTAGGTATATTAAAATGCTTGGGCAATTTTCCACATAACAGCCAAAAAAAAAAAAGAAAAGATGAAAATAATATGATGCATTTGCTGTTTCTAAATTCCTTATAGTCGATTATTAGACAGTTAATGTAGCCATTGAGTGGAGTTGAGATATTATTGAAGATTGCTGTTGAACGCATCTTGTGATATATGTCATGTGTTGAGTGAGCGCGTAGTCACGGTTACGGAAAAAAAATAAAAGCATGCAATATACAAGACGCCCTTAAAGGGCTCATAAAGAGGGATGACAAGCAAAGCCTGTAGATTTTAAAGCTTCCATGTAAGGTAACACGTCTCCGCCAAGCATACAGCAGCAGTGTATATTCAGAAAAAATAGGCTGATTATAAGTTATGTTTCTAAAGAGTGTTTCCAGATCTAATGCAATAGCCATCAAGGGAACCTTTTCTCGATGGTACTCTAACTCCCAAAAAGTAGCCAATTTGGGGAAAATGACAGATTATTTAGTCGGTAAAGGTGTCCCTAACTTACTTCAAGAAATGATTAAAGAATCCGTGCTTGCGGATAATATAATTTTAAGATTGTTCCCTACTTCGCATCCTTATATACCTGTGTTGCATGGGAAATCCAAATATAAAGCTTCGTTGAATGCCATAAGAATGATAGTACGAAAGTTTATACTGGGTGAAGAATGTCGCTTGCACATAAGTTCAGTAAAGACTTTATCTTCGATATCACGTGGCGGAGAAGCCAAGGACATTCCTCAGAACTACAATACTATAACTTCCAATGACAAGCTGGTAGTCAAGTGGCAAAGTTGTGTACCAAATGATCACTGCAAGATTTCTAAATTAGAGATTAACGACAAATTGAAGGAGAAAAATCAGAGTAATGGAGGAAATAACGCCTTTTCAATGAGATCCGTGCCGGTAATAGACTACATTTTACATCCTACGGTCAATAACCTGAATCAAAGTGTTATTTCCGAATACATCGAGAATGCAGTTGAAAAGCGGGCTCAAAGAAAGTCTAACAAAGGTGGAGATACCGAAGTAGGTAAGAATGAGAAAAGTGATGGTGCCAGTGAAAAGAGTAAAAAGAAAAAACTATCACGACTGATTAGAGGCACTTTCCTATTCGAATTCAATGAAGAAAACTCTGAAATTCTAGTTCATACCATTGAAGACGTCGAACTGATTCATTATGAGAAGAAAATGGCCACTGGCGGCGCTTTTGCATGTTAGTAAAATAATTTTCAAAGCATAAACAGTATTTTTTTACTTTATAAAGAAGCGCATTGAAAAATCTCAGCCCTACATATAATGAAAGGACAAAAAAAGGTATTATTAATGAAGATTCTTATAGAATATGAATATATATTATTTGTATCGTATGATGTGCCTGGGTAATATGTAGTTTAATATGCTGAAAGTCCCGAAATGAAGAGGATATGTGAGATACAGGTGAGATGTGAAAACTCAAACTAGACAAACGAATGCCTGCATATGAAAGCATTTTTTCTCTCTTACTTACTATCTTGAACTAGGCAAGGTTTCTCAAAATTTTTAAACTGAAAGTTTACCGGTGCTGACTCCGTGTTAACTGACCACTGTTCCCAAAAGAGATCAATTTTGCTTTGGTAAGAGAAAGAACTGTCCATTGAGGAGTCTTTATTCCAAGCGGAATCAACTTGATTCATGAAATTCTCCATTGATCTCTCGTCAGCATTGGATACTCTTAATAACGTATCCACCATGATCTTGCATAAGTGGAAAACATCATAAACATCGGGCAGATCTTGCCAAACGAATTGTCTTGTTTGTTGTAAACTCTCCTGCAGGTTTCCTTCATCATTATAGCCGCAGGCGAGCCTTGGCTGTACATACTTCTGGTAGATGAACGCGAATGGATTTTTTTCGAACTCGTCAAAGTTTTTTAGATGTTGAGTCATCTTCGATTTGGAAACTCTGAAAAGACAATCACCGAACGTCAGGTAAAATATGGTGGCGCCCAAAGACCAGTAGTCAGTCTTATAAGTGTTGTACAATGGTGCGGATGACTTGTCCAGCCTCTTCTTGTAGCAAGAGTTATCAACTGGGCTTGAAAAAGTTTCTGGCGCTCTGTAGTTATCAGTACCAATTTGAAAGTCATTGGACTTGGAAGATTGAATAGCGTGGCCCCAGTCAGCCAACTTCACGTCACCGTTGATGGTAAGAAGAACGTTTTCTGGCTTAATATCACGATGAGCGATCCCTAGGCTGTGCGCAAAGCTGATGGCTGAGCACAATTGCTTAATAATCCTCTGCATATCAATTTGGATCAAAGATGGAGATGATGGGGTACCTTGACTCTTGGCAATATCAAGAAAGTCATAAAGATCTCCGCACTCGCAGTACTCTAATACCATGACGTAGTATGAATCGTCAGTGTAAAAATCTAGCATTGAACAGATGTTGGGGTGAGACTTATAAGAGCTCAGTTTTTTCATTACGTCATATTCGTTCTTCATATTGGCTTCAGAGGTTTTGTATTTTGGAGTGATCTTCAAAGCAACATAGCGATTATGATGCGTACTCCATGCCTTGTAAACAGTGCTAAATGTTCCTGATTGTATAGGTCTAAGTTTTGTATACATCTTTGTTCTTTTATTTTTTTTATATGCTGGTAACGTATTTAAATCTGCAGAGAGAGGCTGAGTATACAGGTATAATTTGCTCTGAAGTGGTATGATATACAGGTTAATGACTTTTTTATACGCCCTTCTCTTTTTTATAGTAGTAATGGTATCAAAAATATAAAACGACTATTATCAACGAAACGAAAGAAGGAGCGAACAACACATGCTTATATATATATGTACTTGGTACTCCACTACTTTGGAATACCTTTCAGTAACTAAGATCCGATTTTTCCAGAGTTGAGATGTCCCTAGCCCCATGAGTCCCCTTTATTTTTCTTTCTTTACGTTTAACATGGAGCTGTCTTTTTTGCCTTCAGGAAGCATCACCGTTCCCTTTACTTCACCTCTGCTTCTACTTTCCTTTGAGCTGTTGCAACCTGCTAGACTTCCGCGCTGAAAAGGCTGAGTACCCAGGGGCATTGTCCCAATATTACGCTCGGGTTTTCTTCTCGTAAACCTTGTCTTCCCAAATACTTCCATGTGCAATTTCCCCAGTGACTCCCGCACGAAACCGTCGGAGAGGAGAAGCCTTCTAGAAACAACGTAGGTAAGGGGTACCGAAACCGGAACGGGCCGAAGTGAAAAGGCGTATAGGAGTGCAACAGTTATGCAAAGTGGTGAGCGGAACGTTACGGACTATTACGGAACCACTGCCAAAGTAGATACGCTCATGTCCATCTGAGCTGTGTTCCGCGGGAGGAGTGAAAAGCAAGCCTATTAACGCAGCTTCACTGCCGCACCGAAAGGACCTCACGGCAGGAAATAAGGCGCCTTTGATGACGTCCTTTGCCGCGGGCCAGAACAGGACCGTTCTTTTTTCGTTTCTCCTCTGGCATTTCGTCACCCGCTTCGGATGGCACGCCCCACTCGGAGGAAACCTGCACATTTACCAAATAACTAGCGCATGGGCAATGAAAGCATATTGACCTAAACGGATGTCATGGTAAAAAGACAAAATCCGATTTCTTAATCATGACTAAGGGAGCGCGACTCAAATTGGCCGGCTTGTTGCTTCACCGATATACATGCATAAAGCTTAATCAAAAGAAATAGTGCGAGATAAATTTGACCAGCTTGTCTCAATCTCCTTTGTTTGCTTTTCCTTCATTTCGGGCATAGTATTTGCTGGTCCGGTTTTCTTAACTTCCGAATGTAGCCTCAAATTGGTTCTCCTGACGTCACCTTACAATATCGCCCCATTCCCAATAAAGTGTCCCACGGAGTTCAAAGCCATTCTGCGTAGTTTATCCGGATTTCGGTTCTAGTTTTTACTCAAAGCTGCAGGTAAAAGAAAAGACTCATTCCCTACGTATGAGGATGTTCCGAAACTATCGTTGCCGCCGTTACTAATATTTTTAGCAAAGGGAGGTAGGTACAGGGACAGATAGGGGACAGGGTGGAAAATGAAGGAGAGTATACGTAAAATTGCCTGTCTGCTATTTTCTTAGGACCACCATGCCTTCATTCTTTTTTTTTTAATAGAAATAATATATTTGTCTAATCTGGGCCAAAAAAATTTTGCTTTGCTTATTTACTAGGTTTTTTGGCTTTTGCTGAGCACATATATACTTTTAGCATAAATAAATAAATATGAAGTGTGAATGGAACGGGACACTGGTTCGTCGTTCATGCTTTGAATCCATCAAGGATACACTTGCTGAAGGTAAAAATTGTTATACCGGTCACAATACACATGTGCAATGACATATACGAGTGACACTTCACGCTTCTTTCGGATTCGGGTTTCAACGTCTTTGCATTGTTCATCTTTGAGAATGGGCATGCAGCTTCTCCATCCTTAACTTGTGGATGATTTTGAGGTAGTTTTTCATCTTTTTGCTTTTCTAGATCATTGCCGTCGCGTGTGCATCTTGGGGCCAACTTGTGGTTGAATAGTGATACTAAGTACAGGTATGCAGCAGATAGTGGAGCCACACCCAAGCCACATAGCAGATAGTTTGGTCTTTCTCCTGGTGCAGCTAAAAAGTAACTGAGGCCAAAGGCACTGCTGGCTAGTCCACCCAAAACAGTGCTCCAACATCCCAATGTGCACAAAACATTCTTCAAATGTTGAGTTAACACGTTTATTGGAGTAGTTATGGAAATAACTGTGGATGAAGTTAAAATACCGGCATATAAACCTAGAGATGAGACTGCGATACCTTTTATAATAGCTGGAGAGACTTGCATTTTTCAATATATGTTAGAGTTTAATGGCTTGTAAGTGCTGTAATTTTTGCCTGAAGTATGTGGGGAGAGGAATTCGAAAGCTGAACTAAATAAATGATATGGTAACAATGGAAAAAATTGAAATCCCTCATTTATATACTGATAGAGTAAGATTATATAATCTTGATCTTTCTATTTTTTATTTTTTCAACAACACAATAGATTTTGAGTGTGAATAAACGAAGGGAATTTCTTCGGTATTAAGCCGAGGAGATATCGCGCCACCGCTCATTTTTGTATACTCACACTAAACGAGGAAAGTATACAACAAAGTTATTGCGATGCGCAGAGCCCTCAAAATTTAAGACCTACTTACTAACTTCGAAAGACTCTGTATAATTGTTAAAGACGCTAGATATTTCGTGCATTTCATGTATAATTTTCTAGTCAATTTCGATAACTTCAGGACTCCTAGGGGCTTTGGATTTGGATGAATCGTGGTCATTCTTTGGCTTTCTTTTGTTACTTTTTCGTAGTGAGATCCCTTGACCTTGGAAATTTTGTTCGTTAGATTTAGCCTCGCTGTCACCTTCTGTATCTTCCTTCGGTAAAACCATTGGGAAACCGAAAAATAATTGCCCCTCAGGCAGATCTAATCTAGCGGGTTCACCGTCAAATGTAATTTTCATATCCTTTACATTTTGCTTGGCTTTTGGACCTTTTTTGGGGGCTTTACCGGATATGTTCTGTCCTTCACCAAGAAATTTAGATTGTTTGTTCTTTATACTGTTGGCAACGCCTGCGTAGTTAATTCTTGTGGACATTGATCCTTGTCCTAGCACCGATGGATCCAAAACTTGGCCCCTACTGGAAGTCCCCTTTTTTCCTTTATCTTGTTGGGCCTTCAGCGCTTTGTAATCAGGTTCTACATATCCTACAGGTGCAGCGAAATCTGTCACCAAATCAGTTTCAATGACACATATGCTCTTTAATGATGATTCGGGTTTAACCTCCAAAATCTTAATTTTGAATGTCTTACCGTTGTAACTAATCTCAATGATGTCGTCCACAGTCAAAGTAGAAAAGTTCCTCAGTACGTTTTCCAAGACTGCTTTAGGGTCGGAAATATCCAAAAAGTCCACAGATTGAGGTTCCAATTTCACGAACTGGCCCAGAGGTACATCTGTAGATGAGATCTGCAATAAAGATCCTGGTTGTATGCCTAATGTTTCCATCATCCATTGCGGTAAGTAAACTCTACCCTCTTCGGCAATAAATTCTAAAACACCACAGTGTGTCACACGTCCAGTTTCATTGACGGTTAGCTTAAAAAGCATGGGGTACCTGATATTCAGCACGGACAATTTGCTTAGGGCACTTGGTGGAAGAAAAATCTTTCCGCCAAAATTTGCGTCATCCTTCCGTATTCTATCATTCATCATGGCTATAGGGTAGCATCTGAAGAATTCCTCAAATGTTTGAGGCATGTTGACAAAACCATGTGCACCGCCAAAAGAATTAAAACCGGAAAACATTGTTACTTTTAGGTTATTTCACCGTGTCTCTATCTCCACTTTCTCGCTATGATTTGACCTGATACCTTTTGAACACAGATCACATCCCTTCATACTGCTAGCCTTCTTTACATTTCGCCACCTAACTCAAAAAGGAATCTTTTTTCTCTCGTGAGACGTAAGCTCATCCTTTTCGTCGTAAAGGTATAATTTCCTGATGCGGTGCATATTTTCTTTAAGGCGCTTCGGCTAAGAAGAGACAAATGATAATAATGGCAGCGCATTGCGTACAATTTCAGCTAGTGAAGAAGGGGACTGGAACTAGAGGAGTAGTGCAGCTCTAAGGTCGATCCGCGATGGTAGGTAAAAAACTAAAAAATAGGCAGCAAAAGCAATCTGCTGAACGAGAAGGACTTGGTGCTGGTAAGGAAAATGAAGAAGATGAAGAAAGTCTATACGGCAATATCAACGATTACAAGCATTTGATTCAGGATGAAGAATACGATGACGAGAATGGATCTCACGATCCGCGATTTAGTGAAGATGAATACAATTCTGAGCGGGATAGTTCTTTGTTGGCAGAGTTTTCAGATTATGGGGAGATATCTGAAGATGATGAGGAAGATTTCATGAATGCGATTAGGGAAGCAAGTAACTTCAAAGTGAAAAAGAAGAAGAAAAACGATAAAGGTAAATCTTATGGCCGCCAAAGGAAGGAAAGAGTACTTGATCCAGAAGTAGCACAATTGCTCTCCGAGGCTAATGAAGCCTTTGTCAGGAATGATCTACAAGTGGCAGAGAGATTATTTAATGAGGTCATCAAAAAAGATGCACGTAATTTTGCTGCTTATGAGACTCTAGGTGATATTTATCAACTGCAAGGAAGACTTAATGACTGTTGCAACTCCTGGTTTTTAGCTGCTCATCTAAATGCGTCGGATTGGGAATTTTGGAAAATAGTCGCCATACTGTCGGCTGACTTGGATCACGTTAGGCAAGCAATCTACTGCTTTTCCAGAGTTATAAGCTTAAATCCTATGGAATGGGAATCGATATATCGTCGAGCAATATTGTACAAGAAAACAGGCCAATTGGCAAGAGCTCTAGATGGATTTCAAAAATTGTATATATACAGCCCTTATGATGCGAACATACTGAGAGAGTTGGCCATTCTTTACGTCGACTATGATAGAATTGACGACTCCATTGAGCTTTACATGAAAGTATTTAATGCGAACGTTGAAAGAAGAGAAGCCATTATGGCTGCTGTAGAAAATGCTTTAGATTCTTCGGAAGAAGAGAGTGCGGCAGAAGAAGAAGTAGAAGAAAAGGAACCCCTTGAACAAGATGAAGATATGCAAATGTTCCCTGAGATTAACTGGAAAAAAATTAATGCAAAATATAAATGTATACCATTCGATTGGTCTTTTTTGAATATCCTCGCGGAACTATTCTTGAAACACGCCGTAGGTGAGGTTGATGGTATAAAGGCAATTAAAAAGTGCGCACGCTGGGTTCAACGTCGTGAATTGCAGAGATTTTGGGACGATGTTCCGGATGATTCGGAATTTGACAATAGAAGATTTAAAAACAGTACTTTCGATTCTTTACCTGCCATAGAAAAAGAGAAATCATATACTATACCTATTGACATCAGAGTTAGATTAGGCCTGTTAAGATTGGACACAGATAACCTTGTTGAAGCCCTTAATCACTTTCAATGTCTCTACGACGAAACTTTCACCGATGTCGCAGATTTGTACTTTGAAGCCGCGACTGCTTTAACAAGGGCTGAAAAGTATAAAGAGGCCATTGATTTCTTCACACCATTGTTGTCTCTTGATGAATGGCGTACTACTGATGTTTTCAAACCCCTGGCGAGGTGCTATAAAGAAACCGAAAATTATGAAACAGCGAAAGAGTTTTATGAATTGGCCATTAAATCTGAGCCAGGTGATTTGGATATCCGTGTATCTCTCGCGGAAGTACACTATCACTTAAACGATCCAGAAACTTTTAAGAATATGTTAGTTGACGTGGTGGAAATGAGAAAGCATCAAGTCGAGGAAACCCTCCATAGTTTATCTGCGGAAAAAGGTTCGAACGATATTTCGAATAACATTTCCAGTAAACCATTATTGGAAGATAGCAAATTTAGAACATTTAGGAAAAAAAAGCGCACGCCCTATGATGCAGAAAGAGAGAGAATAGAAAGGGAAAGAAGAATAACGGCAAAAGTCGTGGATAAATACCAAAAGATCAAAAAATTCAAATTTGATCAAGCGCTTGGCGAAGTCAAACAAGCCAGCGTATGGATCAATACAGTTTCCGAATTGGTGGATATTTTTTCGAGTGTCAAGAACTTCTTTATGAAAAGTAGGTCTAGGAAATTCGTCGGTATTTTAAGGAGGACTAAAAAATTCAATACCGAGCTTGATTTCCAAATTGAAAGACTGTCCAAATTAGCTGAAGGGGACAGCGTGTTTGAAGGGCCACTAATGGAAGAAAGAGTCACCCTAACATCTGCAACAGAATTGAGAGGACTATCGTATGAGCAATGGTTTGAACTATTCATGGAACTTTCTTTGGTAATAACAAAGTATCAAAGCGTCGAAGACGGCTTAAGCGTAGTAGAAACTGCTCAGGAAGTAAACGTTTTTTTCCAGGATCCAGAAAGGGTTAAAATGATGAAATTTGTGAAATTAGCCATTGTTCTACATATGGACGATGAAGAGGAATTGGCAGAAAATTTAAGAGGCTTACTAAATCAGTTTCAATTTAATAGGAAAGTTTTGCAGGTATTTATGTATTCCTTATGTCGTGGACCATCTTCTCTGAATATTTTGAGTTCCACTATTCAACAGAAGTTTTTCTTAAGGCAGTTGAAAGCTTTTGATAGTTGCAGATATAACACTGAGGTTAATGGGCAAGCTTCAATAACGAACAAAGAGGTGGACAACCCCGATAAAAAGTCATCGCCATATCTGTATTATATCTACGCTGTCTTACTCTACTCTAGCAGAGGTTTTCTTTCAGCATTGCAATATTTGACAAGGCTAGAAAACGATATCCCAGATGACCCTATGGTTAACCTTTTAATGGGGCTCTCGCATATTCATCGTGCTATGCAAAGACTAACTGCTCAAAGACATTTTCAGATACTCCATGGATTACGGTATCTATATCGTTATTACACAATAAGGAAGGACCAATACACGGATCTGGAAAAGCAAGAGGCAGATTACAACTTAGGACGTGCTTTTCATCTAATCGGTCTGGTATCGATTGCAGTTGAGTATTATAATAGAGTTTTAGAAAACTATCATGATGAGAAGCTGAAAAAACATGCTGCCTATAACAGTATTATAATTTACCAACAGAGTGGGAATGCAGAGTTAGCCGATAATCTTATGGAGAAATATTTAAGTATTTGAAAAATTGTTTAAATTTTTTTTAACTATAAAATATAATTGTAGCATAACCCTTATAACTAAGAGTGGATAAAAATACTTTCCTGAACTATATCAGGATGAGCTCTTAAAGATAAAAAATCCTTTGCATAGACCGAGACGAGTAAATCCTTTTCCACTATGCGATTAACGGTTGAGCGCCGATTTGGGTGGTCATATGGGGAAAATGTATATTACCTGAGAAAAGGAAGAAGTTAAATAAATATTGACCGGTGACCGAAATTAGGAATGTGAATATAGTAGTTCTCCATAAGAGATAAAACGGTAACAAGTGAAGTTTCAAAAAAAGGAAAATGAGTAAGTAATATGGGATAAATTAGTTTCTTTTCATCGATTTTAGTTTTTTGGCCCAAGCATACTTGATTGATTTCGTGACCCCAGCAGTGAAAACGCCTTTGATAGTTTGCAGTGCACTCGATTTACTTATGCGGCTGAGTAGAAGTCTCTGAGTATTTTTCAGAGTGAATCCTTTTGGAAGATAGAATGAATCATTTAGCACCACCTCTTTGTAAATGGGTTTATAATACTCTTGAAACCGTTTAAAGTTTTTAGTAACAATATTGTTAACTTTGTCGGGATTTTCCCCACCCAGTTTGTATCTAATATCACCTGCATAACTTAAAGCAGTGATCTCTCTGTAAAATTGAAATTCATCAAATTCATTGTTATTCTTCTCCAGAGTATAATGCTTGGCCAGTGTAGCTGCTGCCTTTAAGTTCAACTGGTTCCAATATTGCACTCTTAAGTCATTTTTCAGTATTTTAACAGGCTTTTGTAGTCGCCCCGCAAGGTAGAATGTATTCCAGGTAGCTACGTCCTTCAAAAGCGTTTCCATAGAAACTACCCCATATTTTACATCATGTCCATTAATATTCGCAAATGGGTTGAAATACACGCCCGCACCAATCTGCTGAAATTTGGAGGCGAATTCAGAACCGAAGTATTTCAAACTGGAATAGTGCTGAGGATTTTGTCTCATATTGATAGAGTGGAAGTGCGATGGATAGGTGACCCCCAGGATAATATCAATTTGAGGTTTGGTATCCTTTTCCGAATATCCCGCTTGTTCGAAAACACCTGAACCGTAGCCGAACGCAAACCTGCATGGAGCCTTAAAGGACGCCAAAACTGCATCCAGCTCTCTCTGAAGTTCCTTATCAACGGTGATAAGTTGATTACTTCCATAGTTAGGGGGGAGTCTGTGAAATTTATACATATAATTAGTGAAATTAGAAGTCATCTCGTCAGTTTTCCTTATACCCTTTTCTAGCAGCTCCAGATCACTGTCTTTAGTAATTCCTTCAATATGACGATTTTGCCTCTCATAAATTGTTCCATTGGGGAGAATTCCAGTTTCTTGGAAAGTACTCTTTTCCTCTTTGATATGCGTGCTCAGAGGTCTTTTCAACACCTTTGGGTGTGTCGCGTAGCATCTCAGCAGCAAGTGTAGGTGGTTTTCAGAAGCTCGTAGCATGATTCAGGCGTGATTGAAATAAAAAATTCAGTTTCGTATAAACACAATTAGCAGCTCAAAGACGTGCTAATCTCACTCACGCTTAATTGTTCCAGAAATATTCAAAACCTTTTTTACATGCCAGTAGGTCGAAATATCCACTCTATGCTACTTACGGTTAAGTAGGCTGAAGGATATATTTTCTTTTTTACGTTCTCCGGGTGATGAGAGGTCACTTGACCTATAAAGTGGGGCATATAGCGTGCGAGATAACAAGCCATGACAAGCAAGTGAAACTTCAAGATACATGATTTACTAAGATTTTCAATGCAGCTCCATGGCGACGTTTGATTAATAGTTTTCTTGTATCTTCGTGGGGAAGGAAATCATATATATTTTTATGTTTGAGTTTTAGATGATAGAAAGAGGCCTAATCTTACCGCGTTAGTTATCCCATGTAACGACCCTTCTAGCTTATATTTTCCTATAATAAATAGACGAGAATAGGAGGGACATCGAAAAGTCTTCCATATTCTCTGACATACAAGGCAAATAAATACCCTTTCCTTTTCCTTTGTTTTACGGAGGAGTCCTTGTGGGCGAAAATTAATCGAGCAACATCTTTGTATAACAACATGGCCAGAAAGGGATGTAAGCTGTCGTAATTTTTTTTCCTTTTCTAGGGGATGCTGCAATTCCTAAATTGGCGGCACGAAGTGGGATGTTGTATATTACATCAAATGGCCGACGTATACTGGACAAGAAAATCCGAATTACTCCCACAGGCCGTGCCAGCAAAAGGCGGGCAGAAATGGCCGGACATGTTTTTAAATATATCACCGTATTTTCAGTTGGCTTTTTCGTATGCAGAGAACAAGCCCGGTGCCTTCGAGCGAATTAAAAGGGAGCAATGTGATAGATACGTCTTATGTCATTCGCTTCATTTTTCCTTGTTCTTATGGTGAGGACTATTTTGTACCTCTGCCATTAAAGTATACAACAAGAGCAGATTTTGCTTCTAATGTATAGTTATCTGTCATAGTAACTGCCATTCTTCTCTTATAAATCATACAGCTAACTCGTCAGGTTCCTACTAGAAGCCTGGAAATTTGGTATAAATGTCATTATATCAAGAGCGAAACAATCTCACAGCCAAGCTGTCTTTGGATGGAGAGGCTGTTCAAATAGACCAATCGCTTTATCGTTGGTACGAAACAGCTCGAGACATGAAAGAAGACTCTGTAACACCTTCAAAAGAGGATCTCAGTCTCCATTCCACCGAGGACCTTTTACTGGAACCGCTAATACCTATGATTCCAGTTGGTTCAGAAATACAAGGGCAGGCTGATGGACCAAATCTATCTTTCGAAGGGGACACAGAGCTGAAGTCACAGCTAGGTAAGATAACAGAGGGTGCACAGTATGCCCTGCCTCTAACTGATTCGGAGTTCATGGACCTCATAAATCATAGACCTCAAGAAGAAGCGAATCCAGAATTTATTGGGAGCAATTCGATGGAACAAATTGTTCCGGAGTCCATTCTGGCTTATTCGCAATCCTCGCACGTGGCACAGTTATATGGTGACCCCAAAGTGTTCGGTACCATTTCAAAGCAGACAAAAAGAGGAAGTTACCGGTGTGCTCATTGTTCTGAAAACTTTCCAACGCTACTAAAGTTTGCCGCGCATTTAGACGAGTCCAATCTGGAAAGACCGTATAAGTGTCCTATAGGGCACTGCCCCTGGAAAATACTAGGTTTTCTACAAGCAAATGGTCTGAGAAGGCACTGCTCATCTCAGCATAGAGGCGAGCTTGATATGGAGATGGAGAAGTCATTGAATCTAAAAGTAGAAAGATATCCAGGACTAAACTGCCCATTCTCCATTTGTCAGAAGACATTCAAGCGGAAGGATGCCTACAAGAGGCATGTAGCCATGGTGCACAATAATGCTGATTCGAGGTTCAATAAGCGTTTAAAAAAAATCATGAACAATGTTTCCAAATAGATGTAACATAGTAAAAAAGAAAAAAAAAAAAAAAAAGCAATAGGGACTCTTGAAAGTGCGTGCAGAAATGAACGCCACTGCATCTCATTTAAAAAAAATAAAAGAAAAAAGGACTTTGGCAACTACGAACACTAGCTATTTGACGTCTAGAATACCATGTTGGTTACTTCGCTAGATAAGACACTTTACAAATATTCGCATTTTTTCTTCCTTTCTCGTTTAGTCATTACTCCACTGGACAATTATTTCGACTTCAAACTTTCTCTCAGTTTTTCTTCTCCACTTGCTGCTCAACGGAAAACGGCTCAAATGATTCAAGATTGTTCTAATATTTGGAATCTTCTCCAAGTTTGTTTGACATGTAGATATAATCAGTTGGTTAGCACGATGTGTACGCCTTACGTCTCAAATCAATTAATTCGACTGCATACTTTCCCCAGTGATTAAAGCACTCAACATTTGGCCTCCTACGAACAAAATGAAAAAGACCACAATTTTTCTTCAGCTATGCTCTAACTACTAAATATTATTTCAGCGGTTCCTATGCTCACAGCTCTGGGAAATTGTTACCAAAATAATTTCTGGATGCACTATCCTACCTTTTTAGCTTGCATTTTACGAAACTTCTAGCAAATAGTGGATTGCTGTTCTCCTAACTAAGATTTTTATGTTTTTCCCTGTTAGCGGTTATTTTTCAGAATATCTCTGACGAGGACCATCGACGAACCTGCATTGCACGTATTTCTTCTGATAATAACCTTGTGTGATCAGAGCGACTTCAAAGAAAGGCATATTAAGAGACAATAACCGCTAGATCAACCATTTTATGGAAAAAGATTTGCATAGCAAAGAAAAAGAAAAAGAAAAAGAAAAATGGCATTTTTATTTTTTCTGATTTACGATTTTCTTGAGGAGAGTGTAGGGACGGTAAAATGAGTGCAGACAATATTTGGTTAGGTGGACAAATTTTTCCCTTTGTCTTCTTTTAATTTTCTGAGGACATCTCAGTATTAAATAAGTACTAGCTACTAATACAATGTTCTTACAAATAGGGGTAGCGGCATTTTCATCCGTCCAAATATTCTCTTCTAGAGAGATTTCCCTTTGGAGCGGTTATTATGCCAGAAGTTGGTAGGGTAATAGAGAGCAGGATTTAGTGACACAAAAGGGCTTATTCAATAGTCGGTCTGGGTTTGAAGGATATCCAAAATGACGAGCTAACAAGAAGAACCTTCACGCGGGGGGTGGACGAGCCTGTTTTCGCCTGTTCTTGCTCTTCCGTTACTTCTTTGGTTTCCAACAAGTTAGGTCTTTGGGAAGGGCCCTTCCTGAACAGTAGGGGGGGCGAATGAGGGGAGCATATTGGCTCCTTCAGGACATGTTGGGTGGGAACGGTGCATGAACATATAAAGGGAGGGACAACTTTGCACTTCCTTACTTCTTGCCAGTGCAGGTCATGGATTATTGTTAGATTATGTAAGGACATAGGTCTGGAGATTATTTATACCTACAAAATCATAAACATGTCGGAACCTTCAGAGAAAAAACAAAAAGTAGCTAATTCGTCCTTGGATCAGTTGAAGAAGACAGGAACTCGTGTAGTAGCTGATTCGGGAGATTTTGAGGCCATTTCGAAGTACGAACCACAAGACTCGACAACCAATCCTTCTCTGATATTGGCTGCTTCAAAGCTGGAGAAGTACGCGAAACTTATCGACACTGCCGTCGAGTATGGCAGGAAGCATGGTAAGACCGACCATGAGAAAATCGAGAATGCCATGGATAAGATCTTGGTGGAATTCGGTACGCAGATTTTGAAGATTATTCCAGGCAGAGTTTCCACTGAAGTGGACGCAAGATTGTCTTTTGATAAGAAGGCCACGGTCAAAAAAGCCCTTCACATCATTAAATTATATAAAGATGCAGGCGTACCTAAAGAAAGAGTCCTGATCAAAATAGCTTCTACATGGGAAGGTATACAAGCTGCTAAAGAATTGGAAGCAAAACATGGTATCCATTGTAACATGACGTTGTTGTTTTCCTTTACTCAAGCAGTGGCATGTGCAGAGGCAAATGTCACTTTGGTTTCTCCATTTGTGGGAAGAATCATGGACTTTTACAAGGCCCTGTCAGGTGAAGACTACACTGCAGAAACTGATCCTGGTGTTCTTTCTGTCAAGAAGATATACACCTACTATAAGAAGCACGGCTATGCTACTGAGGTGATGGCGGCTTCCTTTAGAAATCTAGGCGAGTTGAAGGCCTTAGCGGGGATCGATGACATGACTCTACCCCTGAACATTTTGGAACAGTTATATGAGTCCACAGATCCTATTGAAAATATCTTGAACACTGAAACTGCTAAGCAGGAAGGTGTTGAAAAAGTCACTTTCATCAGCGACGAACCCCACTTTAGATATGTCCTAAATGAAGATCAAATGGCTACAGAAAAACTATCTGATGGCATCAGAAAATTCTCTGAAGACATTGAAGCGCTATATAAGCTGGTTGAGGAAAAAATGTGATCATTCAAGCTATACGTATCTCTATCTAATCATATATTTTTCATTCATCCTTTTCGATTCCCAGTATTGAATTAGTTTGAGGATATGTACGTATGCCGACTAATATACTCATTAAAATGCCTGAAGTGTGATCAAATGTTAAGAGGCTCATGGACGATTCTTCGTATCCTCCCTACTCTCCTGATGCCAGTCTTGATCATCTCCTCCATACCTTTCCTGCTCTCGGAGTCATATTTGCCTCCGAATTCTTTCGGGGTTGTCTGCACTTGATATGGTGCGATATCTTTACCTGATACGGCTCGTGCTATTTTCTGCACCTCCTTTATATGAGTATTCGCTGCATTTCCTTGTGCAATCGTTTCAGGAATCCTTTTTCTCCGTACACTCGGCCTATTCAATTCATTTACCACATTAGCGTCTAATATTCTCTTAGGCTTCTTAAAAGGCCTATTGACCTTCAAAGTAAGCTTGCTAATGTTGAATCCGCCCTCAGCGCCATCGTCCTTCTTCTGTTTATTTTTCGATGTTACCACTTTTCTCTTCGGATGAATTTCCCTTGCTGTCGAAGTATGATTTAATGTGGGCACACCTTGTGAGATGACGAGTTGTTGTCTTTGTAAGGATGAATTAGGCACATCTGTCCTGACATGGGATGCTGTAACTTGAATATCTCTATCATATTCTTCTATAATACTTGAAATTATCACTAAAAACTGACTAAAGACCCTATGCTCTTCAATATCAAATCCTTCGGGGTTTAAAATCGCCCCCAGCTCCTTGGAATTTGTCTTGAACTCACTAGCTAACAAAATGTTATCCTTCTCCGTATAAAGCGTGAATTTATTATTTATCTGGAAATATTTCAGTCTGCCATCATGCCAGATTTTGCGCTTCTTGTAGAGTTGATCAGTATATTGGCACTCATACTCAACGATATGAGATAGCATGGCCTGCCACCGGTGTTTGGTAAATACACTAAGGTTGTTGTGTACTTCAATCGAGATCCAGCATCGCGAGGCCTCTTAAACCGCCTTCTGTTTTCACCTCACGCCAACAAAAAAAACTATACATCCTCTCAATATAAGGAATATTATTTTTATTTCTTCGACCGTGGGTTCCTAATGCGGAAGTTTTCCCCTAAAAAGTTACAATAAATTAATACATAAATTACATTATTTTCCGGAATCTATAATACAAGTTTCTAATGGTGCTAAGAGTATGAAAATACATTTGGTAAGTAAGACATCTTAAAATGATGAATGATCACTTTCTTGTCATTCCTACGCCAAATCCTACCCCTATGCCAGTAAATATAAATAACAACTCTATGCATCCTAAAACAAGGCATAAGGTTCTGAACCATCGTACATCAATGTCCCATTCAAACCCTTTGAGGAGGCCAATTTTATGTTCGTAATTCATTATTATTCTCATTAATCTGTAATTCGAAATGCCACTATCACCATTGACTGAAAAGAAGAAGAACAAAGGCGGAACCAAAAGACAAATGCACAATGTTGTTATGATTCTTGATATACTATAAATCTCTGAAAATCCATGTGTTTGTGAATCAAATGAATATACGGAGGATGAATCTATTCTCTGAATAGGCATTGTGTGCATATAAAAAGTCGATATCCCCTCTTCGTCACCTTTTTTAGGATTTTTTTGATATTTGTATTGTTTGGTACCGTGGTTCCCTCGGCCGATTTCCTCAAGAACTAAATGACTATCTGTATTGTTCACGTATTCTCTTTCATATAATCTGTTTTGACTATCCACGGCATCCATTGCAATATCGAAAGCGCTTTGGGGACTGTGAACTGGATTCAAAACAGGCTGGTTGTTTTCCCTTTGCCTTCGATCTTGAATTTGAGATATGAGACCCTCTTTAGTGGGGTCATGCAATATATTGGATGTTAATGTGTTAGCGTGGTCAATTGCTTCAGATGGCTTTAATATGTCGGTTAGCAAAGAATGGTTTCTTGGAGTTCTAAGTTTGGGAGACCTATTCACCAAGCGTCCATTCCAGGCCTTTTTGGGGATTTGGAACTCATGCGGAATAAATACTTTATCGGTAAAACGATCATTTGATCCGTCATTCGAGACTCTATTTTTTGCCGCCTCAATAGCCTCTTCAATCGAAGGTGCGAATCCGTCATCATATTGCATGGAAGAAAATGAAGGGTATACACCCTGTACTTGGTTTGGGTTTCTGACTTTGGAAATCGTTTCTCTTCGTTCTTGCTGCGGTGAAGTGTCCTCAAGAGGTAAGTAATATGACGAGGAAGGCCTTACCTTCACTTTTTCGAATGATTTCATTGAAGAAGATTCCATGTAATCACCTTTAGGTGCCTCAACATGCTTTTCGGCGGAACCCATGTTCAACAGTACCGAAGTAGATATGGTACCACTGCTACTGTGTCCATTTGGATTCGTTTCAGCGGAAGATCCGTTTGAGGAATTTCTGTGCGTCCCAACTGGGCATGGAGGAGGAGGTGGAAATCCTGCTGCCTCTGGATCTCGTCGTACTAAATCTAGAATTGACTTTTCTAGGACTTTATGTGATTCCTCATGGAAATTTTCATCTCTAGCATCTTCGAAGACCTGGGTACCATCCGTACCACTTGAATTGGTGTCCTCTTTTAGTAGTTCGCCGTATTTGCTATCGTCAATATAAACGTTGTATGATTCCGCTTCCATCGATGGAGACGGATGAGACCTCTCAATAAATAATGAGCCAGATCTCCTTCTTCTGTGTGGTTGATCGAAGCTCTGAGAGTTGCTCTCAGGAAGGGTTGCGGACGACACCGCTGCAGATCCAGATGTGGATGTTGAATTATTTGTTGTAGTCGAAGCATTTTTTGATATTTGTGACATTTCATAAAGCGTAAGGTAAAATTATAGTAAAAAAGAATGTAATGAACGTATAAAGTTGGATATTGTTCTTTGAATAAAAAAAAGAATTTATGCTATCAAATGAGTGGACGTTCTGATATGTCAATCAGATCAAAACCTTATGAATAGAAATAAAAAATAACTGAGCGGTTGGGGTTGGAAGATGTTTGCAAGCTGAATGTCTGATAAATAGTAGCAAGCTTGAAGTATTCCTTAATCTTGGTAAGTGTAGTATGGTGATCTTTCGCCACCTTCTGAAAAAAAGAGTGAATGGATTGAAATGATTTGGTTTGACGCAATGACAATAATATGTTAGAATGAAAAAGATATAATGGGGTTCTCTCACGATTCAATGAACGTATCTGACACTTAAAATAAATCTTTCGGATATAGCTTAATCGCCTACTGCATATATAAGAGTGTAAAATAGGTTCTTTACCTCAACCCCTTCGAAATTAGTTTTAGACTATCCTTAGCTGGGTGTTTGCAGATCTGTCGTGAAATTTACGCACAGCGACCTGGTCAATAAAGAAATGTGAACATCTAACTAAACAAATAAGCACAAGTAAACAAAAAATCCTAGCATAATGCTTAAAGAATAAGAAGGAACGCACCAAGGTCGGTTAGGAACACCATGCACTGCGAAATATGCTGGATAAAGGACATTGATATAGCCAAATTATTTGCTGTCGCGTTAGCTGTCCAGCACGCGATGGCTGGCTTTTTTTCTCTACGTTGCCCGTTTAGGCGAAGCTGCGTAGAGCCCACGAAGCCGCATTTCGTGTGCTCCTTAGCTGGTGAAAAAAAATCGCTGCGGTGATGCGTCTTCATTCCTTGCATTTTCAGCTGGCATGCATCGTGCATATGTATTTTTAAAGTCTCTTATTTTACGTATTGACTACAGACTAAGATGATATTCCGGGTACGCGGGGTATGGGAAAGCTCCACAGAGTAAAATGATAGTCTCATCGTGCGATCTACTCCATAGTCTTCATCAGCTCATCGTAAAGCATGTCTTTAAGCACCTCTATGGGCACTTCTTCCTCCTCCTCTGGACGCATTATTTTATTATCCAATTTCCAGAATTCGTCGTCCAAGTTTAGTGGAGGATATTCCGGTTCGTCGCTTGGATCATGATACATTGCCAAGTATGGATGTCTCAGAGCTTCCTCCGCGCTTATTCTCTTGTCAGGGTTGAATTGCAGCATTTTGTTCAGCAAATCTATCATATCCGGATTTAAATCTGTTCTCGACCACACAGTGTCCCACGACAAAGGTGGCCTCATCGGTAGATTTGCTATATATTCTTTAGCTCTCTTGGATTTGATTTGATTGAAGTCTTCGAAGGTCGGAGTACCTAGGACTTCCAGAATTAGCCACAATTGATGATGATAGTCCCTTCCTGGGAATAAAGGTTTTCCAGAAACCATTTCTGCCAAAATGCACCCACATGACCAGATATCCATAGCAGTTGTATACTCTTGAAATGTCAACATGATTTCTGGTGCTCTGTACCATCGCGTCGCTACGTACTCTGTCATAAAGCCAACCAAGGTTTCTCTTGAATCACTACTGCTAGCTAAGCATCTAGCTAGCCCAAAATCACAAACTTTCAGGTCACAATTAGAATTTAGTAATAGGTTGGATGGTTTTATGTCTCTATGGATAACTTGTGCACTATGAATAGACTTTAGGGCCCTTAAAATTTGGTAGGTGAAGTATTGGATGTGATCATCGCTTAAAGTAGAGGAACCATTATTTTGGTTGTTGATTACTTTTTGTAGGTCAGTTTCCATCAGCTCTTCGACCAAGTAAACTGCGTTCAGCTTGTCTATAGATACGGGTCTTACCTTATCCAAAATACTTATTATGTTCTCGTGTTCGTGAAAGTACCGTAAGAGTTTGATTTCACGTATGGTTCTGGTAACAAACAACTTTTTGCTGAAGGGCTGTATTTTCTTGATAGCGACCTTTATACCAGAAGGTTTGTGAATTGCCGAACATACTGTTCCATACGCTCCCTCGCCTATCAGATCTACGAGCTTGTACTGAGAAGGAATGTCAAATGTTATAGTTCTCGCCATCTTTGAATCACTAGAAGAAAAATGTGAAAGCAGATAATTTTTTTAGGAATGACCCTTTTCAACTTTTAAAAGAGGTTATTGTAGCTTCTCGAATTTTTTAGTCGGCTTTGATCTGATCCACTAGAAAAAGAGGAAGAAAAAAAAAATCTGGGTAGTTCGGAAAATTTATTCAATGAAAACCAGAATATATAGCTGTTAAGTTCGGTTAAATAAAAATGTAACGACTTGAGAACAATTAGGAGACCTCTACTTTTCAATAAAAGATACATAAAATATAAAAATGTGCCTTTATCTGCAAATTTCTATCAACTTCACAGCGCGTTTTGAATGTGTAAAATCAGGAATGTGAAGGAAAAAAGTTCAAAACTTTAGATTTTAAAGAGTACATCATCTAAAAGGTTAAAAATTTCAAACTAAATGAGAATGTTAGATAATGGATAGGCAGTCTGTTCTTTTTGCCGTAAGATTTTTAGTATCACGAAACCGGTCGAATATATCATGTGTCATATGTTTCCACTAGCAGAAAACTGGACTCTGTTTGGACGCATATTCTCAGTGCCTGGGCTCCTTTTTTGTTTATTCTTGGACTTGATATGAGGAATATCTTCATTTATAGTTTGTGTTTACTTTTCAGCGCCAAATGAACTTAAGTTTTTCTGTTTTACCTCAAAAGGTACCAAAACGTTAAAACAAAAACTATACACCATATGCATCAATGTAGCAGAAGCACAAATCTTACACTTTTTGGATAATTTTTTTTACAAAACTAAAATGAGAGCTTCAATAATAACTATTTGAAAAAATATATGTATAATTACCGTCATTGGGTATTTTTGTTCTGGTACAACAGCTTGCACAAAAAAGTGCACAATATAATGGTAAAGCAGTAGTAATTGAGTGTAATCTTTCCAAAAAGTGGGCGAATTAGTATTCGGGAATACCCATGATGTAAGAATAGGACAGGATATGAATTTAGTGGATTTATCATTGTCCGCATAAGTGACTACTGTAACCATTCGCAGGTCCAAATTTTGTACTACGCATACCTCTTATATTTTGCACTGAAGTTGTATCGCCCAACAGAAACCTTTTTTGTTGGAACAAGTAGGTTCATCATTATTCACATAACTAGTCATCATTACTATCTGAAGTACTCAGATTGTATTCTAAAGTGTACTTCGTATATGTTACACAGATGTCGTATCTTTGGTAGGATGAAGGAATGCTAAACGAGCTGTTCAGAGAGTTCGGTTAACTGAAATCAAAGATCCATTAATTGAACATCAACTTGGAATTTATATATAAATGATATGAGTCGTTACATTGAACTTATGGTAGATTCCCTAGGTTATTATTATATTGAACATATTTAACATGTCCAATCGGCGTGTGTTTTATATACCTCTCTTATATAGTATAAGAAAGAGTTCTGCTTTTTATTCTTAATTAATACTACTAATTATCAACATGGCGACCCCAGTGAGGGATGAGACAAGAAATGTTACTGACGACAACATTTCTACGCAGGTTCAATCTAAAGTCAAAACGATTGATACTGTTCACAGTGCTCAATTATCAATAAAAGATCTTTCTATTGAAGATGACCAAATGGAAGAAGATTTGAAGGAATTAACAAAGTTTAAACGTATTCTGAATGTTTTAAGACAAGAGGAAGAAAAGCTTTCAAAAACGGATGACGTTAGAACTGTAGTCAAACAAGTGTTAGAAAACAGTGAAACAATTGAGAAGGTCAAAGAAAAAATCCAAAAGTTAATAAACAGGATAAAGGCAAAGGAACTTGAGAAGATTACTAATATCTTACATGCTCAAATCGATGCTACTGGAACCTATTTCTTGTTCGATACGCTCACCTTAAAAAACAGGAAGTTTTATCCGAAGGATTCGATTTTTTATCATAAATTGAGTAACATTGGAAACGTTCCTATCTTCTTAAACAACTTTCAGCAATACATTAAAAAATATGAATTTGATGATGTTTTTGATAAGGATATTCAAAACATTGATCCTCGTGAAAATGAAATCTTATGTAAGATTATCAAAGAAGGACTTACTGACAGCTTAGATGTCATGAACACATTCACATCCGACATTTTTAGAATCATTCATAATCTAAAAATTAAATATCAGAACATTTACGACTTAGAAAAAACATCACAGGCTTGGAAGAAGGTCTTGGTTGACACAACATGTAGAGATTCTGAACTATTAATGAATGAACTTCAAAAATTGGTTTTAATGGAAAAATGGGTATTTTCAGAATGCTGTCAGAACTGTCCAAACCTTGCAAAATACTTGAAGGAAGCGATTCTGGGAACCTTACATGAATCCCTGAGAAATCCAGTTAAACAACGTTTGTACAATCATGAAATTGATCAGAACATGAGATACGAAGAATTATTGGTTAACACTGTTATTGAGGCAGTAAGGGATTTGGGACCTATCAGTTCTGATCATATAGAAAAAGACTGCAGATATTGTAAGTCTGTCTTCCACAGTTCAGTAAACTGCAAATTGAAGCCAAACAGAGAGCTTAGGCCTACCACGTTCAGCTACTCAAAAGGTAATTATTCGCAAGGTTCAACCCAAAAAGAATACACTAAAACTGGCACAAACCCAGTCAAAACCTTTGAAAAAACAAAAGAGGAAGAACAAAAAGGGTTCAAACAAAAACCTAGTCATTATTGATACTGGTTCAGGTGTCAATATTACGAATAATAAAAATTTGTTACACGATTATGAAGACAACAAAGAAAAAGTGAAATTCTTTGGTATTGGAAAAGACAACTCAGTTCCCGTTAAAGGATCAGGATACATCAAAATAAAATGTAATACAAACGATGATTACTTATTAACTCATTATGTTCCTGAAGAAGAAACTACAATTATCAGTGGTTATGAGTTAGCTAAAGAAACCGATCTGGTTTTAAGCAAAAACTATTCTACCTTGGAAAACAAGGACATGAACATTAAAACTCATGTAAAAGATGGAATTATTCACGTAAAAATGGATGACTTAATTGATCATCCTCCACATGATTTTAAAATCAATGCAATACAACCAACTTCCTTTAAAAAAATAAGAATGAAGCCCAAAATTATAAGCTTAAAAGATGCTCATAAACGAATGGGACATACGGGAGTTCAACGAATTGAAAACTCCATTAAACATAGTCATTACGAAGAAAATATTGATTTAATTAAAGAACCAAATGAATTTTGGTGTGAAACTTGTAAGGTTTCAAAAGCCACGAGAAGGAACCATTATGCTGGATCCATGAACGAACACAGTATCGATCATGAACCGGGTTCATCGTGGTGCATGGATATCTTTGGTCCAGTATCAAACTCGAACTCGGATACGAAAAGATACATGCTTATTATGGTTGATAACAATACAAGATATTGCATCACCTCCACACATTTTAACAAAAATGCTGAAACTATCTTAGCACAGATCAAGAAGAATATTCAGTATGTGGAAACACAATTTGACAGAAAAGTCAGAGAAATCAATTCAGACCAAGGAACTGAATTTACAAATGATCAGATAGCAAAATATTTTGTTTCAAAAGGAATTCATCATATTTTTTCCGCTACACAAGATCATGCTGCCAACGGAAGAGCAGAAAGATACATCAGAACCATTGTTACTGATGCAACAACCTTGTTAAAACATAGTAACTTACGTATTAAATTTTGGGAATACGCAGTAACATCTGCTACCAATGTACGCAATTGTTTAGAAAACAAGACCACAGGTCAACTACCCTTAAAGGCGATCTCTAGTCAACCTGTTAAAGTGAGATTCATGTCCTTCTTACCCTTCGGAGAACAAGGAATAATTTGGAATCATAAACACAACAAACTAGAACCATCAGGACTTAGTGCTATAATATTATGCAAAGATCCTAATAGTCATGGATACAAATTTTTTGTACCATCTATTAAAAAAATTGTCACTTCAGATAATTACACAATTCCAGACTATGCAGTGGATCCAATATTAAGGAACACACAGAACATATACCTAGATGATCAAAGTAGATCAGATACCTTCAATGAAGCAGAAAGCTCAGATGCTGTTTCAAGATTATATGATGCATTGGAAAATTACGAAGATGATCATAAACGAGTTACACTACTTACAGACTTGTTTACCACAGAAGAATTGGCTCAGATCGAAGTTAATGCTAAATATCCATCTCCTAGTGATAATCTAGAAGGAAATTTAGACTACGTCTTCGCTAACATAGAAGAATCAGAAGAAGATGAATACGATCATGTGACAAACATGGATAGAGATTCAGATCTTCAATTAAAAGAAAAGATCACTACTGAAAGCGATCGAAACAAAATAAATAAATCAAGTACTACTGATGAAGATATCCTCGATGAAAATGTTTATAGAATTCCCACGGCAATACAAGAAAATCTTGTTGGAAGCCAGAATACTATAAACATCAATAATGATGGTAATATTGCTAGCAGAATGCAAAGGAAGATCAGTGGTAATGAAATAAACTACAAAGAATTATCAGATGATGAGAGCGATTATAGTTCCCATCATCCTACAACTGACTCAGTTACAGTTACAAGAAAAAATAATAAAACAGATAGTGTAATCATAGAATCACAACAGGAACGATCTGTTGAACCGTCTGTTGAATCAGTTCATGACACAGTGCCTCTTGAAAAAGGGAGCATTGAAAGAAACGTTAAATTTCGAAGTCCAGAAAATGAAGTTGATTTGAAAACAAACGATATGAACTTACCTATAAAAACGGTAGAACGCGTCAATAATTATCATACTGATGATTATTCAACAAACAATGAAGACAATAATGATGGTGAAAATCATCACCCGACCCCGCTTGAGAATAGTGTGGACAACAATAATAAGGCAGGGACATTAAACGACTCTAATGAAAATAATTCATCAAAGGAACAGAATGAAAAGCTGGTAAAATCGGAACAAAGTAGTGAAACTCAAGAGTCAAATACTACGTTAGAAACCTCAATTACCACAACTGAAACAGATGACGCATCAAGAGCAATTGCTGATAAAACTGCATTCTTGAGTAAAACATTTGGTTCCTTGAATAGAAAAAGAAAGAGACACGTTGAAAACAATAATCCTGCTGGTCACAAATTTGAAAGAGACAAAAAACGTCTAAAGAAAAATAGAGTTAAATTAGTTCCAGATAATACTGAAACAAGCTCAACACCGAAAATTAGAGCCATCTATTATAATGAAGCTATTACAAAAAATACAGATCTCAAAGAAAAACATGAATACAAACAAGCATATCATAAAGAATTGCATAATCTCATAGATATGGAGGTTTTTGATATGAAAATCAAGTATAACAGGACAGAAATTCCTGATAAATTAATAATTCCCACAAATACAATTTTTACAAAGAAAAGAAATGGTATTTATAAAGCAAGGATTGTGTGTAGAGGTGATATTCAGACACCTGACACTTACAACGTAATAGCTACGGAATCCTTAAATCACAATCATATTAAAATCTTTCTAATGATTGCGAACAACAGAAATATGTTTATGAAAACTTTGGACATCAATCATGCGTTCTTATATGCTAAATTGGAAGAAGAAATATACATTCCGCATCCATATGACAGGAGATGTGTAGTTAAACTCAATAAAGCATTGTATGGTCTTAAGCAGAGTCCTAAAGAATGGAACGACCATCTAAGACAATACTTGAATAGTATTGGATTAAAAGATAACACTTATACTCCAGGATTATATCAATCCGAGGATAAGAATCTAATGATTGCAGTTTATGTTGATGACTGTGTTATTGCAGCAGATGATGAACAAAGATTGGATGAATTCATAAATGAACTAGAAAGTAATTTCGAACTGAAAATTACAGGGACCCTAATAGATGATGTACTTGACACAGACATATTAGGAATGGATTTAGTATACAACAAAAAACTTGGTACTATTGACTTAACATTAAAGTCATTCATAGAAAGAATGATTGAAAAATACAAAAAGGAATTGGAAAAGGTTAGAAAAAGTTCAATTCCACATACATCGACTTACAAAATAGACCCTAAGAAGGATGAACTCCAGATGTCTGATAAAGAATTCAGACAGGGCGTTTTGAAGCTACAACAATTACTAGGTGAACTAAACTACGTTAGATACAAATGCAGATATGACATTGAATTTGCTGTTAAAAAGGTAGCTAGATTGGTAAACTATCCTCATGAACAGGTTTTTTACATGATCTACAAAATAATTCAATATCTCGCACGGCATAAAAACATTGGAATACACTATGATCGGGATCTTGATAAAGACAAGAAAATTATCGGTATTACAGATGCTTCAGTAGGATCAGAATATGATGCACAATCAAGAATTGGAGTTATAATATGGTACGGAAGGAATATTTACAATATTTATTCCAACAAAAGTACAAATAGATGTGTATCCTCAACTGAAGCAGAACTTCATGCAATCTATGAAGGTTATGCAGACTCAGAGACACTGAAGGCAACCTTAACAGAACTAGGAGAAGGAGATAATAGAAACATTGTCATGATCACTGACTCGAAACCCTCTATTCAAAGTTTAAACCGTAGTTATCAACAACCTAAAGAAAAATTCACTTGGATAAAAACGGAAATAATAAAAGAGAAAATCAAGGAGAAGGTTATAAAACTGTTAAAAATCACTGGCAAAGAAAACATTGCAGATTTACTTACAAAACCAGTATCAATCTCTGATTTTGAAAGATTCATAAAAGTATTAAAAAATCAGATAACATCACAGGATATTTTGGCCTCAACAGACTATTGATAACTAATTAATTAAGGTCTCAACACACAGCGGATATCTGTTGAAGTACAATAATATATCTTTAAGGGAGCATGTTGGAACAAGTAGGTTCATCATTATTCACATAACTAGTCATCATTACTATCTGAAGTACTCAGATTGTATTCTAAAGTGTACTTCGTATATGTTACACAGATGTCGTATCTTTGGTAGGATGAAGGAATGCTAAACGAGCTGTTCAGAGAGTTGGGTTAACTGAAATCAAAGATCCATTAATTGAACATCAACTTGGAATTTATATATAAATGATATGAGTCGTTACATTGAACTTATGGTAGATTCCCTAGGTTATTATTATATTGAACATATTTAACATGTCCAATCGGCGTGTGTTTTATATACCTCTCTTATATAGTATAAGAAAGAGTTCTGCTTTTTATTCTTAATTAATACTACTAATTATCAACATTTTTGGCAACAGCAGTATAAGGTATAAGGTGAATCAACTCATGTATTGATTCATACAGAATAAAGAGAATTAAATCATGAATCTAACATGAAAAAAGGCAACTTGGCCGAGTGGTTAAGGCGAAAGATTAGAAATCTTTTGGGCTCTGCCCGCGCAGGTTCGAGTCCTGCAGTTGTCGTTACTTTTTTCTTTCTCCGTCATTGCCAGGAATGATAGGCATTTGCAATGTCATCAAGAATCTGCAAGTGGAATATCACTACTAATGGTCCTGAGATCTTAAAATATGGCTTATCACTACATGAGGTAAATAGATTATTTGAAACGATCAGTCTAGATTCTTTCAGATTTATTCTTCATTTTTTCATTTCCTTAGACAAGATTTCCAGATCCATTGGCATTAGCTATTTGACCTACAAAATATAGATAAGGCGAAAAAAACATGCACAGGTCGAAGCAAGTTAAAGCTCAACTAATTTGAGCACGACCTGTGATACCTGGTATGGAAATTCTCAATCTATGAGTAATAGGTAATTTCGGAACAATGGCACCAAACGTTGTCAAAAAACAATTCCATGAGAATAGCTTCAAATCATAATGAGCATAATGAGTACTGACTAAAAATAGGGCAATTGGTACAATGATCAAAAATTTTCTCGTGGGGGTATATAAGGTTTCGTCATCAATTTGTTCCCACATTGTCAAATTGTCATAAGCGCCACCGTTGAAATCAAATGGGGTACCTTTAATCAAATGGAACATAACGTAGGACCCAATAACATAAGTCATGTTAGTCAAAGTCCATGACCATTCCGCGGTAACACCAGGAAACAAATTGTAAAAAAGTTTCAACAGTGTGATAATAACCACATGAATGATCCAGGCACCACGTTGGTCTACCCATGTAGCATTCATATTTGGTAGAAGTTGCTGGTCGTTTTCATCTTCAAAGGTTTCTGGTTCCACATGTGAAATTATACTGGAGGAACGTCTTCTTCTATGATCCGTCACAGGTTCTGTTGTTTTAATTGACGATGAAGTACTACCTGCAGAAGGAAACGGCTTTAGTTCTGTTTGATCTCGGCTATAAGAGTCGGAAATTGCCGAAGCAGTTCCTTGATTGTCCAATTCGGTCATTAATTGACTGGATAAATATGCAAGAAAATGCTAAAAAGGGAACAACTGTACCTTTTGGGAAGAAAGAATATGCAGGCAGCTATGAAAGGTAGCTGATGAAATTTAAAAAGAGATTAAACGCAGAGAAACCACTTCCGATCAATCCTAAATCTTGTTTCGTTATATTCATCAAACCTTGCTAAAGCCGAAGGAAGACACGATCTCGTGGTAATTTTTTAAAGGTCTTTTAGTAAAAACATAGGCATTTAGCTATACCCGACATTGGTCGGGTAACGTTGACTGGGCCCAAAATGGCCTCTAATCCTTAACTCCATCTAGAGGATCTAAAAGGCGGCGCCGATACAAGCTAACTAATAATTTGGGTCGAAGCACAGCATACTGCAAAGTGCCCGCCTTGGTTATATTCTCATCACATTCCACAAACCCTCGTACTGGAACGTCCTATTGGAAATGAGCCGTCGATAGAGACGTCCTGGGTGCCTGAAGATGGGTGGCGCCGGCGGCTCTACGCGCTATCTGACACGTCCGCAAACTCAACAGCTCCAGGCCAATTCCCAAATGGCCGCTATATATATAGCTCAAATCATTTGAGTTCTCTAAGGGGTCTGCATGTTTTATGGAATGTAGGTTGTGAAAATCAGAAAAAAAAAAAGAGATATACTGACCACGATCGAAAAGTTTATAGTTGTAGCAAAATGGTTTCACAATTATTCGAAGAAAAGGCTAAGGCTGTCAACGAGCTGCCAACAAAACCCTCCACCGATGAGTTATTAGAATTATATGCTCTCTACAAGCAAGCTACTGTGGGTGACAATGACAAGGAAAAGCCGGGTATTTTCAACATGAAGGACCGTTACAAATGGGAAGCCTGGGAAGGCTTGAAGGGCAAATCTCAGGAAGATGCCGAAAAGGAATACATCGAGCTTGTTGATCAGCTGATCGCCAAGTACTCCTCTTAGAAAGGAGAAATTCCGGCCCACGTAAGGAAACCCCAGTTTAGCTTTTCTTGCTGCTATTTCATTTGCTATATCTCTATATGCCGCATCTACATAAATTAGATATTTCCATAAGTGCCCATAGTCCGTTCTACTCTCATCCGGGACGGGGCGTGGTTATGTTTGAAAGTGCGTGTCTTTTTTCGTTTTATTTAAACTATCAGCGGTTAATTATAGTTCCGAATCGTAATTAAGGAATTTTATGTGTAATGCATGCCCGCCTTATTTAGTGCACGCAATGAACAGCAAGACCAAGCGGTTATGTTAAAATTACTCAGAGGTTGAATGTTTCATGTGTATTCCTACCTGCACTCTATATTATTTTCGTGGCTTCAGTTTGCTTCACACTTTCATCTAACGGTGGCAAAAACAGCACAGTTAACATTGCACAGACCAGTGAATCATGTGGACGACATCCAACCACAAAGACAAAGCGACCCTTTAGGCGAAATATATACACTGACCCACCTTTTGTAATTTCATAGCTTTTTCCTGTCTCTTTTCTACAGTAAAATGAGGAACTTGTCCTCACGCTGTAGATGGATGGGAGAGTTCGGGTTTTCGGCAACGTAAAATTTCCTGTTGGAAAAGTAGAAAGAAAGAAAAAAAAAAAACTTGCCTGCTCAGAAAGCGCTACGTGTGATAAACATAACCAGTTGCTCAACACACGTTAGTACTGGATAAAGTCACTATCGCTGTGGTCGTCTCAAATTTTTTTTTTCTCTAGGTTTTTTTTCTTTTGTTTTCTTTTTTTTGCCACCTATTTTATCATACATTTGAATTACATCACAGTTTGTTCGAATCAGGTCAGATCATGAACAGTACTGCCGCCGCGATAAATCCAAACCCAAATGTCATACCGTTCGATGACACATACATTCTTTACGATTCCCACGACTTCCTATCATTCTTAAGTGCATATTTTTCGCTAATGCCCATCCTAGTACTGGCGTTTTATTTGTCGTGGTTCATCATCACCAGAGAGTTAGAAGCCTGCATTGTAGCCTTTGGGCAAGTGATGAATGAGATTTTCAACAACGTAATCAAGAACATAATAAAACAACCACGTCCGGTATCGTTTGGTGCATCATTCCAAAATGATACTATAAGATCTGGGTATGGGATGCCCAGTGCACACTCCCAATTCATGGGGTTTTGTTTTGCTTATAACTCCTTGAAAATATACACCCTATGGAGAAACCTAAACTTTTTCGAAAAATGCATTTTTTCCAGCGGATTAGCTTTACTGTCGTTCTGCGTTTGCTTTTCTAGAGTTTACTTGCACTACCACAATTTGGACCAAGTGATCATGGGATTTAGCGTTGGAGCACTGGCAGGCTCGGTCTATTTTTTTATCCTTGGCGTCATAAGGGAACTGGGCTTAATTAATTGGTTTTTGAAACTGCGGATCGCCAAGTTATTTTACATGACAGATTCTTACAACCTGGCGCCGGTGACGTTAAAAGAGAGTCACAAACTGTATTGGAAAAGAATATCCATGCAACCTTCCAGTGATAATTTCAAAAAAGACTAGGTTTACACTACCACCCCATCCTTTGCCATGTTATCGCAAGTAATCTTGAGTTTTTGTAGACTTAGATAGAATCTAGCAGCGAAGCTGGCTTGTATTTCTCATACAAAATATACATATGTATTCTCTTCAATTGATGATCAGAAACACCTTCTTCTTCTTTCTCCAGGTCAATGTGTATAGTGACAGTAATCAGAAAGGGCCGTGACATTACACGTAGAAAGGTTGCAATGCGAAAATTGAAGATGCAGTAGTTCAATTGTCTGCGGAGATAGCACTGTTTGTTGCCGCGGACTTGATTGTTCCGCGGAATGAGAGAACTGCCGCCCGGATTTTAGGAGCGCGCCGCGGGTGAACTTTTTCTTTTCGAGAAGGACATCCTGCGGCGGAACAAAAACCCTTTTCCGCGGATAGCAGCAAAGTTTTCGAACACAATAGATGGTGCGGAAAAGCTTGAGAGAAAACCACGGATTTAACATGTCACCCACACCTGGCTTACAAATGAAGGGACTGCAAAAGAAAAGATGGAATATGCTTTCGGGAGCAATAAATGGAACGTATAAATATAAACACACTCTCTCCTCTTGATTATATTGGCAATGGCTAGAGTATTTACGGTTACCAACATACCCTTATACATAAAACCTTATAGTAGACGAAAAAACTTAAAACCAGTAGTGAAAAGGAGAAAAAAGCAGGACTAATCTTCTTTAAATTAAAATAACACGTAATGCTACTCACACCGACCAAAGTTTCAAGAACGGGTGACTCGGCAAACTCTGATGACAACAGTGGTAAACACTGTAACTCGTTCATGCGCTCCATCGTTTCTTCCTTTATGGTCAAGCCAATAACTTCCCTCACCAATACAGTCTCAAGCGGTAAAAGTTCTCGACGCAACAGTTCCCCTAGTAAAATTACAAGACACGATTTGATCAAAGCTGCCGCTGAAAATGACTTGAAAAGAAGTAAGTCTCAAGGGCGGGACAAACCTACGAGAAGCTCCAATGGTAGGAACAATGAAAAAATCATTGTGTCTAGTACTGCTTCAAAAATCCAACGGGCTAAAAGCAGTATATAAGAACCCGCAAGTCAATATAGTCAAGTATTCTTTTCCCTCCTCCCTCTCCTCATTATCTCACCTATTCGGAACTGCTGAATAATCAATTGATAACCCCTTTCTTGTATATGTATTTATTCGCATAGAATGGTGCATTTTCAAGGATCATGTATATACTGTCATAAATGTACTAATAATAAATAATCACGTTTTTTAATGTTAAATTCTTCCCTTTCTTCCTTTTGCCCAGTTTTGAGCAACTGGTCACATACGTATATATATATCAATTACGTTTTAGCGCCCAAGAAAAAAAAAAAGAAGGAAAGTGCGAGCGAGAGATTACAATTTTATTTTTTTTTAAAGACTAAACTAAACTAAATTGAATTTGATGAAAAATATATAAAAGAAACACAGGATTTATTTATTGTATTTTTTGTACGATTTATATCAAAATTGAGCTAGTTTACTCTAATTTACCACCCTTTCTTTGGATCAAAGCCTTTCTGTCCTTGTCCAAATGCAATTTGGTGATAACAAGCTTGGATGGGTGCAAGTTAATTGGAACGGAAGCACCGTTGACCTTTTCCTTGGTGACCTTGTCAACCTGGACAGCAAACTTCAATCTGTAAACAGATGAAATCTTACCTTCTTGACCCTTCTTGGAACCACGAACAATCAAGACTTCATCATCCCTTCTGATTGGCAAAGCCTTGATACCGTATTGAGCTCTCAATTCCTTAGATAATGGAGCAGACAACAAAACACGACGTTCGGAGGATGGGGCAGTGAAATAAGCCTTTCTGGCCTTTCTTCTGTCAGAGGAAACGTCTGTTAAAAAAATGAAAATAAAAAAAATTGTTAGTAAAAACAAAACTTCTCTTTACAGTGTGCGAATTTCATTCTACATTTGATGTTGTATGCTATAATACAGTTCGACATTTCCGGCGCACTCCACATTCTTGAATCAACAATAGTTGCTGTTCTGCTACAGTCATATTCAAACATGATTTGTTGCCTTCTCTTCTGCTTTTTCTCGGTGTTGCATGTTTTTCAGTCCTATTCTGGATATCTGCACTTATGTCTACACTAAGCAGATTCAAAAATCTTCAATTGTTGAATCATCGGGTGATGGCTGAAATTGCCATAGTCAGAAATATTGTTTGGCTTCCCAGGTCCTATTGGTGCTCATACTTTATTCTAAATTCAAAAGTGATCAGCTATTCTTCTTTTATGCTTTATATCATCATAACAACGTGGATGGAAATTCACTCATGCGTTCTACGCTTACTTGTATCCTCCAAACATACCTAGAGATTGCTTAGCCATTTTTGATATATCTTTGGTCTTGCCGTTACTATTCTTTCTAGAAAATATACTCAAAAAACGGGATATTCCTTCAGAACATTAATCAAATACCTTGTATTGTTACTAAGTCTCAAACACCATGTGTGTAAACGTGTGGGACTTCCATCACATACCGGCCACCATCTATTGGAAGCTCATGCTAGGCACTTCACAATTGAAAATCCTAGCGCGTGAGTCCCCTCCAGTTATGACGGCAAAAATAATAATCAAAAAACCTGACGTTGTCCTACATCCACCCAAACATACAGTGGAGGCACAGGTGTAAACGGGAAAATACAATTGAAGCTTTTCATTAGTAAAAGAAAATTCTCCAACTTACCTTTCATTAGGTGTGTTCCTCTTATGAATGGCGAAGTCTTAGTTAGTAAAAGACTGTAGAATCGAATCAGTCTTCACCAGCCTTTCCCTCATTCCTGCCCCTTTCTTTTTTTATCAATATAAGAGAGATAAAAAAGAACATGGCATTCAAGGCTGGAATCGAACCCGGACATAAAAAGATCAAAAATTTACTTCATGCTGCCATTGTACTAAGTAGGTAATAAATTTGTTTTAGTCGCTATTTTCTGGGAACTACATCCCAAATCATTGTCTTGACTTGAAGATTTTTTGTTTTTTTTTACTGGGATCTTTCGGACACTCCAATAAATAAAGGATACAGAATACAGAATGCAAAATGCAATAAAAACATGTTCAACTCGTTTAGGCCATTACAAAGACTAATGCTTCTGTCGTTCGGGAAGAAGTTATCATACCATAACTATAGATCTAAGTTTTGATTTTTCAAACGTGGTTAAAGCGGCAGTATATTGTTTTCTCGAATATAAGGTTACAGAATGAACTCAAACTTGTCCGGATTTTTGCTTCGTTTAGGATGTAAGAGGCCTTTGCTACCTCGATCTAATGCCCTCTTAATTTCACAAGTAATATCACGTACATCATTGCTCAGAAAGACGTTCTCAAGTAGGGCAAGAATATTCAGTACTGGCACTGGTGCAACATCAGACAAGAAGGATAACAAAGCTGACAGTAAGCATAAATCGCTGTGGCCTCAAGTAAAATCTGCCTCCACATTTACTTTTTCGGGTATACTTGTCATAGGAGCCGTTGGTATATCTAGTATTGTTATTTATTTAATTCTTTCTGAGCTATTTTCTCCTTCAGGTGACACACAACTTTTCAATAGAGCAGTTTCTATGGTAGAGAAAAACAAAGATGTAAGAAGTTTACTGCAGTGCAATGACGGAATTACGGGGAAGGAAAGACTGAAGGCTTACGGTGAACTTATAACAAATGACAAATGGACAAGAAATAGACCGATCGTGTCAAAAAAGAAAATAGATAAAGAAGGTAGGACACACCATTATATGAGATTTCACATTGAATCAAAAAAAAAACTAGCGTTGGTTCACTTAGAGGCCAAAGAATCCAAGAAGAACTATCGACCTGACTTTATTAATATGTATGTCGATGTCCCTGGAGAGAAGCGTTATTATTTGGTCAGGCCAAAATTGAATTCAGTCTCTGATTCGAAAGGCTTTCTAGGTATAAGATGGGGTCCTAGAAAGGATTAGATGCGGAATTTGATAAAGTTGCTCAAAATGTAAATATTCATATATGAATTTTAGTTTTAGCATGATTCCTTTTCGTATCATAGGTGATGCGTGCGTGCTTACACATAAATAAGATGAAATTTGTACTCAAATTCCTGTCAGAACTTGACATGTAGCGAAAAGGGGAATTTTTGAGAAACCTTAAGAAATTGCTCTAGAACCGAATAATAAGAATAATAATAGGGAGATATTTATGTATTTATATATTTATATATATGTACCATGGTCAGGTACAGAAAACTTTAAATTTTGAAAATCATTTGATGGTTGACCAAGTCTTTAGAGATGGCGTATGAGTGTAGTAGTGACTCTTATAGGTAGACATCTGAGAGCCAGTATCGTTGTTGGATGTGTTTCTTGGTTGAATTAGGTTGTGGAAAGTATCTTTCAGCGTAGATCCGAGATCATGTGGAACATGAGATGCAGCAACAGCTGGACCAACAATACAACCAACAAATATGGCCAAAACCAAGAAATATAAACTGCAATACCTTCTAACCATGCGTTTACGTAGGCGTGCCTGTTTCAAAGAATAAATTGGTGGGCGAATTTGACGAGATGGTTTCAACCAAAATAGCATGATAGAGTGAAATTTATCTATTTTGGGGATACAAACAATCGGTAGTTGACAAATTAAAATTATATGCCCCAGGACAAAATCTGCAGCAAACTCAGAGAGCTCGATAACTTTGGCAGTCAGCTCTCTCGCTGGTTGAGTCCATGCCATATATCCCAAACCAGTACCATACCACTTACCTGTCCAAAAGGCTGTGTTAGCATGATCATTTTTAAATTCACGGGTCAACAACAATACCGTCATACAGTGGAAAATCAGCCTTTGACACTGTAGGCACGTAACAACACCTATCAACATTTTAACGAAACTGAAACCTTCCAGAACCCACATGACAATAAAAAAAACAATATGGACAATAACAGCAACACCATGTGCAATGCCTGCCATTACGGAGCCTGTCTTCTTGCAACACATGCCTAACAGAGGCCCTGAACAACAAGACATACCCATACAGAAGAATAGAACACCGAGATCGACAGCAATAGGAGCCAAGGTACAAATAATAACACGTAAAACAGAGTTCACTGTACCATCTTCACCAGTCTTGACGCCAGTTTGTGCATTAATGAATGTGAAGGCAATGAAACAACCTGCTGCATAAATAGCGCACGGTATAATCTCTGCCATTATCAGATTGGTTCTATGAGCTCTGCTTGCATCTCCCGCAGATTTTTCAGATTCATCTCCAACCAGTTTACGCTTGAACCCTGTTATGCGAGACCTTGACATTCTCACATAACCAATCCATGAATTCCTGTGATATTTATTATTACCTCTTGAAAGCCATCTAATATAATCTCTGTAGTCTAGGAAGAAATCTTCCCAAGCAAATTGGTGCGGATTAAAGATGAACGGCGCAAAAATTAAAGCAGATAGTGATGCCCAAAACCATAATAACGGAGCTTGCCAATGCGCGACGGTACCAAATAATAGCATCAACATCGATCTTGACCCCATGTAGATAGCTGAACCAGCAAATCTTGAATAAAGAATGGAGAACGGTATACGTGACGTGGCAAAACCACGTCCTGTTGAAATATAACGGGCTCCACCGATAGCAATGTCACTCAATAACGCAGATGAATAGATTTGGCCGGCGAAAACTTCAAACATTGGTGATAAGGATAAAATATGACGGAAGAATCTTTGGGTGGCTTTCCATAAACCACGTTCGATTAACTCCTGAACGACAATGGGGACGAAAGCAATCCAGAAGACAATGAAAATGGATAATGTGTAACGTCTCACCCAATCAACTACAGGTTGAAAGTTGTAACAACCGATTGGATACAAAACATCAGTGGTTGGCTTGTTTCTATCATAAATACACATGATAGATTCGTGGGCCAAAGCAGATAGATTTACTAACGTCAGCATAAACATTTGCAAAGATAATTGAATAAACAAGTTATTCAAATGGAAACCTGGATGCGCATAATAGAACGTCAAGAAACGATCGATAGGTAATTGAGTACCCAAATAGTAATATTCACGGGACAACATTTGTTCACCCATACCAGCACCAATCTTTGTGGTGAAATTCAAAATGGTACCGAAACCCAAATCTCTACCTTTACCACATTGGTAGTACTCACAATGTTTGATACGACCACCACGAAGTATGGCATTCATACCAGCATAAATATCTTCGTTCAAATGTAAACCCTTTTGTGCTTTAGAAACACCACCTCTTGTCGTCATATATGTTGCATTGATGAAATCTGGATGACCATAATGTAATTTACCACCAATCTGTGCTAGAGTACGAGCAAATAATGTACCAAAAGTTTGTTCTTTACCAGCAGCCACATCACCCAAAACACCAGAGTTCTCAGAGAAAATGTATTCTCTAGCGCCGACAATCGCGACAGGGTGATTTGTTGGCTGATCCGCATATTTCAAACCAGGAGTGTAAGGATGAATCTGTTCAATACCTAATTCTTCAAATTCTGCCAAGACAGACCTGATCTTCAAGCACTCTTCCAGGTAGTTGTCTTGATTAGCATCAATGAGCTGAATATATTCACCTCTGTAAAAAATCAAAGCATGATTTTGGTTATCAGATTTACCATCACCAAGAATTGGATTACCAGACAATTGGACTCTAAATTTGGGACGTCTACGACCATTTTCTAAGATTTCACAGTGACCATCGATCAAAGCAGAGTAAATTCTTGGTTCTTCTCCCTCACTCAAAGGTGGCTCTTCATCCAAATATGCAATTTGTAAGTCTGGATAAGCCCTTAATAAAAACTCAGCATTTTCCAGTTCATGAGGTTTAAACTTGGCCAATCTTTGCATAGAGACCAAAAATTTAAACTTTCTTCTTGCCATTTTTTCTAGTTCTCTTTCTAAACCATCGGCGTTGCCACCAAACATTTGAACAATTTCTGGGTTTTCCACACGATAAAGTAACTTGATGGCCCTTGAATAATTCATGAACCCAGAGATGGTACGATATAAAGTTTGAGACCTCAAAGAAGCCCAAATTCTCGTACGTAAGGTATATTCAGGCGCAGCTGATTTAAAACCAATGCAGTAAAAAGGCAAATCATCGATTTGAGACTTTAAAGCGTCTTCCTTTTCGGGTTCTTCCTCGTTGTTCTCATACGCTGCAGTTTCTTCAGCCAAAATTTTGGTATCCTTAACAAAGCAGTCCCATTCTACTGGATGTAGTTGTTTCAGGTATTCCAAAAGAGTGACTCTTGAAAATTGATCATCCTCACGGATAATCTCTCTTAATGACAATAAAATTCTTTCAGCATAGTGAGGAGTTAATACAGTAAAAGTTGGCATGTTGTCAACTGGAAGTGGTTCGGGAATAGGTGTAGATAAAGATTGGGCGAAAAAAGATATACGACGTTCAGCTTCCGAATCTCTGGGGAAAAATTCAGTATCGAAGTTATTATCATCTTGAGATACAAAGAAAGTAGGGGCTCTCAAAGTTCTTTTACCTTCAATTTCAGATGGAACTTGATGATACAGTAGCTTTTGTACATGATCAATGGCCAATAAATGCTCTCTGTACATGGAGATAATGATAGCATTCCAAATTTGAGAAATCAAAACTTTCGGTTTGTATTTAATCTCCATATCAGAAGTAGCCAAAATCTTTGAGTAAATTCTTTTGGGCAATCTGGTAAAAATATTTCTCCATGGGGTCAAGATAGAGATACCCAAATAGAAAGATTTACCAACAGAGAAAATGGTGTTAACGACGATGTACCATAGGTAAGTATCTAAAAAGAACAGAATGAAATCTGTCGCGACCATCAAGCCTAACACAATTTTAGGCTGCACTTTACAGATTTTATCACCCCACCAGTATTCACCAGTACATCTCATGGAAGTAGTGGACAGAATTCTAATTGGGTCTCTTAGTGATAGAATCAAAAAGAAATACGACTCTGCATACTTGGCAGCAAAAACCGTTGCCCAGACCAAATAAGACATCCATCTATCTAAGCCATGCAATGGAGCAAAAGACGCGGTGAAAGTCTGTGAAGCGACATAACTTCTTGTAGATTTCTTCATATACGATGTAAATAACCCACCTAATGGCATTATCGAGAAAAAAACAAGTGTTGCTACAGCAACGAAAAACATAACAGCACCCACAACACGGGCGGCAGTGGAATATACGGTATCCTTGTCATAAGCGAAAACAAATATTACCGGCCCGAGATTAATACCTAGGATGATGCATAAGAACCAGAATCGGCGAGACAAATGTTGAGCACCAGCCCATTTTCTTGGAACAAATGACCATTCGCATAAAGTAGCAGCAATTTGAATCAAACATGCTACAGTACCACCTAATGCTGCGGTGGCCCACTTATAAGCTGCCAGAGGTTGATTATTCACCAATTGTTGATAGTTATGGGTGTAAAGAGTCGGAGCATTATAAGCGCAGTACATCCAATAAACCGAGATGTGCATGATCCAAATACGGTTGAAGTTGGTGACTAGATGTAACCAAGAACGAGTCTCTTTGTAAGTCTTGAAAAAAACATCATCCCATATGATTTCGCCCAACTTTGAATAACGCTCTTCCGCCGGTAAATCAATCAGTCTCGTTCCATCTTCCATGACGATTTTGGCTATACCCTCTGGATACCAGAATAGTTGGTTTACATCATCATAACCGATGACCTTGTTATGATCCTTTTCGCTCTTCACGTAACGACCGTCCAAAATTTGGTAAACTTGATTTCTAATAAATCGGTACAGAGGAGTAATCACTCTGTTTAGGAAATCACCTTCTGGCAAGGGGTCAGAACGTTGTTGACATTGTGGAGAGTCTAAGTAATCAGAAGCGCATTTGTAAATGAAACAAAGGCACTCGGGAGTAAACCTGACCTGGTTTGACTCGCCCCAACATAATAGATACAAAGCGATTTGGCGAACCATTTCAAATGGAGAAAGTTGATTCATCTTTGTCTTCCACCTAAAGTCAGCAGCTTCTAAGGAGTTATCACCCTCTATTTGGTTCAAAGTCTCTTCAGTATCTTCAAGGTTAGCTTCTTGAATGGCTTTTTTATTTTTCTTCTTAGCCTTTCTTGCCTTTCTTGACAATTTACCCAATTTCATATTTCTGAACCCGATCTCATCATCCATGTCGAGTTGAGCAGCAAAGTACCATTTTTTGTAGTTGGCAGTATCACTACCAATATAATCAGCATGTAAAGATAAAAGGGCCTGCTCGGGGGACATCCTAGAGGATCTTGAATCCAAAAGGGTCATGAAATGGTCAAACATGTTTCTCATGGAATCTCTTTGAAATCCAAATTTATTCGTTAAATCTATAAAGATATCTTCGATCTGTTCGATGGGCAGGGGAGACTGAGGGTCCGCAGTCCAGGCTGGATAAGGCTCATTTGGTAAAGCCGCTTCAATGGCATTAGGATCATAATAGTGGCCGTTGCTATCAACTGCACCATTTCCATAAGGCGTCGAGGCTCCGGAAGAGCCATCCTGATCAGGATAGCTCATTTGTGAGGGAGTATATTGATCGTTAGGATAACTACCAGAAGGAGGACCGTAGCTACTAAAATCTGAGAAGTTTTCTCCATCTTGAGAAGATGGATTCATCACATTAGGAGGCTGGCTATAGTAGCCAGCATCGTTATTATAAGAGTCTTGGGCCTGAGCGGGCCCTTGAACTTGAGCACCTTCAACGTACTGTTCATTTGGATCGTAGTAACCATCATCCAGTTGGCCTTGCGCGTAAATAGGTTGGCCATACTCATCGTACGCACTTTGATCTTGTGTCACTTCATACGTAGGATAATTACCGTCACCATTCCCATTACCATTATCATAATACTGATCATTCAAGTTGGGATCGTTATAGGACATAACTGCGACAATTTAGTAATTTTTGTTTTGAATTTTTGAAATGGGTCCAAGTCCCGTTTCTCTTGGCTCTTTTGTAACTTCTTCTATACGCCTGCAAAAAAAGGTATATGCGGCGTTCTTTGTAACCTCTAGTCTTCAGCAATATATCGAGGAAGCACCAAAAAAAAAAAAGGAAAAACCAAAAAAGAAAGATGTAAAAATAAACAAAGGATTTGGGTCGAGCAGAGCGTAGTGTGCTTCTGAGTGTGGAGTATATGTATGAAAAAACACAGATAATATATATATAAAATGCAGTACCTTATAAAATTCTCTTCTTAGAGGAAGTATATTAGTGGAAATCAGAAAAGTAGAAACGAAAAAGTACCCGATGTAGTCCTTTTCTTTTGTATTTCGAGATCTCGTGCCCCCACTCCTTGTGTAACTGTGTTTCTGTGCTTTGACGATGGACAAAGTGAAAGTTGAACCAGGTAACAAAAGAAACGAAGAAAACGAGGCTGCGTCGTTCTGTCCCGTTTTGTTCTGGCTTGTTTTATATATACATATGTACACACACCTACATCTGCACCGTACCGCGCAAATATCTTTAGCCACGACTCCATGTTAGAACAGCCACTGTAGAATATGCCGATCTTATCGTGTGCGTCGCATCAGCATCATCACTTTTGGCGATTTGAGGATACTAGGCCTTTACATTGGCGCGGCATGGCCCATACCCCACCACCATCCTCACAGTTCTCCGCAAGTCATGGGCCACGGCTACCGCACAGCTACCGCACAGCCACCGACTACAGCTACCTGCTCCTGTGTGGTTGGTTGCCTTCAATCCTCGTGCCGCTCCACGAAATCGGCGATGGTTTCGGCACATCTTCCAGGCTTCTCCGCATTAACCCAGTGACCCGCATCGATGTCACGTGTTTCAAACCGTGGGAAAAACGCGCCGATGAGTGGAAGATACTCGTCGACCACGTAATGCGACTGCGTGGCCCTTATGAACAGCGCAGGCCCCGTCCATCGTTCATGGGCGGGATCTAAAGGCCACGCTGCGATCTCCCCTTTAACGATAGCGTCTTTTAGCGTCGATAGGGGAATACGTTCTTGGAACGTATACGATGACGAAGGCGACGAACCGTCTATCGTGACTCTTTTCAGAGTCGTTAGCAGAAATCGTCTCACTAGCTCATTGCCGCCAATTCTCCCCGCAAGGTATTCGTCTGCCTGCTTTAGTGTCTGGATAGTCTTGCCGTTGTCATTAACGATTTCCATCAGCGCTCTGATATAGTCCACAAACTCGGCGTTAGGGCGTAAACTCACGGGAGCGTTTTCTATACAGACCATCATAGAACACAATTTCGGGTTCTTCAGGACCAGCATCATCGCGACTTTACCACCCATCGAGTGACCTACTATAATAGGCCCTCCATGGGCGTTCAACCTGTGCTTTGCAATGAAATGCCTCACATCTTCCGACATCGCGCTATAATTATGTACCGGGCTGTGCGATGAGGACCCATGGTTTCTTAGATCTAGCAGGTACACATCCCTTCCCAATTGCTTGTTGAGGTTTCGGCCAATGCTTCGGTTGTTAAGTTTGTTACCGAATAGGCCGTGCAGTATAATAATGGGCGGCTTTGGCGTCTCGTTATGACCATCTTTTAGCGCATTTCTCTTGATTATGTCATATGAAAGGTCCAGCAGAACTTGTTTCTGCTGTTGCGCCCTCGCCAACGAGTGAAAGGCATGGATTGACTGATTAATGGTTGGGAAACCTGCACTTTTTCGGATCGCATATTGTTCCATACGTATCATTCCGTACCGTGCGAGAACACTGGCCTTATTCATGATCATTGCGGCTCTCCTAGTCTGCACTTGGTTGTAACGTCTTAAATTCCTGAAGCTTTAAATTGTGCACGTGCGCTATAGTTTATTTAGTGTGTTTGTCTTTCTGTCCTTTTTTTTTCTTTTGCCGTTTTCAGTTTGATAATTCTAATGAATTGAATTCTTGCGCGCATCATGAAAAGTAATAAAAAAGGACATCGAGAACTTTGCAGTGAAATTTAGAAATATTCAATAATGTCTTTATTTATTAGAGAGCTTGGAGGAAGAAGAGGAGAAGATCAGCATATCAAAATGATCAAAGGAGTATATTATAATGAAATAAATACGAACTTGGAAATCTCATCCTCCGGCCAGTGTCTACGATTTATCCAAGAAACCATCGTGCCATCCTTAACAAATAATGGTGACAATACTACCTCGATACAGTACCACGGCATATCGAAGAACGATAACATCAAGCAATCTATAAACAAGCTGAAAAAGCAGATCTGCACTACTGACGGGAACTCGGGGCAACAGCGAGTACTTTGTGTATTCTCTTATGGTCCACATATTCAGAAGATGTTAAGTATTTTGGAAATATTCAAAAAGAGTTACACCAATGACGATAGAAAATTGTATCAATGGAATAAATTAACGTCGTTCAATATAACAAAAGAAGGCAGAAATGAACTTTTAGAGAAGAAACTAAAGGTTCCGATTTTGATCGCTATTGTATCTCGTTCGGAGGCAATGAATCTCAACCTGCACTTATTCACCAAACAGTAAAAATTTGACAAGACTCCGTCATCTGTAACTACATCTGCATTTGTATCCTATACTATAAATCATTTACAAGAGTTTTCACACAAAGCAAGACTGTCAATTGTTTTTTTGCTACGAGAAATGTGTCATTGAACAAAAAAAGGAGCGCATGAAATAGCACAGCTTTAGTTTTTTTTTCCCTTTGGAAATTAGAAATTTCAATGATATGCCCTCTCTTAAAAAGAATAAAGACATGATCGTCAATTTAGGCCTCGCTTTGAATCCATAAACCACCACAAATATGCAAAGTTTACGGATCTTCGAAGAGGCCATCTTCAAATTAGTGAAGCTTTTCTAAGAATGCCTAGTATTTACAATCATCTGCAGTCTCAATCATGAAGAAACAGAAAGTAAATAGAAAAAAAATGCCAGGCACCTACCTAGCAACTCATTTTTTTTTCTATATTGATGAATAACAAATTACACAAATTACTGGATGATACGTTTCCTTAGGCAACTTTTGCTTTCAATCCGCTTTTGTTGGTTCGGATTGGGGAGGTTATATCTAATATGAACGTTCTCCAAAGGATCTGAGAAAGCAGCTACTTATAAAATCGAAGTTCTCATGAAGGCGCAAATTTTTTCTCAGCCATCCTTGGTCACCTTGCACGTATAACGAATCAAGCGGCAGTGAAAAGTTAGGGCTTAGCACTGCTTTTACCGCATAGAGTGACTTCAATGAAGTAGTGTTGCTTCATCAAACCATGCGGTGCTATAAACCACCAATAGAGCTTTGTTTGATCTTCTCTTTGGTTGAATCTCAAAGTTTAGTCAATAGAGCTGCATATGCTGTTTTTGGGAACAATAATCGACTATCGTTCACAGATTAGTAGCATAGCAGATTGACACTATTATTCATGTCACTAGAGTACTATCTGATGCGACAATGATTAACTATGGTCCATTGAATACTAGTATAACAGATCAAGTTTATAATTACTCCCGACAAAGTGTAACCATTTACGGTGTTCAAGAGATGACGTAAATTAAGGAACCAATACAAGATCCAACTGTTATCAAACTGATTAAAGCTAAAGTTCAAGGATTGAGACTGATGATATAATAGGATCAATAAATAACAATGTATGGAACAAAGATGAAAATATTCTCAATATTATGTATAATTGTTAATCGCTCTCTTTGGTAATTTCTGTACCCTCGATGAGAACCTCCAGTATCTGCTATGTACCTGGTATTATTACCTTTATCGAAAAATGGGTTTCAACAATCTTCACATGATTTACACTCATTTCTAAGTTATCATTATTCTATAATTAACTATAGTGACGTCTCTGGAACATTTAAATGGTTAATAACGTCTATCCAGTGTTTGTTTGCGGATACAAAAAATGTTAAGAAGATATGTGATCAGTGGGTTTAAGTCAAGTTAAAGAGCTCTCAATCGAACATTAACTCTGAGTTCACATACAACGATATTATTCGTTACATTGAACTTATTGTCAATCCCTGACTTGCTCTCATACCGGATATTTTTGTTGGAACAATAATCAACTATCCGTCAATTACTAGTCCAGCTGATTAATACATTAAATCACGTAACTAGAAGATTATCATATACAGTGTTAAGAAGATGACGAATATTATCAGCCCAGTGAAATAAGATTCAGAACAGTCATCGAATTTAGTGGAAGCTGAAGTGCAAGGATTGACAATGCAGTAGGATCAATGAATAACAACGTATAAAATGAAGGAAGAAATAAGAATAGATTATGTAAAAGTGTAGATTCCCTTTCGTGGATTCCTAAATCCATGAGGAGAACTTCTAGTATATTCTATATACATAATATTATTAACCTTATCAAAAAATGGAATCCCAACAAATGTCACAAGATTTTAATGGTCAATAATAATGATGAACCTACTTGTTCCAACAGCAGATGCAGTTATCTATACGGTGAATATGGAAAATCTTGAACATTCCTTTGTTGTATCTCAAAATGAGATACCTCAGCATTACTAGATTTATCAACCTAGACATAAAACATGTATGAAACACGTACCAAACAATAGTTCCAAAACAGACAAGATTGAGTATACTAGGCAGCCTACTTGCCTAAGATGAACCAAACCAACCAAACGTATAAATACCTGAACAATTAGTTTAGATCCGAGATTCCGCGCTTCCACCCTTTAGTTAGATTCAGATCTTATATAGATTATATAGGATAAGTAACATTCTGTGAATCACGTTAATAATAAGTCTGACAACAAGTTACTCTCCTAAACGAATTTAGGATTGTCAAGACATCCGGTATTACTCGAGCCCGTAATACAACATCTGGTAGCGTTAAAGGTTACTAATTGTTCACGCAAACCAACGAATCCCCGAACCTAGCTACACCAACATCTGTCATGAGCTTTATGGATCAAATCCCAGGAGGAGGAAGTTACCCAAAGCTTCCGGTGGAATGTCTTCCTAATTTCCCGATCCAACCAGCACTAACCTTCAGAGGTAGGAATGACTCGCACAAGTTGAAAAACTTCATCTCTGAAATAATGTTAAACATGTCTATGATTCCCTGGCCCAACGAAGCCAGTCGTATTGTCTATTGTAGAAAACACTTACTGAACCCTGCTGCTCAATGGGCTAATGATTTTGTCCAAGAGCAAGGCATACTGGAAATAACATTCGACACTTTCATACAAGGACTCTATCAGCATTTCTATAAGCCACCAGACATCAACAAAATCTTCAATACGATCAATCAACTATCTGAAGCAAAACTGGGTATTGAACGTCTCAACAAACAATTCAAAATGATTTGGGACAGAATGCCACCAGACTTTATGACCGAAAAAGCAGCTATTATGACATATACCCGCTTACTGACAAAGGAAACCTACAATATAGTTAGAATGCACAAACCAAAAACGTTAAGAGGAGCCATGGAGGAGGCTTACCAAACAACCGCACTAACTGAGAGATTCTTCCCAGAATTCGAGCTAGACGCCGATGGAGATACTATAATCGCAGCCACAACTCGTTTACAAGAAGAGGATGACAACGACAGTGACCCAGAAGATAACTCGTTAACCCAGAAGAGACACGTCCACGCAGTTCGGACAAGAAGATCATACAATAAACCGACCGCGACTTATCACAACAGGAGAAGCAATAATCCATCTAGAGAAGAGTGTGTAAAGAACCGTCTCTGTTTTTATTGTAAGAAAGAAGGACACCGCCTGAACGAATGTAGAGCTCGTAATGCGAGTTCTAGCCGATCCTGACCCTGAGTCGAAAGACCACACGAAATTTTCTATCACATCTCAACCTATTGTACATTATATCGCCATACCTGAAATGGACAAGACTGCCGAAAAACACATAAAAATAAAAAACACGAAAATAAGAACCCTGTTTGATAGTGGATCACCCACATCATTTATACAAAGAGATACCGTAAAACTCCTGAATCTGCCAATCCACGATACTCCGCCGCTCCGCTTTAGAGGATTCATATCTACCGAATCTGCCACGACCTCAGAAGCAGTTACTCTCGACCTTACAGTCGACAATCTGCAAATCAATGTAGCCGCATATGTACTCGATAAAATGGACTACCAACTCCTAATCGGAAATCCAATTCTACGCCGCTACCCGAAACTCCTGTACACAATCCTGAACACTAAGCAGTGTACTTCCGCCCAGAAGCCCAAGGCTTATCATCCCGAAAACATTAACTATGTGAAAGTTAAATGCGCTGGTAATCGTGGTAACTCCAGAACCAAGACACTGTCCTTTGCCCCCACTACTCCTGACGCAACTGACCTGAAATCCGCTGGTAATCGTGGCGACTCCAGAACTAACACCCTGTCTTTTGCCCCCACTATTCCTGACGCAACTGACCCGCTTACAACACTTGACAATCCAGGTAGTATTCACAATACATTTGCACAATTCCAGATACCTGAAGAAGCGATGATCCTAGAAGAGGATGAAAGATACTTCAACGTTGTTTCAACCATCCATAACGTCGAACCTAAAGCTATTGATCACAGCGATAAGGAACCATTTTCCACGTTGCCGGCTTGGTTACAACAGAAGTATACAGAGATTATACGTAATGATCTCCCAGCAAGATGTATGAACATCGACAACGCTCCCGTAAAACACGACATTGAAATTAAACCTGATGCACGACTACCTCGACTACAACCATATCACGTCACCGAAAAGAACGAACGAATAATCAACAAGATCGTTCAAGAACTGCTCGACAACAGATTCATTGTCCCCTCGAAATCTCCATGCAGTTCCCCCGTTGTCCTCGTCCCGAAGAAGGATGATACCTTCCGACTCTGTGTCGACTACCGTGCCCTGAACAAGGCAACTATCTCCGACCCATTTCCATTACCCAGAATCGACAACCTATTAAGCCGTATTGGGAATGCCCAAATATTCACCACGCTAGATTTGCACAGTGGTTATCACCAGATTCCAATGGAACCAAAAGACCGCTACAAAACCGCTTTTGTCACCCCGTCCGGTAAATATGAATACACTGTCATGCCATTTGGTCTAGTCAATGCACCTAGCACCTTTGCAAGATACATGGCCGACATTTTCAGAGACTTGAGATTTGTCAATGTCTATCTTGATGACATATTAATCTTCTCTGAATCCCAAGAAGAACATTGGAAACACTTAGATACAGTTCTTGGAAGACTAAAGGACGAAAACCTTATTGTTAAAAGGAAAAAATGTCAATTTGCATCAAAACAAATTGAATTCCTAGGCTATAGTATTGGAATCCAGAGAATAGCCCCACTGCAACACAAATGTGCAGCAATCCGAGACTTCCCGACCCCGAAAACAGTAAAACAAGCACAACGATTTTTAGGAATGATTAATTACTACAGACGATTCATTCCAGAATGTTCTAAGATAGCACAACCCATTCAACTGTTTATTTGTGACAAAAGTCAATGGACAGAAGAACAAGACAAAGCAATCGAGAAGCTGAAAACCGCCCTATGTAGTTCCCCTGTTTTGATACCATTCGATAGCAAAGCAACTTACCGATTAACCACAGACGCCTCAAAAGATGGTATTGGTGCTGTTCTAGAAGAAATCAATACAAAAAACAAACTTATTGGTGTCGTCGGTTATTTCTCTAAGACCTTAGAAGGCGCTCAGAAGAATTATCCCGCAGGCGAATTAGAACTACTTGGAATTATTAAAGCACTCCACCACTTCCGATATATGCTTCACGGTAAGCATTTTACATTGAGAACAGACCACATCAGCTTACTGTCACTACAGAATAAAAACGAACCCGCACGACGCGTACAACGATGGTTAGACGACCTAGCCACCTATGAATTTACCTTAGAATACCTAGCAGGACCCAAGAATGTCGTTGCCGATGCCATATCCCGTGCCGTATACACCACATTTCCAGAAACACCCGATCCTATCAACCCAGAAAGCTGGAAAACTGAATATAAATCAGACCCATTGTGTAGTGCTACGTTAATTCATCTGAATGAACTGACGCAACACAATGTCAAACCGGAGGATATGTCAGCCTTCCATAGCTACCGAAAGAAATTTCAATTATCCGAGACCTTCCGTAAGAACTACTCCATCGTAGACGAAATAATCTACTATCGAGACCGATTAGTAGTCCCGGTAAAACAACAGAACGAAGTCATAAAACTGTATCACGATCATACTTTATTCGGAGGCCATTTTGGTGTAACTGTAACATTTGGAAAGATTGCTCCAATTTATTACTGGCCGAAATTGCAACATTCAATTACACAATACATCCGTACCTGCGTACAATGTCAACTCACAAAATCACATCGACCACGTTCACAAGGACTATTGCAACCGCTTCCCGTAGCAGAAGGAAGATGGCTTAATATATCAATGGATTTTGTGACTGGACTACCCTTAACAACAAACGATTTGAATATGATCCTCGTTGTTGTCGACCGCTTCTCGAAACGCGCTCACTTCATAGCTACAAGAAAAACAGCAGACGCATCACAGCTAATAAATACGCTATTCCGCTATATCTTTTCATATCATGGTTTCCCGAAAACAATAACCAGTGATAGAGACATCCGTATAACCGCAGAAAAATATCAAGAACTTACAAAAAGATTAGGGATAAAATCGACAATGTCTTCTGCAAACCACCCCCAAACAGATGGACAATCCGAAAGAACGATTCAAACATTGAACCGATTGCTAAGAGCTTATGCCTCCACCAATACCCGGAACTGGCACACCTACTTACCACAAATTGAATTTGTCTATAACTCCACACCGACCAGAACACTTGGAAAGTCACCATTCGAAATTGATTTAGGATATACTCCCAATGCACCTACCATTAAAACGGATTGCGAAATCAATGCAAGAAGTTTTACCGCCGTAGAACTGGCCCGACACCTCAAAGCTATTACGATCCAAACAAAAGAACGACTAGAGTCTGCTCAGATTGAAATGGAAACTAATAACAACCAAAGACGTAAAACTTTGTTATTGAACATAGGAGATCACGTACTAGTGCATAGAGATGCATATTTCAAGAAAGGAGCATATATGAAGGTACAACCTATATATGTTGGACCATTTCGAGTTGTCAAGAAAATAAATGATAACGCTTACGAACTCGACTTGGATTCACACAAGAGAAAACATAGAGTTATTAACGTACAATACTTAAAGAAATTTGTATACCGACCCGACGCATATCCAAAGAATAAACCAATCAGTTCCGTTGAAAGAATCAACAGAGCCAATGAAGTCATTGCAGTTATAGGGATAGATACCACACACAAAGCATACTTATGTCGTATGCAGGATGTGGACCCGACAATCTCAGTAGAATATTCAGAAGCTGAATTCTACCAAATCCCAGAGGAAATACGAAAGTCAATATTAGCCAATTTTAGACAATTGTACGAGACTCAAGACAACTCCGAGAGAGAGGAAGATGTTGTATCTCAAAATGAGATACCTCAGCATTACTAGATTTATCAACCTAGACATAAAACATGTATGAAACACGTACCAAACAATAGTTCCAAAACAGACAAGATTGAGTATACTAGGCAGCCTACTTGCCTAAGATGAACCAAACCAACCAAACGTATAAATACCTGAACAATTAGTTTAGATCCGAGATTCCGCGCTTCCACCCTTTAGTTAGATTCAGATCTTATATAGATTATATAGGATAAGTAACATTCTGTGAATCACGTTAATAATAAGTCTGACAACAAGTTACTCTCCTAAACGAATTTAGGATTGTCAAGACATCCGGTATTACTCGAGCCCGTAATACAACATCCTTCAAGAAATTAGTCCGTGATAGTTTAATGGTCAGAATGGGCGCTTGTCGCGTGCCAGATCGGGGTTCAATTCCCCGTCGCGGAGTTTTTTATTCTTTTTAGTCAAGCCATGTCTAGAAATGTAACGCACAAGGTAAATAGAATTTTCTGTGTTCTTAATCAGCCGATTGCATATGTATTGTCATCCTCCCAACAATGGTTATAAATACGTAAGATAGCTTGGAGCGGCAATTGAGATATTGCACTTTTCATAGTACACAATGTTCATCCTGGAAACTATTATTTACATTCAAGTTAATTCTTATCCCTCCTAGCCGCATTAGACAAAAGGACATATTAATTTGAGGACAACCTAAGCTCATCAAAAGATGTTGAAACTGTAGATCTAAATAAATTTATCTAAAGTACTATGAACATGAGTATCGATAAATACAAATATTTCTTTTATGTGTTGCTTTGAGATTCTGGGTTTGCTTACTCATCCCAGCCATCTCTCCATCTTTTTTCCCAGAAATTACAGTCAAATTTGGGCTTTCTCAATTTTGTATTGACTTTATTGTGAGCCTCACACATCCATCTTCCAAGCTCTTCTCTTGATTCAACTCGTGGAGCATTTTCCCTTATATACTTTTCAAAGTCTTTCGCACACCAATTGCAGGGATAAATATGTGAAAAGATATTCAAAAATTGTTTCATTTCACCTTTCTGTTCATCTGAGGGTTTGGCAGGATAGCTGGCAGCAGCAGCATGCAGTAGTGTCCATGAAGACCGCCCAAGTTGTTCCACATCAGGAGGATCGACTTTCCTGTATGTTCTTGAGCCAGGTATTAAATCTACAGATGTAGCAGTCGCAGCCGCTGTGTTTGCTAGCGTGGCGTTAGACGAAACATTGTTTAAGCCATTGGAAATCTTACCGGTTACATATTGAAAATCAAGTAGAGTATTACATGATCGGCAACTATAAAGATTCTGTTAATAAACTATCACACGCTTGAGTTGGGTCAGTAAATTTTGACCTGTTTTTGTATAACCTAACATACGGTTTACCATCTTCATCGTATATTATTTTCCTTCCACTTAGCCCTTCTTGTGGTGGGTTGACGGTCATTCTATCGATTGCTGTCTTGAAGTCTCAGCATTTACCAAACGTCGAAGAATTTTATCTCCTTGCAAAGGTTAATTTGGAGATGACTAAAACTGAACAAATAGTGCGGGCATATATTACAAAGCGGCCTTGAAAAAGTTACTTAAATATGAATATTGATGTAACGTAAAAAAAAAGAGGTTATGTACAGAAGCATACTGGGCAGCATTATTGATATACGATGATGCAAAAGCAAAAGCTTGTTGATTTTATACTTTCTTCCCTAATCCAGAGGTTGAGATGCTAGTGTACTTGTAACGTCTAGTCTTAACTTTCTTGCAAAATCCTTTGTTTTTAATGGCCTTATCTTCAGAGAGGAATTATCACTGGCGTCGATTTTACCACTATCAATTAGTTGTCTTTTCTGTTTGATATATTCTTTTGCTGCATCTAAGGCCGCCTCTCTACATAGCTCTTTCAAGTCTGACCCAGAGAACCCTTTGGTATTATCTGCAATTACTTGCAAATCAAAATCATCTTCGTCAAGTTTAGTATCCTTTAATAGAACGCCTAGTATTTTATAACGTTGGTCAGAACCAGGTAATGATACAAGAAATCTCTTTGGCAATCTTCTTAGAAACGCATCATCTATGTCGTTTATCCGGTTGGTGGCACCGATGATCATCACCCTTCCATTGCTCAATAAACCATCCCACAAAGTCATGAATTCGGCTTTTAAAGTTGCAGTGACCTCGTGATCTGTGGAAGAGCGTTCTCTTAAGAATGAATCAATTTCATCGATGAATATTATACAAGGCTGTAACTTGTTCGCCAATGAAAACATTGCATCCACTATTTTGTTAGATTCGCCGTACCATTTATCCATGATAGATGACATTCTTATGGAGATGAAGTTGGCACCACTTTCTTTAGCCAAGGCCTTTGCCAACATGGTTTTACCACATCCCGGAGGCCCATATAACAAAACTCCACTGGGAGCTTGAAGCAGAGGGCTATTGGAGTATACCTCCGGCATCATCAAGGGATATATAACACTTTCGTGCAAATCTGAAATAAGCGGGTCTAAACCACCAATATCTTGAAATGTGATATTTATTTCCTCGGGGGTAACGATCGATGATAGTATAGTCCTTTCATATGAATCTAGTGTTACTTCCGCCAGTGCAGGTGATCTTTTCACCAATTTTTCCCACTGTAAAGACTGCTTGGCCTTTGATTCTTTTGATTTGCCTGATAAAGGCCCTGACTCGACATCGTTGAGTAATCGGCTAATCAAATAATATAAGGATATTCCAGTTCCGACTAAAACGGAGAGGTCAGTAATGGTCTTCAAATCAAATCTACGAGACATTAGGCGCCTTTGTGATCGAATGCTTATCGCTTCTTGCTCTTCTTTTTCCTTGAAAAGTGTTAAGAGGCAATACGATAATATAACTATTTTTGAGAAAGTGAAACGTAGCGGTTTCGGCATCCGGACATAAAGGCATCTTCTTTTCTACAAAGCAAATCGACCTTAAGGTGAAACTAGTGGTTGCTCAATATGAAAAATTACTTCAACAGAAGGACTGTGGTAGCTATATCATAAGGACTAATGCTTTCCGAATAATAAGTTAAAAACTCCGATACGGGGAGTCGAACCCCGGTCTCCACGGTGAAAGCGTGATGTGATAGCCGTTACACTATATCGGATATTAATATACAAAAATTTTCAACTAAATATTTCCCCAGACTTTCAAAGCTTTTGCATCCAGCAACTAATAATTTTCTCGAGCTTCTTCGTACCTTATTGTTGATAATTAGTATTACTAATTAAGAATAAAAAGCAGAACTTTTTCTTATACTATATAAGAGAGGTATATAAAACACATGCCGATTGGAAATATTAAGTATGTTCGATATAATAATAAACTAGGGAATTTACTATAAGTTCAATGTAACGACACATATCATTTATATGTACATTCCAAGTTGATGTTCAATTAATGGATCTTTGACTCCAAGTGCACCCACCAATAGAACGTCATTTCAACATTCTTCATCCTGAAGCAAAGACTAGTTATGTGAATAATGATGAACCTACTTGTTCCTGTTGGAACAATAATCGATATTCCATCAATTACTAGTACAGCTGATTGATACATTCAATCACTTAACTAGAAGATTATCATATACGGTGTTAAGAAGATGACGAATATTATCAGACCCGTGAAATAAGATTCAGAACAGTCATCGAATTTAGTGGAAGCTGAAGTGCGAGGATTGATAATGCAATAGGATCAATGAATAACAACGTATAAAATGAAGGAAGAAATAAGAATAGATTATGTAAAAGTGTAGATTCCCTTTCGTGGATTCCTAAATCCATGAGGAGAACTTCTAGTATATTCTATATACATGGTATTATTAACCTTATCAAAAATGGAATCCCAACAAATGTCACAAGATTTTAATGGTCAATAGAAACAATAAACAATTATTATACATCGCTTGTAGTGTGACAAAAAATAGAATTATTGTAGTTGTTGCTGGAGGATTATCATAAATGGTATTTAAAAGACGTCATATATTGTGGGGCAAATGCAAGATCCAACTTTCACCACAACTAGTGGATGTTGAAGCGCAAGGATTGCTTCTATAATGCGATCAATGAGGACATATAAAACAAAGATTGAAAATATTTGCAATAATATGTAGCATTGTTTATCTTCTTTTCGTGGATTTCTAAGTCCCCTAGGAGAACTCCTATTATTTTTATGTACTTAATATTACTCCCTTTATGAAAAAAGGGATCCCGACAATATCACAACATTCACGTTATCTCAGTTTTGATGTTGAAAGGGCCTTAGGTTCTTAGCCCTCTCCTGGTTAACAATTTGCAGTACACTGATTATGGTCTTCCTATGGTGGAAATGGGGAAATGCTCTATCATTATTATTATTATTATTTGAACCTGCATACATCCGTGCATTTTTTAACCCAGTCACCACTAGTAACGCTTACGTCGTTTTTGAAATGCTCCGCACTTTAAAAATCAAAAGTCATCCTTCAAGGAAAGGATCCGCGCAATGGAACCACTTCACAAATGTATCTCTTAAAATTCATAAACATTTATTATTATTAAAATGGTCTACGTAATATTGTGATCGTACCTTTTCTTGCCCAAAACCGCCAAGCCCTGTTAGTTTTAGTGTATGTACCTATAAATTAGGAAATGAGAATCAGGCAGATTAGATGAAGTAATGGCCAGTAAATTCAGAATTTAGGATATGATGAACTGAGAGCCAAAATCATAGAAGAGTAATTTAGCGCTGCAAATAACCGTCCTCACGTGTCTGATGTATGCTGTAAAGAATGATTCAAACCAAAAGCGACCTTGTGCGCATGAAATACGTGTTCGACAGTTTTTAGAACCACCTACAATAATATTCCAGGTTAAACCCAAGTCATTAACAGATAATCTTTCTCTAGAATTCTACTAAGTTTCAGTTTTTACTAACAACCCGTTAATTTTTATTGCGTTATTTCAGAACATTTAATAAATCATGCCTCCAAAGCAACAATTATCTAAAGCTGCCAAAGCCGCTGCCGCCCTTGCTGGTGGTAAGAAATCTAAGAAGAAGTGGTCCAAAAAGTCCATGAAGGACAGAGCTCAACACGCTGTCATCTTAGACCAAGAAAAATACGACAGAATCTTGAAAGAAGTTCCAACTTACAGATACGTCTCTGTCTCTGTTTTGGTCGATAGATTAAAGATCGGTGGTTCTTTAGCTAGAATTGCTTTGAGACATTTGGAAAAGGAAGGTATCATCAAGCCAATCTCCAAGCACTCCAAGCAAGCTATCTACACTAGAGCTACTGCTTCTGAATAAACAGGGAATTAGTTATATATAATTCAAATAATCTGTATTTTCAATAATATCTTTATGTATGTTTACTTTGCACGTTTACATTTGTATTTTCAAAACACCGTTCAGGAATAGTTGAAGGGTATGGAACGTAGTGTTTTGTCAACGGTATATTCACCCAACTGACTAAAAAAACATAATTAAACAATTAGATAAATCGGGTACACAGACTGTATACATACTGTTAAGTTGGTGTAGTTGCAAAAAAAAATAGAAGAGAAAAAAATCCAAGTAAATCAATATGAGTTTAGCTTATGAGTAGTGCAGCCTTTGTAAAATGATTTCTTAAGCGCATCTAGCGACTTCCTCTGTTCTCTTTTCATGTTCTTTCATCTTCATATAAACGAAATTCTTTATAACTTGCCATTTGCTCCTATAATTCTTAGGAACGTATTTTTCAAACTTGACAAGCAACTCCAAGACAGTCACTTGGGCATATGGAGAAAAATTCAATCGCAACCAATAAATACCAACATAAATTACTAGCATAAATCCGGATGTTCCTGTCTTGAACAATATAGTGTCCAGAGTTAAAGCAAATATGACAAGCAATTCAGAATAGGCAAGCAAATGTAACATTTTTTTGTCTCTAGATGTTACAGAGATCTTTTCTTCTTTAGTAGCATTTAATTCGTACTTCATTTTTGTTAAGTGTAAGTAACTCAAAATCATGTAGGGCAAAATCTTATAAAATGACTTGCCACCACCAAAAAACCACAAACAGGCGATTAATAGTGTATGAAAATTCTCGGAAGACAACAAGTCATTCCATGTAGGGTTAAGTCCGACCCAATTTTGTTGCATGGTTACAGACTCAGACATAAATACACCAATCAACGACAAACGATACATTATTTGTGGGCTCCAGCTTAGTAGTCTCATGTACCATCTCTTACTTTGAGTGAATGAGTAGTTTTTATTAACTCTTAAAAACAACCACTTCCAGGAACGGTATTTAAAGAAGATTAAGACATGGTAGAAATACGTAACCGAGAAAAGTAAACCAAAAGCCAAAGTCAAAGCATGTCCAATTTTCCAAATAGCTTTCTGTTTACCTAGAGGATCAGACTGTTTTTTCTTCGGATCCTTCTTCCTGATATTTTTAATGGTTTTTGCCATATTTAACGTTGTTGCTTTTCTTCTTTTATGCAAAATTTCAATGTTTAAACCTTTTCACAATGAGCTTCTCAATCAGGCGTGACTGAGATGAAGGTGGAAAATTTATTTCCTGATGTATGTTTGTTGTCCTTAAAAGAGGGCAGTCAATTGAGTGCTTTAGTGCTGTACAATTTATTGCATCCTACTGAATGATTTTGGACATTTGGCGTAAGTATCCCTTGGCGTCCTCCGTTACGCTTTTTTCGTCCTCTATTTCTTCTATTACCCGCACAAGGTTCTCGCCCAATATTACTGCGACGCAACCTAAGAGCTGATTTGTACAAAGAAGCTTTATAGAGTTGTTGCTGCTGATCCATTCAAGCTAGCAGAAAAATCTGCATTTCAGTGCAAGTGACATGGCAAATTCTAAGTTTGGATACGTGAGGGAATTTGAAACGCATGATATTATTTTGCCTCAGTGTTATATTGTTGTGAGAGTAGATGGTAAAAAATTTCATGAATTCTCTAAATTTTACGAGTTTGCCAAGCCAAATGATGCGAGTGCTCTTAAGTTAATGAATGCTTGTGCAAAGAACCTTGTGCTTAAATACAAAAATGATACTATATTGGCTTTTGGGGAAAGTGACGAATACTCATTTATTTTGAAATCAAACACAACTTTGTTTAAAAGACGAAAAGATAAGCTCGCGACTTTGTTTGGTTCTTTTTTCACATCCAATTATGTTGCATTGTGGCCCAAGTTCTTTCCGGACAAACCGTTGAGCATCAAGCACTTGCCATACTTCGATTCAAGGTGTGTAGCATATCCTAATTTGCAGACGATAAAGGATTATTTATCTTGGAGATATGTTGACACCCACATAAACAATCTTTACAATACTACCTTTTGGCAGCTAATAATAAAATGCGGATTGACACCACAGGAATCCGAAAAGAAACTATGCGGAACATTTAGTAATGATAAACAAGAAATATTGTTTTCTGAATGTGGTATAAACTATAACAGTGAACCCGAAATGTTTAAAAAGGGCTCCTTGGTAACCAGAAAGGGAGAGATCCTGCATGTAAATGTCATTGCACAGATAAATGAGCTGTTCCAAGGATTTTAGAAACCTTCACGTAATTTTATAGATTAATCATCATTGTTGATCATGGATAATCGAGTACCTGCATTTCTTATTCATTTAGTTTTTTGAGGGATTGAGCTCCCCCCCAACCCCATGTTACCCTCAAATCATCTTATTAAAAGCAGTTGTTGGACCCTTTCGGTAGATTAGGAAGATTTTCAATAAAAAATCTCCGCGACGGGGAATTGAACCCCGATCTGGCACGCGACAAGCGCCCATTCTGACCATTAAACTATCACGGATCGAATTTTGATGTTAGATCATTATTTCATTGGGGTCTCAATTCGAGTTTCAGAGCTTCTGCATCAATCAACTGTACCATTCTATTTGGAGCGCGACATCGATGCTCCAAAGCATTTGAATGATATGTTTGCATTCAGTTGGTAAAAAAAAAAAGAAAAATCGTGTTGTTGTTGCAAGATATTCTATGGGTGTAGTTTCCTCATGCATAGGACGTTCTTCCAAGTCTCTAAAGATTGTTTACTTTGCTTCTGAACTCAAATTTTAACTGGTTTTTGTGACAACAATGACTCATTCTCTCCAGGTCGTGTCTTTGATTCTGAAATGAGTACAAACCTTTTATTAATTGTTGGGGTCCCATTTTTTCGAAAAAGAAAATAATTCTAGACACATAAAATATACTAGAAGCTTTCTTCAGGGATTTAAGAGTCCGCAAAAGGGTATCAGCAACTCTACACTTTAATTTAGAGAATTTTACCGTTGCTTTATGTGTTTTCATTCATTGATCCTATTACACTATCAATTCTTGCGCTTTAGTTTCCACTAACTTTGATAAGAGCCGGATCTTGTACTAATCTCATGATTTACGCGACCTTTCAAACGCCGTAGATCCTAATATTTTTGCAGCAATAACGATAACCTTAATCTGTTAAACTTATATTGAATGAAGGTAGTTGATTATTGTTCTAACAACAAGCTGTTTTATTTTTGTTCTCAGGCTATTTGCAACGTCTTTAAGCTGATCGTGAAGAGTAGAGAGGGCTGCCAAAGAACAAGTCCCTTTACACTTAGTATTGGCCAGTAAAATCTTGTGACATTTGTTGGGATTCCATTTTTTGATAAGGTTTATAATATTATGTATATAGAATATACTAGAAGTTCTCCTCATGGATTTAGGAATCCACGAAAGGGAATCTACACTTTTACATAATCTTATTCTTATTTCTTGCTTCATTTTATACGTCGTTATTCATTGATCCTACTGGATTATCAATCCTCGCACTTCAGCTTTCACTAAATTCGATGACTGTTCTGAATCTTATTTCACTGGTCTGATAATATTCGTCATCTTCTTAACACTGTATATGATAATCTTCTAGTTACGTGATTGAATGTATTAATCAGCTGTGCTAGTAATTGGTGGATAGTTGATTATTGTTACAACACTTAGATACATTTGCACGGGATAGATGACTTGATGTACATGGTAGCAAGCAATAACTGTCCTTCAGTCTCCCCGGCCTTAAGAAATTACGTTAGAAGATATTAGGCGATGAACTGAATGTTGAAAAAAAAGCATTTCTGGGCGGCCCCAGCTAGACATGGTTTGATTAATGTAAGTTTATAAAAATATATGCGTTGCTAATATTAAGTATATATATATATATGTATATATATACGGGGAAGTGAACGTGGCGGTATCGCTAGTATTAATGGTCGTAAAACAAAATTTGAGAACCTAGGACAGAAAAAGAAGGAAAAGAGTTCTCGTTATGCATAAAGTATTAGGAATAGACTTGGAAAAGAAGAAAAGAAGAACGAAATGAATTTAAAGGTGAATCGAAGGGATATAAGACTAGACCAATATGTCCGGCGTTGTTTAATAGTTTGTAACGCTTAATCCGTTTGGTCGGGCATAGTAATTCTCGTCAATGCTACTTTCACTGTCATCATAAACGCGATGGATCCCTTCATCGGGCATTATTCCATTAACCTCAACGTGGTCTGCGTAATCTTGGCTGTTGCTATTTGACATCGAATATGACGTAGACTTAGTGGGCGAGTATTGTCCATTGATGCCTCTGTCATGTAAGTTTGATGGTAGGTTTTCGTCGTCGCTGCCGTCGCCTTCGTAGCCTTCGATATTGCTGTGCTTAGGGGTGTAAGGGTTGTCATTGTTAAGCATAATATCCTCAGGATTGATATCTTCAAAAGTTTGGATGTTGCTATTGCCTATAGGAGAATCTGAGCTGAATTTTTCTGTTCCGTCGATTTTTTTACCCAATAAAAAGTACCAAATTTTGGTGAAAATGTTACTGCGATAGGCGGTAACAATTTTGCCATCAGAATCAATGAAATCTGTCTTCTTGGGCTGAACACAAAACATGTAAATTAAGATTAGTAGAATCGCTATGACGGGAGCACCAATACCAACGACGCAACCAATGATAATATTACGATTTTTTTTTGATAAGCCTGAGTGATGTGGACTTTTATTTGAGGATGCTGAAGCTGTTGGTGAATATGTTATAGTGGTATAGTAATTAGAAAGGATAGTTTTGCCCTCTATAATGCTAGTTATAGTTCTTTTCAGATCAGAGTACTGAGAAGCAGGAGTGGTGAAGGATGAAGTGGATGTAGAAGTGATTGACGAGGTAGGATCCGAAGATAATGAGGCATATGAAGACGAGGAGTAGGTGGATGATGATGATGATGACGATGATGACGATGATGGTGATGTTGATGTTGATGTTGAGGAAGATGTTGAAGATGTTGAAGATGTTGAAGATGTTGAAGATGTTGAAGATGTTGAAGATGTCGAGGATGTCGAGGATGTCGAGGATGTTGTAGAAGTCGTAGATGTTGAAGACGTTGAGGAAGACGACGAGTATGATGATGAGTATGATGACTGTGATGATGTTGGTGAGTAAGAGGTTGACGATTGCAACAAAGATGATGATTGAGAGGAGGTCGACGTTGAGAGATCGGACAAGGAAGAGGTTGAAGGTGGTGAAGCGGAGGAAATTGAAGTAGAAGAAGAAAACAAAAAGCTTGAACTCTCTAAGTCATACGAAGATATTGACGAAGAAGACGAGGATGAAGTTGATGATGAGCTTGTTGAAAGTGTGGAGAAGGCAGTTGTTGAAGATGTAGATGTCGTAGTGGCTGACGATGATGACGGCGGGAACGACGACGACGACAACGACGATGATGATGATGATGCAACGTCCAGGGAGGAAGAGCTGAATGGAAGAGAGGATGGTAAGATGGATGATGGAGCTTGCACGGACGAGGAGGAAAACGCTGATGAAAATGTAGATGAGACGCTAAGGGATAAAGAGGATTGTGGGAATGAAGTAAAAGAGACAGAGGCTATACTGGTTGTTGACAAGCTTATGCTGCTCGCTGTATCCTCAGTAGACGTGGATGATTCAAATACAGAAAGCGAAGTGATGGAAGGATCTGTGCTCGATGTTGTGCTATTGGCCGGGGCCACCTCCTGCGAAAGAACGCTCAGCGGAAGCGCAGATAAGATCGTCAGAAGGATCAGTCGGCACATCAATGACCTCCAACCGAAGCTCTGTTTCTCAATCCAAATGCAGCTTGCCATGCTTATATGGTCACTTTACAGATGCCTTTGCTAGTCCAATTGAAAGCAAGTGAAAATCAAAATGAAAGTCGAACCGAACCGAAGTGAAGTGAAGCAAACGAACTGCAGTGGTAACGAAGGAATATATCCTAATAACCCTCTCCGAATGGGTCCTTATTTTTGCCCTAGCCTCCCAATTTGAATAAAAAGATATTTATAGTAAATAACAGTGTATCCTTCGTTTTCCATCTACACCTTTCTACCTAAACTGATTTTCCCGAAGAAGAAAACTGAAAAAACCTCGACCTAGTGTCTTCGAAGACCCCAAGAAAGAAGGAAAGCAAAAAAACTGACATCTCGTAGAATAAAAAAGTAACAGAACGCTCCTTGCCCATAATGACAGGCAGAACAGGCACCAACCTCAACGAAGCACCTTATACATGCGAGATACGCCGTTATGCGAATGCAGCTGCTGTGTTTAGAGGGGCTCGGGCCATCATTGCTGTCCCAGATCCCCCTGGCCGCGATCTAATATTACCGCTGAGTAAAAATAGATCTCGGCTTCGTCTTCGTCTTCTTCTTCGTCTCCGTCCGTCTTCCGGCGGCCGGTTCTCGGCTCTTTCTACCCCCCCGCCAGCCTGCAGTCCGCATCAGGCAAACGTTGGCCTCCGCTGCATTATTTACTTTTATGTTTGTTTTTGTTGCTGTTTTAGCATTCATAACGGCTGCCATTGCTGTTTGTTTGTTATATACAAGTGTTTGCTAGGTCGATTGTCTATGTACGATATACGATTTGTTCGTATCAGGGGTCGCTGGCGTTGGTGTACAACGACGTCACTTCGTCTATGTCCTCGAGCGCGGCAGTCAACTTTTCCAGTTTTTCGACGGTTTCGTCGCCTTGCACGGTGACTGCCATGTCCGGCTTGGCGTTATAGCCTATGCCCAAGTCCCTAATGTGGAAGCCACGCTCCTTCAGTAGGGCGGCGACTTTGTTGGTTTCTGCTGGTTCCGTAACCGCCTCGTAAGTGGGGCCAGCAGTTTCTGCTTCAGCATCGCACTCTGCGTCTTCTGTATCATCATGTACGGCCACGATGTCCTCGATACCCTGGATCTCCAGCACACTTTCTAGCACCTTATCCTCGGTGTCTAGTTCACTCGGAGGTGTCACTGCAACGTATCCCCTTTTGTCGAAGAAAAACAGCGTCGGAGTCATTGACCCATTAGCTTTGTTAAATGCACTTCTTATCAGCCCTATCGTTCTGTTCTTGTTATCCGTAAGCGCCTCCACCACTATGGCCACTCCGCCGGGCCCCATTCCTTCGTATACACATAACTCTGACGAGTTCGAGTCCTTGCCCGAACTGCTTCCGGATGCCTTCCGGATGGCATTCTCGATCACTTTTTTACTGACATTGTTCTTATTCGCTAGGTCAATGCTGGTGGCTAGTCGGATATTCATAGTCGGGTCTGTGATGCCGTTTCCCAACTTGACAGACATTGCTATCTGGTTGGCAAACTTGTTGTTGATCTTGTTCCGTTCGGCATCATTCTTGGCTTTACCGTGCTTGATAGTTGACCATTTGTTGTGACCCGAACCTACCGAAGAGTTCAGTGTGCTGAAAAGTTGGCAATTCCTGAGCAGCTTACTGTAGCACCTACTTCTCGTCAACATTATTTCTCTCTCCGACCAAATTGTACTATGCCCTTGCTTCTTCCTACTATAGTATTATCCTTCCCCTTATTGCTGCTAAAACTTACGTACATTGCGCACTGCAAAATTTCGCTGTCCCTATGCCGGTAAAGGGAAGCAGGAAAACGAAAGAGAAAAAAAATAAAGGCGAACGATATCAGGAAAACGAAAGTGAATTGTAATCGCTTGAGTGCCATATAAAAGTGGCAAAGAGTCAGCAAGACAGAGGACCTTACATCCATATCCATACCCAGTCTCATTGACGCATAGTAATTAGATTATGGCTGAGAAACGTACTCTTATAGCTGTGATAGCTGACGAAGATACAACTACCGGTTTATTGTTAGCTGGTATTGGGCAAATCTCTCCTGAAACTCAGGAGAAGAACTTTTTTGTTTACCAAGAAGGTAAAACCACCAAGGAGGAAATCACCGACAAGTTCAACCGCTTTACTGAAGAACGAAACGATATTGCTATCCTTCTAATCAATCAGCATATCGCGGAAAACATAAGAGCAAGAGTGGATTCCTTCACCAATGCATTCCCTGCTATCTTAGAAATTCCATCGAAGGATCATCCTTACGATCCTGAGAAGGATTCTGTATTGAAAAGGGTCAGAAAATTATTTGGTGAATGAGCAAACTATCTCTCCCAAAACAAACACAGTTTACTGATAGCAGGTGGATGTGGAGGGTGGGTGCCACTGTTATTGCGTTTGTAAAATATATACACTCATAAATGATATATTAAGGTTCAGATAAAAAAAAATTTTTTTTTTTTACCACATGTCTTTACTGCAGTTATCAAACCGCTCTTTTTTCCTGTATTGAGAATACCCGCCCATATTTTTCAAATTACCTAGTGATTAACAAAGGAACTTTTTTTTAAAAAAATTATAACAAGATACACATATATAGAGGCCAAAAAGAAAAACATGACACGACCTCACTAATATACAATCATAATTCATCAACTGATTTGGTCAATACGTCAATGAAAATATCAGCATGCTTTTCCTCGAATGTTAAAGAAGGTCTCAATCTCACTGCGTGGACTGCACATCCACCTACGTTACAACCATTCAACTTCAATCTTTTCAATAGCAAGTCTCTCTTTTCACCAGTAGGTAAATCCCATGCGATGAACGTACCCCTGCCCTTACCTCTCAAGTTTTGAAAGGCTTCGGGATACTTCTTCTGTAAATTCTCTAATTTCTTGAACAAGTAATCACCCACTCTTGAGCACTGTTCAGTCAACTTCTTGTCAGAGATTTCTTGTCCAATGGCACCTGCAATGATCATTCTAGCAGGTTCACCACACCATGTGTTGAATTGTCTGTATGCCTTGTTTGGAATGAATTTGGGGTCGTGGAAGAAATATCCTGCACTTTGAAATTTCTTGGAAAACGTCACCAAATCCACTGGTGGTTGAATATCGGCGTACTCGTGACACCAAAGCTTACCAGTGGCTCCGACACCTGTTTGCACTTCATCTATGATGTAGACAACGTTGTATTTCAAAGTAACGTCTCTCAACTTTTGTAAGAAATACTTGGAGGCGTGGTTATCACCACCTTCAGATTGAATTGGTTCAATGATTAAAGCTGCTACTGGAATAGACCAAGTCTTAATTAATTCTTCAACTACCGCCAAGCAACGGTCATCTTCTTTATGGTTTTCATCGGCATTGTCTTCTAATGGATATTTATACGATGGATATTCAGCATGAGGCCAGTGGAAAGCTGGGAAGTCTAACTTGTGAATTGGTTTAGAACAAGTTGTAGACCCGGAAGCAAACAGTCTACCATGGAAAGCTTTCTTGAATGATAGTACGGCAAGTTGAGGAGCACCAGGAGCATCATTCTCCATGACAGATATGTTTTCCTTCTCTGAAAACTCTGCTTCATAGCCTCTTTGCTTAGCACGGTAATAAATAAAGGCGGCCTTAAATGCTAGTTCATTGGCATCTGCACCAGAAAGCCCAGACCAGACGTGGTCCTGACCCTTTGGTGCGGACTTCAATATTTGCTTCAATATTTTGTCCAAGTCCTTTGATGGAAAGTTTCCCAAGGCAGGACGGTCGACTAAAGCACGGATCATTTCTGGTGATTTTGCTGCCTTGATCAAAGCAGGGTTGTTATAACCTAATGCAATTGAGGAGATTTGAGCATACAAATCCAAATATGTATTGCCATCTACATCAGTGATATAGTTACCCAAAGATTTTTCATAATCAGCCAAGAAATATGCTGGTCTTGTGTCAAAAACCTCACCTAGTTCTCTCAATTGCTTTTGAGACTCGGGTCCTGGAATAGATCCGGTCTTGATAGTTGGCTTGGCTGGCTCTTCTGGGTAGTATTGCTCACAAATGGACATTTCTTTAGTTATATTCTTGATGAATAGTTTCTTGTTTATGATATCGTTAGGAAAAAACAAGTGAGAACTGAAAGGGAAATAAAATATCCTAAGAATACGGAAGTTATAAATGCCCTTATATATGAATATATACGTGAGTTCTTGAACTTACATTCCCTTAAATCATTACATCCCGCGAGATTACTCACTTATTTTCATAACAAACGGATCTGGCGCTTGCTTATACCACTGAAAACAAATCATACCCAATCACCGCACCAATGGATAACTATCTTTGCCGTTTAACGCGGTGATTGCTTTGTTCTATTATCTATCTCTTCCTCAGGCGCCTCTTGATTAGATTAACTGCGGGTGCTTCTACCCCCAAGAATCCCGCCCGCGGCTTTTGTCAAAGCGTTGTAAAATCGCCGACGCTGATAATAATATATTATGATTAATGGATAGTTGGAAAGATTGCTTCGGTACAGAGATTAACTATATAGGTAGAAATCGAGATAGCGCAGATACAAAGCGTATACCACTACCGTATCAGCAAGAAATGGTCAACACCACTCACGGACACACTTCTTGTTCCTCCCATAGGTCTTCTTCGTCTTTACTGTCAGTTTTTTGGAATAACCATCTTTCACCACCTCTTCCCTCTTTCAAATTCAAATAATCAACAGAGTCAACGCAGAGGCAAACGATACCAAAGTTCTCCAGGCCGGCATCCTCTTTAGCGCCATCGACACCTCTATGGAGCTTGTCTAATTGTTTGCTAGTTTCAGAAGTGAGCTTCTGGCCTGGTGCTGGCTTTCTATATAATGATTTGGTATGTCTGGATAGAGAGGTCCATTGTCTTAGTAGTTCTGCCTCCCATTCTTGTGATTGGGGGTAGTAATTATCCTCATCCTCATGATGTTCATCGTTGTCTATTGTTTCTATAAGTTTGTTCTCGTCGTTCATGTCATTATTGTCGGCGTCATTATGTCTATCTTTGTCGTCGTTAATTGAAGCCTTTACGTCATCATCAGTGCTATCGTCACTTGCTTGTGAAAACCTCGGCGAAAAAATATCATACCTAGTTACAATGTCATCTGGTATTTCCTTGAACTGTCTAGATAGTGTAAAGCTTTGACCGCTAAACCGATATTGCTCCCAGGTTTCTGGGAAATAGACACATGCTTCAAAAAATGGAGTCTCACACTTTTTACTGCCGCTAGAGTTGGTTGAGTTTGGTGCAACGTACGATTCGGTTATTTTAGAACTCCTCATATCAGTGTTGAAAGTCAACACGTTAGTTTTCTTCTCATGAAATAAAAAATCTCTAAACACTACCGTTCTACAACGTGGTTTGTTGGTTAATTTATCAACAGTAGCAAATTGAAATAATACAAATGGTTCGGTGTTATTTTTACAAGATTGAATAAACATGGGTACCCATGGCGCCATTTGATGCGACATTATTTCTACTATGAATTTTTTTTTTCGTTTTTTCACTCTATTGACAAGTGAGTTTCGTTTGCTTGCTGGAAGTCTCTTAAATGTATACCGTGTAGAAATATACAGCACTGTACTGAGCTTGTTTGTTGCAAACAATTTTAGATTGTGGTATTGCCGCAAATTTGGGAGATTACTGCAGTATATTTTGTTCGAAATTTCTCACATATTAATTGTTTTCCACATGATTCGGGAAAAAAAGACTTTTCAACAGTAAAACTCCGCGGAAATTAACGGACCACCACGAAAAGATTGGTATTGTTAACAAGACAGACAGCAATACGGCGCTTAGCATTTCTCTTCATTGTAGTCGAAATAATCGATGTCTAGTTTAGATATGTGATAGACTTCATAACGTGGGTTTCGCTGATCCTCAATGATAATATATCGAAGCTTTTAGTTAATTCCCTTCATTCACTTTTCTCATTGATATCACCTATTTTACTTTAGTTTCTGACACCTTTACCATGTCATTTCTTCAGTAGTATGTAGCGCATTGAGTGCTATTTAAGAGAGCTATTCTATAGATGTTAGCAAATTTTGCACGGCACCACTTAATGGGACCATATATGTCGTAGGCGTTCCTGGTATTTTACCGTATATGCATCTTGAATTAAAGCATAGTCTTAGAGAAAATATCGACCCTTCTTAGGTACTTTTGGATGCTTTTCCATCTTTTCTTTTCCTACCTTAGTCTCCTCCGCATGTCGATGCAAATTCATTATCGTGGTGATGCTCTCTTGGTATTTCAGTTTATATACAGGTACCGTTGAGTAGAAACTTTCCGAAACGTAGCAATACCTCTTATGACTAGTTGACATTGAAAAAGACGTATATCAATACATTTATAGCCGAGCGACGGGAAATAGCCCTTTTTATTGATATTATGTTATTGGTGATGAACATTTTGGAATAAAGTTGAGGGAAAATCACCATTATAATAAGCTGCGGAATAAAATTAGGCATTTTTGTATTTGTACTTCATACGTCTTAGATCTGCAATTTCATCTTCCGTTTTTCGAGCCCACCTTTTCACAAGCATAGCGACCCAAAATAAAAACATTGGAACCTGTAAACAGAACAATGTTTTTTTATCTTCCATCACATGATTGAAGCTTATCCAACCCATAAATACCAACAAAGCAATGTTTAATATATTGATAGAAAAGTTGCTCACTCTTAATTTAAACTTTTTGAACAGAAAGTAATCGTTTATAATATTATACCTGAGCGTAATGCACGAGCAAATCAAGGAATTAGCGCCAGCAAGAACTGCCAGCTTGATATGCCCTCGCGATTTTCTTACGATCATCATCAGCAGTCCCCCATACAGCAAATACAACACGCTTAGGATGTTAATGTACAGCTTATTCGTGACGTGCGCGTTGACCTCAAATTTTTGTATGAGTTCCTCCTGTTCTTCTGTATCTAGTGGTAATACGGATACCTCATCTTGGTCCGATTCACCTTCATGGGTATAATCAGTACTGAAGCCTAAAATCTTTCTATTAAATCTTCTCAATCTAGACATGAAGTAAAGTGGCCCCTTTGAGAACTAATTTCCTATCCAAGTGTATATTATATTTTAACTATCATTAAAGCGGTCTTTATTGAGTAACAAAGCGCGCCTTTTGCGCCAAACTCCTTTGGTTTCATCCAAAAATCGAGAGGTGTTGGAACTATAAAATAAACGGAAGCATGAAAAGGAGACTGCAGAATGTCACGACAAGTGCATAAGAAGGTACTGCCTTATAAAAAAATAGTCGATTTATCATTTCATCGAACGCGATTGCCGTCGGATGCCTCATCCCTAGTAAGATTTGAGCAAAAACCCGCCATTGTTAACATACATGGTCTCTTAGGCTCACATGTGATGTTTCATTCTCTTAACAAGTTCCTTTCAAGAAAGATTGATGCTGATATTTTTTCTGTTGATGTAAGAAATCATGGCATTTCACCCAAGGCCATTCCTTATGATTACACAACATTGACCAATGATTTGATACATTTCATTAAAACTCACGTTGGCTTGGAGAGACCTATGTATCTGTTGGGATTCTCAATGGGTGGAAAAATTGCACTATTAACTACCTTATTCAAGAATATCAATGTACAAAAATGCATATCAATTGATTTGCCACCTTACGAAACTCCAAAATTAGATCCTTTGATATTACAGAACTATGATCTGATAATGCAGATCATTCGTAGAGATGTCCAAATTTTAAAGGGTTCTCCTAATTGGCAGAAGAAGGTCCTTGAACTCTTCAAAAGTTTAGACTGTAATAAAAGGAAGTGTGGTGGGGCCGTAGCACTTTACTTTGCTAACGGTTTTCTTTCTGTAAAATCAAACAATGTAAGTCAAGAGCAATCACATTTTGAGCAACAACTGGATGGCAAAGAGTCTGATCCCTATATAAATTTCTTGATGCCTCTCTCTAATATGCCTCACTTATTAGATGAAGTAAAAAAATGGCCAGATTCACTTAATCAAGACGATTTTTTCTCAAAAGGTGCGATCGATCGTAAGGTTTTAATTATGAGAGGCTTGCAATCTAGCTTTATTAGCAGTCATTATTCTCTTTTGAGAGATAAATTTCCATGTACCGATATTCAAGAATTTGATACCGGGCACAATTTATTATTGGAGAGTCCAGAGGAGTCGTTTAAATGTATTCTGAATTTTTTTTGTAAGGGAAAGTATTAGATTTCAAATATAATTGTGATTATGGGCATTATCGTCTTCGGCAGTTTTGAGATTTGAATTTGGCAATCGCTGAAAATTCGCTTTTATCATTACGAAGAGGATAGGTAAAAATTGGAATAGTTAAAGATATTAAAACAACGTCTCCATGTAGGAGACTATACATAAGATGTGAAAATAAGTAGGTATCATTATAGATTTATAAGATTATGCAAGCAGAGTAAATCAAAACAGACATTGCTTTCAAACTTCGTTCCAACCTAGGGAGTTTTGACTAGCAATAGGTCTTGAAATTTTGGGTATAGAGGTTGATGTATTGTGCCTGACTGGAGTCGAGTCATCATTTGTCAACTCGTGACCATAGTAACTATCATCCATCCAGTTTTGGATTCGCATAGATTGTGTTACGGATTCTTGAACACTCATTCTCTTTTCGTTATTGTGATGCTTCTCCCAACCAAATTCACTTGAACTGACACTGGAAGTCTCTGGATTCTTAATGATCTGTTGACTTTTGATGCGTCTTCTAGCAATATACCTGAAAGCAAATATCATGAACAAAATATATAAACATCCTCCAACAATAAGACCAACAACTAAGCCAATAATCTTCTTCTTTGATTTGCCGGAACCGGACACATTGGAATTAGATTTTGATGAATATTCCAGAGTACCCGCATCTTGATACGAGTCTGCGGAGGAAGATGAAGAATCACCGGAGTTAGAAGTGGATCCCGAATTTGAAGATCCTGAGTTTGAATCACTGGAGGAGGATCCATCTGAAGATCCACTTGAGTTGCTATTACTATTACGTAAAAGACCCGTTAGAGGGATGGATGGATCAACCATTGCAGCCATAGATTTCGCTGTACCCGTGCCATCCGTGTAAAAAGTGCTTGAGGTGTTCATGATCAGATTCGACAGCTCTTCTACTTCCGCGGTTGGAAAATAAACTTCGGCAACACTTATCAAGTAGTTGAGCGAATCATCCTGCAGTGGCACTATTTGTAGGACAGTAATGTTCGTGAACACGTTCTTGAAAGGCGTGTTAAGAGCCGCAGGCAAGTAGCCGAAAATTTGGGCTGATGATTTTGGTTCTGACACAACAAATTCGTAATTTAGAGGTTTCTTGAATCCGACTGTAATTAAGCTATACCCCTCAGATTCAGGGATTTGGGTAGCAGCAGCAACTGCTTGAGGCAAAGTCATGGTTTGTGTTCCACCAATGGCAGAAGATATTGTGGAAGCAGTTTCCGGTGCCTGTGTAATCAACTCAGTTGGAATCCACCAGTTGTTATCACTAGAAGTGATCGAACTGGAGACACTGGTATTGTCTGTCGTGGTTGGTTGTAAAACAGTCGTGGATTCGGTTGTCAAACTCGTTTGAACGTTAGTATTTGCGGGCACCTGAATTACTGAGGATGTTGGTGATGTAAGAAGCAAAGAGGATGTTTTGGATGATGGAATGGGAGTAGACGTCACAATTTCCAATAAAGTGGAAGTGGAACTATTATTTGCCTTCGAAACGGCTACGGATGGTAATAGAGGAGTCCTAGTTGTCTGACTACTATGGTGCTTGGAAGTTGTCAATTTAATCGAGCTGGTGGTCCCAGAAGTCTGTTTGCTCATAGCTGAGCTATTTTTAGAAAGTATTTCATCCGTAGAAGCGGATAAATGTGAAGTAGTTATAGTAGCGGTTTCTAATGAGCTAGACCTCTGAGAACCAGACAATATTGATCTTGCGGAGGACACAGGGAAGTCGGAAACTTGAGAAAGGATATCAATGGACGAAGTTACGGATTGAGACTGTGAGGTTAAAGAGTCTAGTTGCTTGGTTATTTGAGAAGACGAATTCGAGGCAGATGTTTGAACTGAAATGGAGGTTGTAAAGGGCCCTTGACTAGATGCTGTACCTTCTTCTATCGTTGAAGATAATGGAAACGAGGACACCGCCGCCGTACTCTGTGAAATACTTCTCTGGGATGTTTCTGCAGATGCAGATGATACAGAAATTATTGTAGATGAAGCGCTTACAATAGTGTACGGTGATGATGTTGTAGTTGTTTGAGGTAGTACGGCAGAAGTGCTTACGGCTTGAGACTGCGAAGGCAAACTTGAAGTGGATGTAGACATTGATTGAAAAGCTTCCGTGGCAGAAGTTATTGGCGTGGAACGCGACAGAGCCTTAGAGGTTGAGGCCGGGGCGAACACTTTCGAGGTGCTGGAATCACTTGAAAATAATGTAGACGTAGATGGATTCACCATGCTAGTACTACTTGTTTGGAGTGGAATATTTGAGAACAATGAGCTGCTTGTACTTGAGATACTGGAACCGACAATTTCTGATGAACTTTGTGGTGAAATAGAAGATACAGATGGACTAACTATACTGAAACTGCTTGAACTACTTGTTTGTAGGAAGGGAGATGATAGCGGTGCACCCGCTGTAGTTGAAACGCCAGAACTTGTAAAACCAGTCGAACTTTGCAGTGAAAAAGTTGACGCAGATGGGCTCGCCAAACTTGAGCTACTGAGAGCAGTAGATTCTAGTGAAACAGCTGATAATGGCGAGCTCACTGTACTCGAAGTGCTGGCACCATCAACTTCTGTTGAACTTTGAAATGCAAGAGTAGATGAGGCCACTAAACTTGAGCTACCTGAATTACTTGTTTGCAATGGAACGGCCGCAAACGATGAGCTGACTGTACTTGAGATACTGGAACTGGCAATTTCTGATGAACTTTGTGGTGGAACTGAAGATACAGGTGAGCTAATCATACTGAAACTGCTTGAACTACTTGCTTGTAGTGAAATATATGGTGATGGTGTGCTCAGTGTAGTTGAAGCACTCAAGCCATCGATTTCTGTTGAGCTCAGTGGAAGAGCTGGTGATGATGGATTAGCCGTGCTGGAACTGCTCGAGTCACTTGTTTGTACCACTGCGGCTGATAGCGATGGATTCACAGTAGTTGAAGAACTAAAACTATCAGAACCAGGTGAATTTTGTAATGGAATGCTGCTGGCGCCTGAGGTTATAATGTCCGTTGACTCGGCAGTTGAAGTTTGATCAAAACTCTCTGGATTACCAGAGGTTGACAAGGAGGCAACAACCGGTGTTCCTGACGATAGATCCATGTTATTATCAGCTGAAGACGTCGTACTAATGGAGATAATTGGATTTTCGGAAGTAGGAGATGCGTTCGATGCAATATCTGGAGTGGTTGTGGTTGTGAAGGAAACGGAGTTTGCACTCGCAATAGTGAAAACACTGGTGGTGGAAACATCAGAGACGGTATTCCCACTGGAAGCGGCAAAACTGGCAGTTGTACCAATATTTTCAATGTAGGAGTCGGTTGGACTGGAAGATGGCTGAACGTTTGTAGACGAGGTCCAAGTGTGTTTGTAATTGTTGTAATCGGATTGTTGGTCGGTATATGATGCGCCGGAGTTTGCCTGTTCAGAAGTCGAAAACTGGGAAGTGACATCTGAACTATACCATGCGGATGGGAAGGAAGATATGGTGGCAGTAACTAATGTGGCAGAATGGTGCGAGTGGGTGATTTGGGAATATTCTGTAGCCGAAGTAGTAGCGGAGCTATCCTGGGGAACTACATCGGTAAGGGAGGCTTGATTTTGGCTTTGGCTTTGACTTTGATATGTCCCGTTGCCGAATACGAAGTCAAAGGGGCTGGCGTCAACCGACGACATACTCATCAAAAGGGTCGAAAGCAGATAAACGAGCGGAGGCTGCATTGATGGGTGTATTTAAAATCCTAATCAGAAGTGAATAAAGTGAAGGAAATGAGGCGAAAGCGAACCAGTAAAAGAACACAGTACAAAATAAGTCGTTAAAGGAATGAATAATATTTTTACAAATATTTTGGTCGGTAGGAACGAACCGATATCTGATGCTTTAGTTCTTCTAAGAGCTTATTACTTCTAGCAAAAAGAATAGAGACGAAAAGAAAGAAAAAAAGATTATCCTAGTAGTAATATGGGGTTCCTTGGCGAGGTTAAGTTGTCTTGGTGGTCTACTGAGAGCGTGAAATGCAAGAAATAAAGAACTTGGTGCTATGGAAATGTATAAAAGTTATATATATCAGCACGAAGATGAGATCGGAAAAAAACACTCACTAGGGCCATTTTGATCTGGCAGCGCCCGGCGCGTCTAGCCACTTGCTGCCAACCGCCCAGAAACGGTAATTTGTTTTCGTGTCTCCGCCCGTTTCAGAGCGAATCTTTCCCTTTTGGGACACGCGCCAAGGCCCTCCTGTTTCACGTCTCACGGCGGAATTCTTCACGACTCCACAGTTTATCAGCTATCGTTTCTCCGTCATTGTCGAAGGTCTCTCTCAGCTCATTTAAAAGGGCCTGTTTGCTCTGGTTCACGCGGATGTTCTCAAGAATGTATTCCACCAGCTCGTCTTCGTACACGCCGAGGAATTCACGCACTAGTTCTTCCACGTACCGTGATTTCTTCAGTTTTGCTAGTCTTGCATCCAGTTCCTCTGCCGTAAATGGCAAAACGTCTTCTGCCGCGCTTTCCTCGGTAGACTTTGTTGGCGGCTCTTCGTCCTCCCTGGATTGCTCGTCTTCGCTAGAGCTTTCAACGGAGTGGTCAATGGCCTTCTTAAACTCGAATTTGATTTTGACGTGCTCTGGGCTCCCAGACACATTCTTGTCCGCATCATGGCTCTTGCTCCTTCCGGTGTCTTCGAGGAGGGCGAGGGTGTCAGCCGTTTTTGTAGATGTGAAGTTATCATCGGATATTTGCTTGGACGCCAGTTCCTTTGCATTACCGTTTTTGGCTCTATCTTCCCCGTCCATTCTTTCCTCTTGCTCCTTGAAAGATCTGTGGTGGTCGTAATGGATGTCATTGGCAAGGTGTAACAGTTCTTTCAAGTACAATGAGCGATTTTTTTCCAAATGCTCCTCGTAGTTTCCAGCAGTTATGATATCGGCTCTAATGGATTTTATCTTGGGCTCTACTTCGGTATGTAAATGGTGGAGCAAATCTTCGTATCTGCGGTTTGATTCATCTAGCTCTTTCTGTTCTTTTCTCTTCTCTAAGACGAAGTCGTCCTCCGCGTCGTCCTCCTCCTCCTCCTCTTCTTCCATATTAGCATTGTCGTCATCTGCATTGTCATTTCCTCTAGCGCCTGAATGGTTTTTCTTTATCTGATCAAAAACTTTTTGCATTTGATGTCTTTGACGTTTACTTTCCTCGTACGTAGTCTGCATTTTTTTTTCCTTCTCTATGCTGACAACTTTTGTTCTGAATTCTACTATATCCTTGCACAATTGTTCCAGAGCATCAGGCGGCAAATCGCTTAAAGTGCTGATATCCACTTTATACTGTGTAGAAGAGTTGTCCAGTTGTTCATTCTTCGAATTACTTTCATCTGTTTGGCCTTCAATATCCTTGAAAATGGAATAAAAATTGTCAGCGTTTTCTGGCTTAACATCCAAAACAATTCCTGCTCGATCGTTGATGTATTCTTGTGTGTTTGAATCTAAATGCAATTCAATCTTGAAGTCCTCATGTAGCTTTCTAATAAGAGCGAATAAGGCTGACCAATATTTTAATGTTCCCACAAATGCCTCATCGTCGTCGACCTTATTGAATCTCAAAAAAATATCTTGAGTGTCTAAAAATGATGATAAAGAGGACCAAGCTTCCACCTTTAATGAGGAGTTGCTTTGAGTTTCCGTTAATGCTAAATTCAAACAGCTGCCTAGTAGTGATTCTATCTGTCCATGAGAGAATGAAGAAGAGACCCCTTGTAAAGATATAGTATGAATCTGTTGGTCTAAAGAGATTGGAAGAAATTGCTTGAGCTCTTGATGGTGGGAGGCGCCTACATTGTTTTCGCTAGAAGCATTGCTATTTCCTACTGCAGCGTCTTTGAGTTTGCTTGAAGCAGAGCCCTGATCAGAATTTTTCACAGCCGCATCATCGTTACTGCCTAACGGTGCACCTGGTATGCTGTTTCTGGCATGAACGATATGTTTTAGCGAGTTCTGAAAACGTTGTAAATCATTTTTAAGGATAGGGATGTATCCGGCTTTAGCACTATCACTTTTCCAACCTTCCTGTGATGATAAATACAACTGTGGTGATACGAATACTAGATCTTTCATGCTCCGTAACTACGTTCTTTTTAAAAACTCTTTAGGCTTCGCTAGGTTTCGTCCTGCATCTGTTTTTAGTCCATCCATATTACTTTCACAATTTTTCAGCGGGCATCACCATTACGGAAAAGGTAACAAATAATTCGGCAGTGAGAATTGCCTTTTTCTATACGTATTAATTTCTACAATAAACTATGTCAATACCAATTTTTTATACACGAAATCAGATGTTCATTATCTCCTCTAATGATATGTCATGGTTTATTTCCTTGGCTTCTTTCCAGAATTTACTCAAATGTCTTGATCCGCTATCACATGCAATAATCACAATGTTTGCGCCGGGAGAAAGCCTTTTCGCGACCTTAACAGCAGCTACTGCATTTATAGCTGTACTGCTCCCCACAAAAAGTCCGTCGTTTACTGACAAGTATTTTGCCATCCTAATAGCTTGATTATCATTGACACGTATTGATTCATCAATAAACTCTTCTCCCATGTGAAAATTCTGAGTAATCCTATTCAAACCGATACCTTCTACAATCGTATCCACTTGATGCCTCCTTCTTGTACCTTCCTTTTCAACATAATCGTACATCACGCCATAGTTTACCCTATTATAAAAGCCTGAACCTTGTGGATCTGCAAGAACGACATGGCAGGGAACTTTTGCTTTCTCCTTTAAAAACTTGGCAACTCCGCTAATGGTGCCACCAGTGCCGCAGCCAGCAATGAACGCATCGATATTTCCGTTAGTTTGATGAGCGATTTCCGGACCTGTCGTCTGATAATGTACCTTCCAGTTGGCTTCGTTTTCAAATTGATCGGCAAAAACCGCCCTTACTCCATTACCTTCCTTATTTAAATCATCGCACGCCTTTTTAGCTGCATTTACGTATTGATTTGGATCGACAATACTAGCGGGCTTAACTTTATTAACAGTAGCGCCAAGACTTTCTAATAATGCTAATTTTTCTAACGATGTGTCATCGGGCAAAGAAATGTGTGTCCTATATCCTAATGCATTACAAACTACAGCTATAGAAATACCGGTTGATCCGCTTGTCCCTTCAAACACCCAACCAGGCTCGCCTCTGACAAGCTCGCCGCGTTCCTCAGCTGTTTTAATAATGTTCAACGCCACTCTATCTTTGGCACTTCCTGCTGGGTTACATAATTCTAATTTAGCATAAACGTTAACCCCGATAGCCTTTGTAAGAGATTTAATCTTTACCAGAGGCGTATTTCCTATTAGTTCCTCTACACCGCCTTTTGGCTGCGGAATATCCTGTGTTTTGCATAGCTTATAATATTTGTATGATGTATAAGTGCCGATTAGGACAGCCGCAATAGACAAACATTCATTCCAAGGTAAATAAAAAGTGGTCCTATTCTGCGAACTGGCCATTTTTTTAGTCTTACTATGCTTCCAACTAATATCGAACTCAAGAATTTAATTATATGGGTACCGCATTATTGCATCTATTATTGCAAGACATTTTAAGTTAGGACGTATGAAATTTCATAGCAATGCATTACCCGCATTTCAAAGAGACTATGAGTGGAATCATTGATTTGAGATATATGTAAGTTATCGCGCTAGTATCGGTAGATTTTTCGAGCTGAACTTCCTGAAACTACACACATGATACACTGGACATTTGTCTGAACGATTCTGTGTTGTGAAATTTAATATATCGCCATAGTTATATTCAATGTCTAATGTTACATAACTGTTTAACGTAGTTCACGTAGTCGCCGGCTTGTTTGTAAGCATATCTAATCATAAATTCAAGCACCTTCTTTTTTAACACCCTTTAAGAAAGCAAAGTGGTTAACATAAAGTAACATAGTTTGGGGTTTGCGATAAAGCTCATTCTTTGCTATCTAATACCTGTTTGACAGGTTCGCTTTGATTAATGTACAGATTATATTCCTGGATGTATCTGATGACGGAATTAGGAAGAAGGTACTGTACTGACATTCCACGTCTGATGAAAAGACGAACTTTTGTAGACGAGATATCATTGTAAATAAGCTGTTTGATAATAAGGATATTTCTTCTATGTTCATACATGATATCGTGTGAGAGCAAGAAGGATCGAACGTCTGAACCAGTCCTTTCTACAATTAAACATCCATAATTACCCAAAATATGGTGCAGGTCGGAATCAGCCCACACATGAGACTCACCCATGGATTCGATAAGATCACCCCCTGCCAGTAACATGATTTTAACGCCCATTTTTTCACCATCCACGGTTGTGATCCCACCTCTCTTGATATTTATTTCATGGTTAAAATGGTCTAAGACTTTTGCGGTCCTTGTATAACTTGATTGCAAAGATTCCCAAGCATCAACCATTAACCAAGATGAAGTCCTTTCGCATGCTAATTCACACATACGGACGCGATGATAAGCTGGAGCTAACCCTCGCTTTTGGTAGTTGTCACTAACCGGAGAGAAATAACCACCAACCACTTCAAAGCGCGTCTGTTCGTTGATATCGTCCAAAGCCATTTCAAACATTCTTAAATGTAAGTAGGTTATTGGGGAAAACGATCCACAGGCAACAATGATCAGGGGCAGCTTGTCAGGATCTTGAAGTTTTTTTGTTAGTCTGTGCACAGGAAACTCATAATCTTCTATAGATCTGGCTTGTCTCACAATCGTGTGTGGAACTTCTTCCAAATCAGCAATTTGGCTCTTTAATACGCCTAAATTGCTTGTCGTTGTAACATCCTGCAGAGTAGAGTCAATGCCGTTCAATTGTCCTTCACTTTCTTCTTCCGATGACACATCCCGAGAGAGTGGCTGAAAGTCACTAGTATTTAATGGAATATGGCCCATTCGGTTGCCTGAGTTAGCAGTTTTCTTCCTTGATGACAGCGTCTTGTAAATATCAAGATTGAAAGGAGCATCAATCGAAGAATTGTAATCAGCCAAAACATATGGAACTATGGGCCCGGATTTTGGTATAGTGTGCTTTGGGTCTGGCGGTGGTTGCAGCTCTTCATTTGGTTGTGGTGGTTTAAAATCGGGTGCTTTGGTGGGATCCATTACGTAATATATGCAATTTTTTTTTCTTCTCCACTCCAAGTTATCTCTCTGTTTAGCTGTTGGACAGTATTATCTAGGCTAATGTATAGACGTTCGTCTAGTTTCTAGTTTATTGTTGTCGCTCTGGCTTAATTTCCATTGTTATTTTTCTTAGAAACGATATCGTCACAGCTAGGCATCAAGGGTAGTACATGATAAAAGCGGAAAGAATGGTCAGAAATTTCATATCCGCCTAATATTACATTATAACCACTCAAGAAAATCAATTTGACACTGCAGCATTGAACCGAATTCCAGCGCTAATGTTTACAACATCCGCATATAAATATTGAGGCATACTCATAGGGTATACTAGTTGTTGATTTTTGATTACCCGTTGTTTCAAAAGAAATAAAAATGTGTCGATCCTATTTTTAATCATTTCGAACAGTTTGCGTAATTTTAAGACTTACTCCGGAGTATATACAAAGAAACCAAACTTTCTCTATTTCTGAAACTAGTTTCGGTGAGTTGCAGTATATGAACAGAGTCACTTACATTAAATAATGGGGCTGAAGAAATTTTTCAAAATCAAGCCTCCAGAGGAGGCCACACCTGAACAAAACAAAGACACCTTGATGGAATTGGGTATTAGTGTCAAAAATCCGAACAAGAAAAGAAGAGACAAATTTTCCGCTTACGGTAAGTTTGCAAATGATAAAGCAGAAGATAAGGTATACGCACCACCAGGTTATGAACAGTATGCTAGACCACGGGAGGAACTTGAAGACTTGAATGCTTCTCCCCTAGATGCCAGTGCTAACGAAGCAATTGCTAGCCCTGTTAACGCTTCAAGTGGCACGGAAGATCAAAGAAACGCTGCAGAATCCAACTCTATGCCGGATCCTTACGCTATCGAAAATGATGACTACCGATATGATGACGACCCTTATGCAAGATTTCAAGCTAATAAGAGTAATGGTGGAAGTAGCGCCAACGCTTCGGTATACAACAGCTCTGGAGGGGGATATAACAGCACATTCTTGAATTCTTATAACAATGATGGCTTGAATGGCAATCAAAGTACTGCAAATAGCTGGGCGAGCGCAAACGTTAACAAAAACTCAAATCAATCAAGCGGCAATTCGAACCCAGGGTACTCGCAACAAAGGCAACCTCCAGTGTCACGGAATAGCCCAATGGCCGACCAGAGAAACGTTTCATCAAATCCATCGCAAGGAAAAAGGAATCCTCACACTAATATGAATAGTTTCGATGTTGCACATGATCCCTATACCAAAAAATCTGGTGATAGTCGAAATGGGAGCTCCTCCAACGCAAACCCATATGCCTCCATGGCAAGCGACTCGTATAGTAATACGAATCGAAACCGTTCCGCAAACCCATACTCTAGAAGAAACACAAGTCAACCGCAATCGCAGCCTGCCCCAATGACCTATACCCCGTCCTTTATTGCTGCTAACGAAGGAAACCCCAGAAATGAGGTTGATTTAAACGAAGAACGCAGAGCGGGTGAATTTGACTTCGAAGAAGTCTATGCCGGTACGTCTGCGGAAAACAGGGCAGCATTAGATGAGCCCGATCTGAATGCTGTGATGACGAATGATGATTCCGTAGACTTAAACGCATCCGAGGTAGATCACAGTTTAAGACAACAACAACAACAACAGCAGTGGTTTATGGATGAACAGCAGCAGGAGCAGCAAGACTTTAACGCAACAAATGAGCAGTATGGAGATCAAAGGGGTTATAAAACATTCGAAGAGATACAAAAGGAAGAGGAAGCTCGCCAACAGCAGGAAGAAGATGAAGCAGTGGATGAAATCAAGCAAGAGATTAAGTTTACTAAACAAAGTTCCGTAGCTTCTACTAGAAATACGCTAAAAATGGCCCAAGACGCTGAAAGATCTGGTATGAACACACTAGGTTTGCTAGGTCATCAAAGTGAACAGTTGAATAGCGTGGAAGGAAACCTAGATTTGATGAAAGTACAAAATAAGGTGGCCGACGAAAAAGTTGCAGAATTAAAAAAGTTGAATCGTAGTATATTAGCGGTTCATGTTTCCAATCCATTCAATTCTAAAAGAAGGAGAAGGGAGAGGGAAGAGCAACTGAAGAATAGAAAAATTGAAGAAAAGTTGATGAGAGAACAAACAAATCAACAAATCTCGAAGTCAACTCAAAGGATAGAAGGTGCTATGAATGCAAATAATAATATCAGTGAAGTGCGTGAAAGATATCAAAGACAGAATGTTTTAGAAAAGGCAAAAAGATATCAATTCGAGAACAACGAAGAAGATGACGAAATGGAGTTGGAAATTGACAGGAATTTGGATCAAATTCAGCAGGTTAGTAATCGTTTAAAGAAAATGGCTTTGACGACTGGTCAAGAATTAGACTCCCAGCAAAAACGTCTTAACAACATTGAGGAAAGCACTGATGACCTAGACATCAATCTTCATATGAATACTAATAGGTTGGCTGGTATCAGATAGAATTAGGTTTATAATAACTATGTAATCTTTCTTTTAGTATTTTTAATGATCTGATAAGGAAGTTTAGAGGCAAAAACGAACAAGTAATGAAGGAAGGCGTTGGGAGGAGTTTTTTTTTCATTTTAATGTTTAGTTCCCAATACAAAGGTTAAGGTTTTAACAACCTATAGATGGGCAAAGTAATGAAATATCAAAAAGAAGAGACAAAAAAATACGAGAAAAGCTGCAACACTGTTATATTTTTTGGATCCCTCAAATGTCCCACTGTAAAGATGTGATTGCTAAACAGAGTAACACTAGGTCAAATTTAGAGAAAGGTACCAGTGATTACTTCAACCGGCCTTCTGAAGTGCGGACCACGATTCCTTTTTTGCGGGGGGTAATCAAGGATAATGGGGCGCTTGCGTGGCCGTGAGCTTAGGAACAGGAATCTCTTCGAAAACAGGGGGGGTTGGCAGTTTGGGAACAAGCGCTTCGCCATCTTTTATATAAAGGGGTCAATGATATTCCGTCCTCTTCAATCACTTTCTCGAGCAACAAATGTCATTTCTATATAATTTGAATGTTAAATAAAATCAATCAACAAGCAAATTAACAAGAACACAAAACCCCTAACGCACGATCGAACACACAGAAATGACAAGAACAAATAAATGGACTGAGCGTGAATCAAAAGCTGATCCAAAATACTTTTCACACACCGGTAACTACGGCGAATCTCCAAATCATATCAAGAAACAAGGTTCCGGCAAAGGCAACTGGGGTAAGCCAGGTGACGAAATCAATGACTTAATTGATAGCGGCGAAATACCTCCAGTATTTAAGAAAGATAGAAGAGGTTCAAACTCTCAAACGCATAAAAACGTCCAAAACGAATGAGGACGCTCACAAGATGAAAGGCTCTCCAAGCTATCAGAAATGATCACTTTACTCTATTAATTCATACATATATATATATATTTCTTTGCATGCCTTTTAATGGCTTATGTAATAAAGATTTCTTATATCCGTTTCATCTTAAGTCTAATGAATTTTTTGAACATGAGATCAGATGGTCATTCCTTTCTTTTGGTTCCTCGCAATGTACAACTCCCTTTGAGATTCTACTCTTTTGACGATGACGTCTTTAGTTAAGTATTCGCTAAACTTCCCGCCTGCCTTGAGAACAGCCGTGCCAATATGATATTTTTCCCAGTTATACTGAGCTAATGTGTCAGAGTCAGCATCAATGACAACGGCATCAACATATCTACAACTTAGAACACTAAGGGCACGTTCCTTCATCGTCATGATAGTACTTGAGTAATCGCTTGTGGTGATGCCAACGACCAATACCTTATCAGGGTGAAGATCCAGTTTCAATTTTCTTAACTGATCAATATCCCCCATGTGGAACAAATCAAAGTCCCCATCAACATAAGCACAATCTTCTACATTGAAATCATATCCGCCATTTACCAAGACGTTACCTAGGCCTCTTTGAAAAACGTAACAGTATTTTGAAACCGCATCTTCACCAACTGAATAGAAACTTAACTCTCGAATACTAGGATAGTAATCAGGATGGGATGGCGGCAACGACTTTTTTGTTAATATTCTGTGTATAATCTCAGTCGTACTCACACCGTGGGTTCTTTTAACAACTTTGAAGCGTCTCATCTCTTTCACTAGTTTATAGCAATCTTCTCCGTTAGCATCTAGGGTGATGTCATCACCATGAACAACATATCGGCATTGATACCTATCCATCCAAGCGGGATCTGTAACGTACGGTGCAGCTTCAACCACTTCGGAACACCACCTATTTGATCTGGTGTGCTCATATCTTTCTAAGGAATTCATCACTGGCGATCCCTTATTATGTTGAATATCTTCATCAGTATGCACACCACAAAAAAGTTTACCATTTTCCTTCGAAACTGTTCGACGAGCCTGCAGGATAGCCCCTGCATGCCCGTGATGCGTGAAGTCAAAGCAGCCGTCTATCCAAACTTTCTCTGTGTCTAATTTTACCGTCATTCAGTGGATATATTCCAATGCCATAATCTTAGAGTGGCTTTGTCTCGAAGAAGTTTGAGACAAAGCTAGCCATATCTGCTGCATTCCTGTTTCTTATTTTGGTAGCTCGCACACGATCCGTGCCACGCGATAATAAAAACTATGGCTCAACAATTACGCAAGGCTAGCATGGTGGCTGGAATACCATTCTTCAAAAGTTATTAGCCTTTTGATACTGGTTATCCACAGTCTTGTTCTTTCGTCAATCATAATGTTAGCAGCACTTTGGCCTCCTTGAATTTTGGAATGAGCACTGCGAGCATGAATCCCCACGCTGGTGACTCCGATGGGCCAGGCTACATTACCGATACTGAGTTTCATGTAAGACTGAATGGCCAAGTTAGTCTGTTTAGGTTGCTGTAAGTGATAAAGAACACTAGCAAGGGAAATCAGTAAATCCGAGCCGAGCGAGCCTCTTCGCAATTGCAATAGTAATGGGAAGAGCGCTTTCTTAGTATCTAGAAACAACTCCGGATGATATTCTTCTAGGGATACCTTCCAATGAGATAATACTTCGTGAATATATAAATTACATTTCATTGACAAAGAGAAATCGTCTTCAGTTGATCCAATCTGAAACGGATCGATAGTTGTAGAAGTACTTTCATCCTGAGCTATGGTTTCTAGTATTCTTTCTGGCCGAGTTCCTAATTTATTAATCGTCGTGATAAACTCTTCATCCGACTGATCATCCGACGAAACTTCCCCATTTACACTCTCGCCTTGTTCTACTTGTCGCGGTATTTCGTCAATTCTTGCACATTCCTGTACCTGGGATCTCTTATGGGATAATGGCTGACTATCTTTAGAGTAGGTTAGCTCCTTTTGTTTTTTGGAAATCTCTGCCTTTAAGATACTTCCCAAGTCTAGATCCATTTTCCTCTATAATTACTTGAAAAACTGAAAAAACTACACAGCATTTCCCTTAGAAGCTCCTTTTTGAACTCATTTCTTTTCTTTCAAAACTTTTTTTATTTCTAAGCGAGAATGGTATAAATCGTGAAAGCTGAAATAAAGGAATAATAAAATATACTTTGTTAGCTCTCCAATATCATTATTAAAAGTAAAGCAGAACGAAATTCATCACTATGAGCAGCAGTACAGCAGCAGCTCCTGCACTTTCTAACAATTCTGCAACTTCTGAGGGGAAGGAGAAATCCGGTAACGTTTCCGGTGATGAGTATCTTTCTCAAGAGGAAGAAGTTTTTGATGGTAACGATATTGAAAACAATGAAACTAAAGTGTACGAAGAATCTCTAGATCTGGACTTGGAGCGTAGTAGTAGACAAGTTTGGCTAGTTAGATTGCCAATGTTTCTGGCAGAGAAATGGAGGGATAGAAATAATCTCCATGGTCAAGAATTAGGCAAGATCAGAATAAACAAGGATGGCAGTAAAATTACACTAGTTTTGAATGAAAATGATAACGATTCTATACCGCACGAATACGACTTAGAGCTTACAAAAAAGGTGGTTGAAAACGAATACGTTTTCACTGAACAAAACTTAAAGAAATATCAACAACGTAAAAGGGAGCTCGAAGCTGATCCTGAGAAGCAAAGGCAAGCTTACCTAAAAAAACAGGAACGTGAAGAAGAACTCAAGAAGAAGCAGCAGCAACAAAAACGTAGAAACAACAGAAAGAAGTTTAATCACAGAGTTATGACGGACAGGGATGGTAGAGATAGATATATACCATATGTTAAAACAATTCCTAAAAAAACCGCCATTGTAGGAACAGTCTGTCATGAATGTCAAGTTATGCCGTCAATGAATGATCCAAATTATCACAAAATTGTTGAGCAGAGAAGGAATATTGTGAAGCTTAATAATAAAGAAAGAATTACAACATTGGATGAAACCGTTGGTGTGACGATGAGTCATACCGGTATGTCTATGAGGTCAGACAACTCTAATTTTTTGAAAGTTGGACGCGAGAAAGCCAAGAGCAACATCAAGTCTATTCGTATGCCAAAGAAGGAGATTCTGGACTATTTGTTCAAATTGTTTGATGAGTATGATTACTGGTCTTTAAAGGGGCTAAAGGAACGTACTAGGCAACCTGAAGCTCATCTAAAGGAATGTTTAGACAAAGTTGCCACTCTTGTAAAGAAAGGCCCATATGCATTCAAGTATACTCTAAGACCAGAGTATAAAAAATTGAAAGAAGAGGAAAGAAAGGCAACCTTAGGTGAGCTAGCTGATGAGCAGACAGGTTCCGCTGGAGAAAATACACAAGGAGATGCTGAAGCTGACTTGGAAGATGAAATAGAAATGGAAGACGTCGTCTAATTCGCACCCAATTTTTTTACTTTGTCTTTTTATGTCCACACAGGGCCTTTACCTCTAATGTCGATTTTTTTAATGTCTACAGTTTTGTTTCAATAATTATTTGTTTATTAATTCTAATTACTCGTATTTAAATACATTTCAGTTATCTGGAAGACTAACTGTTGAAGTATGTGACTGATCGAAAGCGGAAGCGTGACTACATATTACGTATAGCTAAAGAATGAAGTTGGACTGATGCTCCCTTGTTGGTAAATGAGCAGTCGAATATACCGCTTCGATCAGGTGACATTGTTTTTCACAGACCATTCGTTACTATGGAGAACTCTCCATTGCGATATCACACATTTCTATTAATTTGCTGTTGTTCGAGGAAGGTATAATATGCACCTCATTTGATGTACTGAATGAAACTTTTCTTTTCCTGCCTTTATTATCTTCGCTCTTTGAAATATGGGAAATTATTGAAGCCTTTTCTACGGTAGGCTCATCGTCATACGTCGTGGTCACCGTAGCAGTTCTGATCCACCTCCGTCTTCTTGTGTACTTTTTATATGTGTCTGTTGCAGAGGGATTATTCCAGGTATTGTCATAATAAGTAAAGCCCTCATCGGCCCCTGGCTTAACTTTCGTCTTAGCAGTAGAAGCGGAAACCTGGATTGCTCCGTCATTTGTTAAGTCGAGCATCCAATCTTTATCATGCCATTCCCATGCCATTCCAGATTGTTTCTCTGGTAATGTAAACATTTCTGGGCTAGGAGAAGTATTCAGAAACTCATCTGTCCAAGACGCCCTTTCATAGCTCAACATAGTTGATGTCCACCCGATACCAAGCCAGCGGCGTTGGTTTTCAAAAAGAGCAACCTTGAATAGAACAGTCTTTTTGGTATTAGATGTGTTTCCTACTTCGTTCCAAACAAATGACCTTATTTTCTTGTTAACGGAAGCAAACAAACGCCTATTATTATCTGGTCCTCCAAGATCTAAACCTGTTATGAAAAATACAAGTAATCTCACGATGCGGAACTTCCACAGATACCTTCTCATTCTTCTGATCAGTTTAGAGTGATACGTAAGTATATACAGACCTCCCATTAACATCAAATAGTTCGGAGATAGCACAAACATCGTAAGGAAGATGTAAACTGGAGATAAGAATGCAATAGTAAATAATAGTCTCCTAACATCCTGAGCACTTAAAATAGTAATAGGCGATAATACAGCACTAGACTTCATAGAAACTCTATCCATAACATGTATTATATCATCTAATGAAGGGCAAGATGCCATTGTTTCCTGAACGTGCCTATCAATTAACAAATATACCCATATAATACCTACAATCATTAAATGTCCAAAGTACTTTGTAATGAACCCAAAATATATAACACAAACCATAAAGATTATTATTCCAAATAAGTTTGTAGAAATATTGTCATTAGACCATGTGATGATACTCAAAAAATTATCCACTACAATTAAGTATGGGTACAATCTCACCAGCGATCTGGAGACTGTTTTAGGCGTTGAGGTTAATAAAGGAGATGATAAAATAGCCTCTTGATCTTCCTCATAAGCTTGAGCACTTAATCTACCCTTCCGTTTCCTCAAGGCGCTACGGATGTGCTTGTTCTTGCTTTGCGCAGGTCCGGCTACTATTATTTGGTTTGAGTCTGAATTTTCATTATTTATTTCGCTCATAATATCAAATAAATGAAAAATATTAGACCAGACAAGTTGAAATGGCTGCTGAATTCGAAATATGCCGCTTTGCTAAAGTTACTATTGGACAGCTTCTCTTTATATCGTAAAATTTCAACATATATTTTTTTTTTTTTTTTTACAAATGAAAGGTAAAAAACGGCCGCCAAGCATCTGAAAAAAGTGCAGAGCGCTGTCGTTGGTAATGGCATTTACAACAGCACTCTAGGCAAAAGCGTGAAGACTTTTCTTTTCTATTCTACTAGTAGGATTGATAATGATTTTATAATTCAACTAATGACCAACAAGTGAAAGAATGTGTTCTCGGAAACAAACAAAACGTAACACTTCAAATAATTTCGATATTCTAAATCTGTTGTCGTGTGTAGTGTACTGTTATAATATCTGAACTGAATGCCTTTTCTTGAAAACCGTGAGCTAAAGATTCAGTTTGTAGCAAAGTAAATTTCTGTAGGAGTTGTCTTTACAATTCTCGGGGAGTAGGATAAGAATATTGCTTGCTTGTATACCTGAGAAAAACTGTCCATCTACATAAACTATTAAAATTCTACGCTACCGGTTAAACTTAAAAACAGTTGGCGAAGATTTTCCACGAGTAATTAAAAAAGGCAATGATAATAAGAAGCATCATCCGCGTCTCTCTGAATGTATTCTTTTTCCAACAATAACTGAATGCTTCTTCTGAATACGCTCGGAGTAAGATCGAAGCGTGACCTTGTTTGTCTCATAGTTTCTTCCAGTAACTGCTGATGGCTAAATCTTCCTTCTTCTTTCATAATTCGGACAATAGTGGCATTAATTTCCATGCATTTTTCATTTTCATCGGTATCTACCAGAGTCTGCCTCGCAAAATTATCTGATTTATGAGATGATATAGGACCTGCTATAACAGGGACCTTCACTTTCCTGTTTGAAGAAGAAAAGAAATAATTAACGGAGAATTTAATATTTCCCGAATCAGACGATTTCTTCAAAATTTTACATTTGGGCATTGTCGACATTGACGTCACAAGAAATTTCACATCTTCCTTAGGTATATGGGTTAGTTCATGTATCTCTTCTAATGTCAATTCTTCGTAATCCTCGAATAGAAGGAAAATTGCACCAGCATAGACAGAAAAACTTATCTCGTAATAGCCGTTATTGAACTGGCATCCAATCTCGATTACACTTAGATGATGGGCCCACTTTAGCATTCTTTCTTCATATTTTGAAGAGTAGTACTCTTCAAAACTAGCTAAAATCTGAGACATTCTTGGTGGCAATGAAATGCTGTCGTCAATTGGGTTAGTACTTTGAAATGGCCAACTTGTCCTCGTCAAAACTTGTGGAACAAAATTCAAATACTCTATGCTGTTGGTCCTTGAGTCTCTAAATGCTTGCAATATTTCAAAAGATAAACAAACATCTCTCAACATTATCTCGAGTTTTGAAGTAAAAAAAGTCCCCAGAGCGTTCTTTATCATTCGCACCATCCATCTTTCAATTTCTATATTGGACTTCCGCTGCAATAATCTTCTAGACAGTTGCTTTTTATACTTTTTTTCAAAAATATCCTTCTCGGAAAGCATTTCTATTATTTCGGTACTTTCAAGCAAATCTTGCTTAATTTCAACTATTTCAAGACCATCTTCATTTGCTCTTTTCATACAGTAGTCCACGTAGGTAGAAATATACTCCGATGGCAATGGTCCTTCTTTAGAGAAATATGCTGTAAAAACATCGTGAAGTATTGCCAAATCGGCGGGCTTGTTCACAGTTGAGTTATTAAATCGAATAAAACCAAATTTAATCTTGTCCAAAAACAAGCGCTGCCTATGAAACAAATTCACAACTCCTGATGACCAACTAATCGCATTCTGCCCCTTTTTGCGACCGCCATCCTTAAAAGGAATTTTCATGGCTATTTGAGCAATGTAGGATTTGATAGACTCAATGATAGTAATGCGGTACTTCTCTTCGCTAAATAAATCATAAATCTCCTGGAGTAACTTTTCATCTGAAAGTTTCATTGCTTCATGTGTCAGATCTTCGATGACATTTATCAACTTACCCCATATGAGAACATTTCCTAACACAGCCTTTAATTTATTTTGAGAATCTGCATTTAGAAAACAAGAGTCTAAGACATTTTCAAACTGCTTCAAGTTCTTGATTTTCTTCAAGCTCTGAATTGGCGTTAACAGTTTGATATCAATAACTCTATCATAGTATTCTTCTGTTGTGCTAATTAAAACGGGTTCAAAATCCGTCAAGAAAAAGTTATCTCTGTTGTCATGCAACGTTTCCATCATTCCTATTAATATTCTCCAAATACTAGTATGTTTTGCATCCACAAATCCGGAACTACGAATTCCCTCTATGTCTGAAGTTAGTGCTGAAATCAAAGAAGGAGAACATCTTTGCAATATTTCGATTCGGAAAAGATCAAGGCACATGTCATATACCTCCAAGTGTCTATTCGGCTTGCAATAAACTTTGTCCATGTACATCATTAGGTCTCCAATAATTTTAAAACAATGGCATTGTTTCTCCCATAATTCTGCCATTGTTTCGAGAAATTCATAATTACGCGCTTCGTTCCTGAGGGCTGTTTCCCTTGAGAAGCATAATTTTTGAATTAGGTATGTTTTCAATTTATTATATAGTATCGGCCCTTTTCTGTTTAGAACGATTGTGTAAATGGTCCTGTAAACCTGTTCGAAAGAAAGATCGGCCATGTCATCGTTGTAAATGTGATCAATGGCATGCCTAATTATCTTCCACGATTGCTCAAAAGATTGCCCAGAAAGACCAAGTTTTTCTGGAACTATTATCTTTATCTTCTTATTAGTTATCATTTACCACCACCTAAGCTTGAATTTCTTTAACCTCTTCATAATATATGCTAGGAAGCTAATTTCGCCTACGTGTATTAAAACTTATCTAGTCAGGCTACGGCATTATAGCTTCGGGTAACACTCTGTGAAACAATTGAGATATCTGTATTCTTAATATATAACACGTGAAGCACACATCAGATTCATCGATAATACAAAAAATACTAAAACACCATTGCTAGGATGTCATCCTCAGATATATTTGACGTACTGAACATTAAACAAAAATCTAAAAGTCCGACTAATGGCCACACGTCGGTACTCTCGTCCTCCGCCGTCAGCCGAGCTAAACCTCAGGTGACGGGTATGCAAAGGGAACTATTTAACCTATTGGGAGAAAATCAACCTCCTGTTGTTATTCAGTCTGGAAGCAACTTCAAAGAAAAAATGCTTTCAACATCCAAACCATCCCCTTGGTCGTTTGTGGAGTTCAAAGCTAATCGCTTTGTGACTCTACGCCATTGGGTCAAGGGTTCCAAAGAACTAATAGGAGACGAACCAAAGGAATCAGCGTATTCTAAGTTTAATCAGCATCTGTCTATTCCATCGTTTACCAAGGAAGAGTACGAATCTTTTATGAATGAAACAGGAAATCAAGATTTTCTGGAGAATGAAAAGAATCTTAACGACAGCCATGCAAATGAAAGGGTGGATGAAAATAAAAACAATTGGCCCTTTGAGGAAATAATATATTTGTTTAAACTTTGCGAAAAGTATGATTTGCGTTGGTTCTTAATTTTTGACAGATATAACTATAATGAATCACGAACACTTGAAGATCTCAAAGAAAAATTTTATCATATCTGTAGAAATTACTTCAAGGTAAGCAATCCCAGCAACCCACTTCTATCTTCATTAAATTTTTCTGCTGAAAAAGAAGTAGAGAGGAAAAAATATCTACAACGCCTTCTCTCTCGTTCAGCAGCAGAAATTGCTGAAGAAGAAGCTCTGATAGTTGAGTCAAAGAAATTTGAAATGGCTGCTAAGCGAACCCTAGCAGAAAGGGAATCACTGCTAAGGTTATTGGATTCTCCACATTCTGATCAGACGATTACACAATATCTCACATCTCAGGGGATGTCACAGTTATATAACACGCTGTTAACAGACAAGACTAGAAAACGTAAGCACGATCCAAACATTCCTGAAAACCCTTGGATGAAGCAGCAACAGCAATTTGCTCAACATAGACAACTTCAACAAATGGGTGTGAAAAAATCGGATGTTAAAGAGAGCTCTTCCCCCAAGAAGACGAAAAGACAAAGGCAAGAGATTCAGACGGCACTTAAAAGAAAATCAGAAAGCGCATACGCCGAACAATTATTGAGAGATTTTAATTCTGATGAAAGAAAGGCATTGGGTGTGATCACACATGGCGAAAAATTGTCACCAGGAGTGTACCTAAGATCGACAAAACTGTCAACCTTTAAACCTGCGCTACAAAATAAAATCCTCGCTATCCTGCAAGAACTTTCTCTACCTTCTCGTCCCGTGATGCCCTCACATGACATAGTAGAAAGACAAGAAGAGCTTTTAAAAAAGATAAACACTCTGATCGACTTAAAAAAACACGTTGACAAATACGAATTTGGCAGGTCCATCACCAAATGAGCCTTAAGAAATAGTTTCTTTGACTGCTTATGGTAGGAATAACATTGGGTAAAATAGCCGCATGTCGCATGCTTGATTCATAGCATAGCACTTTCTTATACACTTAAGATTAATCACGCTAAATGCTGAATATCAGCTAACAGCTCGCTCCCGAAGGTGCTTAGATTTCACCCTTCAAAATGCAGCATGATTCTTGGTGACCGTTATATATCTTTATATAGTATCGTCATTTATTTTATACAACATAGATTGCGTAGTATTGTTGGAACAATAATCAGCTATCCATTAAATTACTAGTACAAAAAATCGATGTATTCATTCATTCATATCGCTAGAACATTATCATTTACGGTGTTTAAAAGATGACGCTAATTAGAAAACCAGTTAAATAAGACTCAAACTGTCATCGGAGTTAGCGGAAGCTGAAGCCCAAGGATTGCTAATGCAATAGGATCAACGAATGACGACACATAAAATAAAGGAATAAATAAGTATAAGATTATGCAATATTGTCGAATCCCTTTCGTGGATTCCGAAATCCATGAGAAGAACTTCTGATATATCCTATTGACATTATATTAATAATTTTACAAAAAAATGGGATCCTAGGGATTGTTACAGGATTTTAGCGGTAAATGAATATATAGTTTGACGTGCCCATGTAATGTTTGTTTCCACCCGGGAGCTTCTTTTTTTATCTGCTTCGCTGTGTGACATGCCGTTTAAATCGTTCAAAAATTTTCTGAACTGAACAGAGTGGAAATAATACAACTAACGTTGTGATGTATGTCAAATATTTTCAAATAATTAATGAACGAAAATAATCACTGATAAAATGACCACCGTTGACTCAGATTCCGACTATGAATTGTACGTATAAAATAGTTTTTGTAACAAAAGGCCGAATTACTAACTATACTGAAATTAACAGAACACTTTCTGCTAATGCCCTCGCTGCCCTTGAAGAATTTAACAAAGAGCAACAAAAGCATCAAGAAGTTTTCCAAAAGCTTTACGACCAAACTGATGAAGACTTCCAGAAAAAGAAAAAAGAGGAAGGGATAAACCTTTTCAAGGAAGATTGGCAACTCTCTCAATTTTGGTACAGTGACGAGACAGCCGCAATTTTGGCAGATGTGCTATTAGAAGGCGCCGATGAAAACACTGTCATTGCAATCGTTAGTGCTCCATCCGTTTATGCTGCTATTCAGAAGAAACCTATCGGTGAAATTCCAACAAAGCATATTTATCTATATGAATATGATAAAAGATTCGAATTGTTGGCTGGAAATGATCACTTCTTTTTCTACGATTACAATGAACCACTTGAATTGAGTGACAAAACTAAAGGCAAAGTCGATAGACTGTTAATCGACCCACCCTTTTTGAACGAGGACTGCCAGACAAAGTGTATGTATTATAACAAAATTTCCCTTTTCTATTCTTTTATTTCAGTAGGCCTTCGCCTTACTAACATCCTACCATTAAAAATATGCAACAGCCTCCATCACTGCAAAATCTTTGTTAGCACCAAATGATCATTCTAAAACTAAAAATGGAGTCTTCAAGCACCGTCTCATTAGCTGTACAGGTGAAAGAATGTCTAACGTTATATCCAGGGTTTATTCAGACACTAAAATCACGACATTTATCCCAGAGCATTCTAACGGTCTGAGCAATGAATTTAGATGTTACGCAAATTTTGAATGTGCCTCTTGGAACTTTGCTGCTCAAGTTTCCTCTCAATTATGAGAACGGTGAAGAACTAATTAAACTATACTTATATATAATTTGAAATCTTAAGTATAATTTATATTATATTATAAAAAAGATAAGAAATGTCACGTGATTATTTTCCAGTAGACTTAATTATCAGTTTTTATTTTCAGTAAAATAATCTTTAGTATGAATTATACTATAATTTTTTTATTATGTTTTTGATTTCCGAAAGATATAATTTTATTGTAATTTGAGAAGCCGAAATATGGAAATTGAAATTGCTTTTTCTACTTGAACGAATATTTCCTGGAAAAAACTGGCTACTTGCGATATTACAAGCGGCAAGTTTTTCAGGTTCAAAAATCCAAACTAATATTGATAGCTGTTGTATTCAAATTATCTTTCTGATTCCTTAGTGTCCTGTTAGGTTATTCTATTATTCGGTGTTTATGGATTTTAAGTTTTTCGGTCCGATAGCCCCCATTCATCGTTTATTGTTCACTCGAAAAACTGTATCGTTTAAAAAATCCCATATAAGTGTGCAAGGAAAGATGATGTTGCAGCTATAAAACACAATACCCTATACTAATAAACTATCAAATCTGTTCAAATCCAAATTTAAGCCCTAGGTCGAAAGAACAGATAAAAAGATAAACATGTCAAAGATAGAGTCGGTTTTAATTATTGGTGGCTCTGGTTTCCTCGGATTACACTTAATCCAGCAATTTTTTGATATCAATCCCAAACCAGATATACACATTTTTGATGTTAGGGATCTCCCTGAAAAATTGTCGAAACAATTTACTTTCAATGTCAATGATATAAAATTTCATAAGGGTGATTTGACGTCTCCCAATGATATGGAAAATGCTATCAATGAAAGTAAAGCAAATGTCGTTGTTCATTGTGCATCTCCAATGCATGGTCAAAACCCAGATATTTACGACATAGTGAACGTTAAGGGAACCCGTAATGTGATAGACATGTGCAAGAAATGTGGTGTCAATGTACTTGTATATACGTCCTCCGCTGGTGTTATTTTCAACGGGCAGGATGTGCACAATGCAGATGAAACCTGGCCAATCCCAGAAGTTCCTATGGATCCATATAATGAGACAAAAGCTGTCGCCGAAAATATGGTCTTGAAAGCAAATGACCCAGACAATGATTTTTACACTGTTGCTCTTCGCCCAGCTGGTATTTTTGGCCCAGGGGATAGACAATTGGTGCCTGGTCTTAGACAAGTTGCAAAATTGGGGCAATCAAAGTTTCAAATTGGTGACAATAACAATCTGTTCGATTGGACTTACGCTGGAAATGTCGCTGACGCCCATGTATTAGCTGCACAAAAACTGCTTGATCCAAAAACAAGGACAGAGGTCTCTGGTGAAACTTTCTTCATTACCAACGACACCCCCACTTATTTTTGGGCCCTGGCTCGTACAGTTTGGAAAGCAGATGGTCACGTTGCTAAGCATGTTATTGTTCTGAAAAGACCAATTGCTATTTGTGCTGGCTACCTATCAGAATGGGTGTCCAAGTTACTAGGTAAAGAACCTGGTTTGACCCCATTTAGAGTCAAGATTGTGTGTGCATACCGTTATCATAACATTGCTAAGGCTAAGAAGTTGTTAGGTTATACGCCAAGAGTCGGTATCGAAGAAGGCATTAATAAAACATTAGCTTGGATGGACGAAGATTTGTAATAGCAATGGTCTGAAGAAGGCTCTTTGTTCCAACTATGAAAGGAAAATACGATTGACATGGGATATACGATACGCACCATGTATATTTATTTTGTCTTTTTAAATAAATACAAGAATAGAGATATAGATAACCTAAGACATCTCAATGGCTTTTAGGTCAATATGTATGTACATACTCAATTAATCACTGCCCCACGAAGCAAGGAAAATGCGCACATATACATATATGATGTTGAAATTAGATTATAGGATGGGGAAAAACACAATGAATTCAAGTCCGCTGTCAGTTGAATCTCGACATATACGATTATAAGACTTTTTGCTTGATAAAAAATGAGTGCAAACGTTTCATTTGCCAAATACAAATTAAAATCAGAACAATGACTTGAATCACTGTCCACCACATTGCGCGAGAATTCACATGTTCGGATATATCTCTAAAGGATTCTTCACGCTCTCTTACTAGTCGTTGCTCCCTTCTAATTTCCATAACCTTTGAATTCAATACATTGACCTTCCCATGTAAAGTTTTTAAGGTTTCTTTCCTTTTAGAATCTAACATAGCTTCAAAGCCGACTTCAAACTCAACCTCCAATTTCGTTTTGGATTTTCCTACCCAATTTTTCACCTGAGACTGAAAACATATTTTATATTCTCCAGATTCCAATGCCAAAAATGTGAAATCTCCGGAAGGTGAGCTCTGTTGATGGACAACCCTATGATAATTGTCAAACACTTCTTCCACATCTATAATCATGCCGTAATCCTTGCTACTCGGAAGCGGATAATCCTCCAACTTGTCATCGTAAACCCCTAAATTGAAAGAGCCTTTTAAGAGGGTATCTTTGGACAATTCTTTCATGAAGCACTTCCGATCTCCACCATAACCATAGAAATAGAATGCGGAAGCCCTGAAAGGCAACAAAACGAGGGCCAGGAAGATGTAGCGTGACAACATTGACAAGCTTTTCTCTTTTAGATTATGGAAATAAAGAGGGACTTGTCAACGACCTGATCAGACCTTCAGTAATCAATGCTCTCAATAGAAGACTTGCACTGTTCGCGCAGTTCCGTCTTGCCTTGTCCTGTCATGTCGAATATAATGGTACATTACCCGAAGAGAGACTTAAATCCCACACAAAGTACTTTTTTTGCACCGCTTCCAGCGTGAAGACTACGATGAAGTATTACGTTATTGATTTACTACTTTCCAGATTGAGCATCCTCATCCTGGCTTCACTCTTTGTCATTCTTTCTTCTAATCTATATTCTGGTTTAGTCGTATGTCTGCAAACTTGAACCCGTTCATGAATAATACACCTTCTTCCTCTCCACTTAAGGGTTCTGAAAGTAAGCGGGTTTCGAAACGGCCAATATCCAGCTCTTCATCTGCTTCAGTATTATCCTCCCCTTCCAGACGGTCGAGACCATCCACAGTATATGGTGATAGATATATTCCGAACCGAACGGACATAGATTTGAATTCCATCGTCTCGATCAGTAGTATAGCAAGCGTTCCAGCACTTAATCCGTCGAGCACAGAAGATCAGGTCGAGTACCAAAAGGAAAGGCAAGCACATGAGACGTACAATACCTTACTGAAGAATGAACTTTTTGGCGAAATGCTCAGTAAAGATACAGTAGGTCCGGAAAGTAGTATAGATCGTATTAAGAATACAAGACCATCTACTGGGGGCATCGTACATACGGAAAATTCAAATAGTTATGATCATGAACTGGAGCGAGTATCGACTCCGCCTCCTGAGGGGGCTAGTCTGGAAGATTTTTCCCCACAATCTACACCGGTAACACCTCGACGTCTTTTCACATCACAGCAAGATGAGGTCACGAGGCCTTCAAGCAATTCAGTCAGAGGTGCTAGTCTGTTGACCTATCAACAACGCAAAGGCAGGAAACTATCTGCAGCCTCCTTGCTACAATCACAGTTTTTTGATTCGATGTCGCCAGTTAGGCCAGATTCTAAGCAGTTGTTATTATCACCGGGGAAGCAATTTCGGCAAATAGCGAAGGTCCCTTATCGAGTTTTAGATGCTCCATCATTGGCGGACGATTTCTACTATAGTTTGATAGACTGGTCAAGCACTGATGTTTTGGCTGTTGCCCTTGGGAAATCGATTTTCTTAACAGACAATAATACGGGAGATGTTGTGCACTTATGTGACACGGAAAACGAGTATACAAGTTTAAGCTGGATTGGAGCGGGCTCTCATCTAGCGGTAGGCCAAGAAAATGGGCTTGTAGAAATTTATGATGTGATAAAAAGAAAATGTATTAGAACATTGTCAGGACATGTCGACAGAGTAGCGTGTTTATCTTGGAACAATCATGTTTTGACATCTGGAAGTAGGGATCACCGAATACTACATAGAGATGTGAGGATGCCAGATCCCTTTTTCGAAACTATAGAATCGCACACTCAGGAAGTCTGCGGCCTAAAGTGGAACGTGGCAGATAATAAACTTGCATCAGGTGGTAACGATAACATGGTCCATGTTTACGAGGGAACCTCCAAATCTCCAATTTTGACGTTCGATGAGCATAAGGCAGCTGTCAAGGCTATGGCTTGGTCTCCTCATAAAAGAGGCATATTGGCTACTGGCGGTGGTACAGCAGATAGAAAATTAAAAATTTGGAATGTTAACACTTCTACAAAGATGAGCGATATAGACAGTGGCTCTCAAATATGTAATATGGTATGGTCAAAAAATACTAACGAGCTTGTTACATCTCATGGTTACTCAAAATACAATCTAACTTTATGGGATTGCAGTTCCATGGATCCAATTGCAATTTTAAAGGGGCATAGTTTCAGAATACTCCATTTGACATTATCCAATGACGGGACTACGGTTGTCTCTGGGGCAGGAGATGAAACGTTACGATATTGGAAGCTTTTTGATAAACCGAAGGCAAAAGTTCAGCCAAATTCGTTAATATTCGATGCATTCAATCAGATCCGCTAATTTAAATTTTGATTTTAGTGATTTCAGTGATGTTACGATAGTACTCCTAAGGAGTACGTTAGTATCACCTGTAGCGTCTATTGTTGATATCGACTAGTAGTTTACATAGTTCTATTTATTGTTCGGTAAAATTTCACTGCATTGTAAAAGGGAGAATCGTAAAATGTAAAATCCTTCTGCAGCACCGATCAGGAGTTTACAGGTTTATGTCCTATTTGCCTTGAAAAGTAGTTATATCCAATTGAGTTGGCTGAAGTTCTCTCAATTTAAATTGTAATAACGATCTTCAAATGCTATGTGCATTTTTTCCGCGAATATTTCAATTTTGTTACAAATGAGGTGACATCATAGCAGCTTGAAAAATCGGCCTTGTTCCTATCAAATCTAAGAGAAGTAGTTAAATTCAATCAACCTCCCGCTAGAGCCTGTGATGTCTTAACTATAAGGAATCTTTCGGCTACATATGGGCGATAACCTGGAATCGGCAAATAAAAGCTACACGTTAAAAAAAAAAGAACCTTTTTAATGGCAAAAGCAGGAACTAGAAAGATATAGCCGCATGAATTGAAATTGAAAATGGGTAAGAATATTACAGTTGCCCATATCCAGTACGATTTTGAGGCTGTCCTGGAGGAAGAGGAGCCTGATAATGATCGTGAGTTTTATATCAACATTGACAGAAATCTGAATGAAATCAAGGAGCACAAGATGGTAGTATTAGCAAACGGCAGGGGAATAGATGCAGGCGAAGGAAATAAGTTTAAGAAACTTAGTTCCCATTTGTATAGGGCACAGTTGGATGGCCAAAACTTTTTATTCAATACTATTAAAAGAGATTGTTCAAAGACGCTCAAGGGTGCGGATTATACTTCTGTAGATACGATTAAAGTTCACATGAGGCGATTCATATTAGGTACTACAAAAGGTGATATCAAAGTGTTGGATTCGAATTTCAACCTAGAAACAGAAATTCATCAGGCTCACGCTGGCGAAATATCAACAATAAAGTTTTTTCCAAGCGGTGAAGCATTGATATCTGGTTCACAGGATATGCGGCTAAAGATTTGGTCGGTAAAGGATGGCTCCAATCCCCGTACATTAATTGGACACAGGGCAAAAATCACAGACATCGCTATAATAGACCGGGGAAGAAATGTACTTTCTGCCTCCCTCGATGGTTCTATTCGCCTATGGGAATGCGGGACAGCAACGACGATTCACACATTCAACAGAAAGGAAAATCCGAGTGATGGTGTAAACAGTATAGTCACCTTTATGGATACAGATAAGCTGTCACTTGAAATCCCTACATTTAAGAGTACTAATTTGGAGTTTGGAACGTGTGGAAAACATGTTATTGCGGGCCATGTTTCTGGCGTTATTACCGTTCACGATGTATTTTCCAAGGAGCAAACTATTCAACTCCCAAGCAAGTTCACATCTGCATGCAATTCATTGGCAATTGACGTGAATGAAGCAAACTATGTTTATGCTGGTTATGAGAATGGAATGTTAGCTCAGTGGGATTTAACATCACCAGAATGCCCAGTTGATGAGTTCTTTGTTAATGAGGGCATTCCAATTAATAGTCTCTACTGCGTGTCTGACACCTTGTTTGTCTCTTCCGGCCCTGATACAAGTCTCAAGCTTGATATCATTAGAGATCCGGGAACCCAACGCCCCAAAATTGCATCGAAGACGCCCACCTTTTTTGTTTCCAATGATAATGAGGTTAGCCAGTTTTGTTTAATTGGCCGTAATGGATCAAAAAAAGATGTGATTGAAGTTGGAAAATATAACTTCTGTGTTTTATATAATTTAACTGAGCCTTAATTTTTTCATACGTCATTAACTTTTTTAAAAATCACTACTAAAGTTACCTCGGCATTATGCGCTTCGAATCTGACATTACTAGTTATCTCCCAATAAAGTATGTGTGAAAGGAAGTATTTAGGAAAGAGGAGGAAGGCCAAAGAACACAGAAAATGGCAGACTTAGCTGTTGCGGAAGATGACGATATCTTGAGCATGTTTTTCGACGAGGAATTTGTTCCTCATGCATTCGTCGATATTCTTCTATCAAATGCTCTTAACGAGGATCAGATCCAAACGCAATCTCTGTCCTCAGCACTATTGACCAGATTGGACTTTTACACAAAAAACCTCACAAAAGAATTGGAGAATACTATATGGAACTTGGATAAATTATCTCAGGCACTGCCAAGGACTTGGGCATCTTCCAGAGCCCGCGAAGGAGCAGACGAGGATGAGATCTCATTATATCCGACCGAATCGGTAAGGTCTTCAAAGCTTGAATACTATTTAGATACCTTGGCAGGTGCCGTGAGAGCACTAGAAGCAGGAATGCAGAATGTGGTAAAAAGGGTAAATGAGATAGATCAAGAAGATGATGATAATGCTCGAGTGAGACAACAACTGCAGAGTTTGGTTCTAATTAGAAAGAGAATTGAAAAGGTAATATATTATTTAGAACAAATCAAGACCATTACGAATATTTCCACAGGAAAAAACAACGGGAACACGGTTAACGTGGGGAGAGATCTCTCAATAAATGATTTCAGAACATCGTTGAATGCGCTAGAGAACACAATAGACGAATCGTTAACTTTTGCGATCGACAACGAAGCTAGATATGAAACAAACACGAATTTAATAAAGAGAATTGAATCACTTTCTGAATTGAAAAGTTTGTTTAAAGGTCTCGATAAGTTCTTTGCCGAATACGCTATTTTTTCAGAAGGTATAAAATCGAGAGCGCAAAGTTATTTATCGACCAAGGACATTGATGAAGAGTTACTATCGTGATTAGCAGTAAAGGAAAGTCACAATGGCCTTAATGAAAAACTCGAAACTGAAAAAACATCAGCGCTATTCTTCTTTTACTGGTGTGGGAATTTCCAGCTCCTCTACAATACATGAAAGGATAAAAGAACTTACGTAGGGAAGTATTTTACTTAAATAATGAAAAATAGTATTCTTTTTGACTATGTTTTACAACTTCGAAAAAAAAGTCATGATAGAAATTTCTTAATCTTATCATTAGCGTTTGTACAAAATGTATAGAGCGCGTCTATCAGTAAAAGGCGGTGGATTCTGGAGTATCGGCTTCATCCACCAGCGCTTCTTCATCGTCATGTTTTCCAAGATGTTTTCTCCTGAGAAATTCAAGCCCAAATATGTATTTAAATTTCTGAACAAAAGTATCTGGAAACAACTTCAGTGCTACCTCATCAGGGCACATTCTTACTAGCACTCCCATAACCAAAGACAACATACCGCAAAGTACAGCGGTTATCCACATTGACTTGGTCTGTCTGGCAATAGAAAATGGCGCGCCACCGAAAAACATTATTATAACTTGACATCCCCCAATAATAGCCATTATTGTTAAAAAATAATAGTTTCTACCCAAGTCTTGGAAGAAGTTTAAATTGGCGGCTGAAATTCTATCTCTCCAGTTTGATATGCCATCACCTTCATCTAGTTTTCTGGATACTAGCATGGTAAAGAACTGTAACCAAACAAAAGTGTTGAACGTCATGGCATTTAGTTGTTGCTGTTGATGACTCGTTATTTCATCTTCATACTTGTCAAAAAACAAATTCGGACCGTAGAAATGCAAAATAAAAGTAACTATTAGTTGCAATGTAGCTTGTGATAGAATCATCTTCCAAGTTGAAACAGAAATCAAAGATGTCAAGCGACCTTTCGGTTTTCTGTCCATGATATTTGGATCAGGTTTATCTGTAGCTAAAGCTAAGGCTGCTAAAGTATCCATAATAAGATTGATCCATAATAGTTGCACCGCCGTCAATACTGATGTTTCATCGCTGGATGCGACAGAAGAAACAAAAGTTAAAATCACCGCAGTGATATTAACAATCAATTGAAATTGTATAAACTTTTTTATGGAAACAGAAACACACCTGCCCCATTTGATAGCATTAACGATGGCAGAAAAATCATCAGTCATCAAAATAATATCAGAGGCCTCTCTAGCGACTTCTGTACCGGAAATACCCATTGAGAATCCCACATCGGCTAGTTTCAAAGCAGGTGCATCATTTGTACCATCGCCAGTAACTGCAACAACGTCTCCCATCCCTTTCAATGTTTCTACCAATAACCTCTTATCCTCTGGTGACGACCTTGCCAAGACTCTTAAATTTGGCAGAATTCTTATACGTTCATTTTTAGTCAACTTTCTGAATTCAGTGCCTTCCATGGCAGAATAAGCTTCAGACGTCACGTCGGTGGAAAGAATGCCACAGTTTCTCGCAATGGCCTTTGCTGTTAATATATTATCACCGGTAACCATACGTACAGTTACACCAGCCCGTTGACATTGATGAACAGATTCCTTGACACCTGCACGTAAGGGGTCTTGAATACCGAGTATGCCATCCAGAATCAAACCCTTTTCGATGTCTTGGTTGGTAAATAGTAGATCCGGTGCAGCCAGGTTCGATGAGTCTTTATCACGCAATTGCTCAGGAGGCCAGTTTTCAAGTTCGTAGAAATCTCTATGGGCAACGCTAATCGCCCTGAGAGCATCGGACGCCAGATTTTTGATTTCACCGTCAATTTGTTTTTTGGCTTCTACGTCGATTTCTTTCAAAGAGTCATCTGAGTTTCTCTTGTATGAACATTTTTTGAAAACAATTTCCGCGGCACCTTTAACAAATAATCTATAAAATGGCTTTTTACCTTCACTGTCTTTGTACTTCACGACTAAGCCAGCCCACTTGCGTGAACTTTCAAATGGAATAGTCTGGACAATTTTTTCGATACCGAACTTTTCCGCCGGTTGGTCTCTCCAATTTTGCAATTCTCCAACTTGCAAACCTAAAGACAATCTCGCCATAATGAGTAAAGCTGTTTCGGTTTTGGAGCCGATAAACGGTTCTTGTTTTCCCTCGTTGACACTTTCAAATAACTGATCTCCGTCATCATGCTTCTTGCTCCTTTTAAGGAAGGACATTTTAGATTTACACCTGGCGTAAAAACTGGACCTTTCCGGGGACTTTTTGTTGACGCTGCTTCTATCTTCATTTTTCCTCTTGAAATCCCTGTTTTCAAAGGCCGTTGAATTCAAAACAATATTAGCTAATAAATCAGTCCTCAAAGATGGCGAACACTTTTCCTCGAACACTTTTCTGGAATTCAGCCTTTTTTGTTCGCTTACAGGTAAACCCTTATTATCATCGAATTTAGAATTGCCCAAGAAGCCACGGACGACGTTCATGACATTCTCCGTCAAAGTACCAGTTTTATCGGAACATACTGCGGTAGCAGATCCCATAGTTTCACAGCTTCTTAAAACTCTCACCAAGTTACCATCTTGAGTCATTCTTGTTGTCGCGAATGCTAGAGCTAAAGTAACTGCTAATGGCAAACCTTCTGGAACAGCCACCACAATAACTGTGATGGAAGTGATGAAAATATTCATGAATTTAGAACCCTTTTGAGCAGGATCTAAATCGTGAAATCTGCCTTTCTCAGGGATTATATAAAACAAGTATCTGATGAAAAGGACCAAGAAAAGGATTATAGCAGCCACACAACCGTAAACAGAAATATTATCAGCCAATTGACTCAAATGTAATTGTAATGGTGTACTTTCAGGTTCCGCATTCAGTGAAGTCATTGTTTGTCCATAAACTGAGTTTATACCCACAGAAGTGACGATACCTCTGCCCAAGCCAGATAGAATTCTCGAACCAGAGATTAGCATACAATCGGCAACTTTGTTATCGTCTTCGGAAACGTCACCTATATCCAATGGTTTTTTTTGTGAGTGACTGTCACCGGAATTGTATTTTGTGAAATCTTTCAATGAGTTTGCAATTGGAAATTTATGTATTGTGTTAGACTCACCAGTGATGGAGGATTCATCTGCTTCGCATTTGCCTGATATCATAACGCAATCAGCGGGGACAACATCACCGGTTTGCAATGAAATGATATCACCAACCAAAACATGGTGAATAGAAACCAGTATTTCCTGATCATTTCTTATGACTATAATCTTACGGTCTTCCTTTTTCTTATTCAGCTTCGCAAATTGTAATTCCTTTTGGTAATCGTTGGCGGCACTCACTAAGACTACTACAAAGACAGCTATCATGATAGCAACACCCTCTATCCAGTCAACTTGGTTGATTTTGTTACCTTCGGGATCATACTGCGGAGGTTGTACCCATAATTCATATAGACCCAAAACAAAGGAAACAATGGCGGCCACTGTCAATAGCTGCATTGTTTTATCATTGAAGGCAGCCCGTACTAACTGCAAAAACGACTTAGGTATTCTTTCAGGAAGAGAATTATCACCGTAGTGCTTATAGCGGCTTGTCTTGCGATAGTCAGTTTTTCCTGGAAGAGAAATACCTGCACTTTTATCTGTTTTTAAGTACTTGAAAAAGTTGTCGGTCCCATTGCCGAATAATTTTATAAACGATCCTATTGATTTGGGATTATGAAGATCGGAAAGCTGACTTTTTGAAAGCTTGAAATTATCTTGGCATCCATTCTGATTTCCCGTATACGATAGATGGTTGTTCGCATTGTCTGCCAATAAAGCGGAATTTTCGTCTTGTCTGGACATGTTTTCCCTTGTCAAACCGCTCTTTCTCAACTTTATTTGTTAGATCCTCCTCTTAACTCAACGTGATTTATATTTGTAATAGATTCTCCTAATATACTTCGTTTTTCAATAGAGGCGCATGTGTTTCCTTGTTGATTCTTAAGCCTTTTATTGAATGAAGGAGCACCAGAAAAGTCGTTCGTTACTCAAATTTTGCCAAAAAAAAAATTTTACTCTCAACCTTATCCTTTTCAGTAAGAATGTGCCTACTTTGTTTGATAGAACCCTGGAGAAACAAGGAAGCTTATTTAATTAGAGTCGTTAAGCCCGGGTTGAGTATAGTAACAGCCGGGAAAAGGGCGTCAATTACTTATGCAATGTGAATAGAGGCTATCCTAGGGGGGCTGATATTACACAGATGAAGATTGATCGAAAACGCCCTCTCAGTAAGATGGCAATGTGTGATGAAAATTGCCATTGACCAAATGCACAGAGAGCACTTCTCGGCCTCAGCCTCTTAATTCCTTCCCCCTGAGAAATGGTGGAAAAACTTTGTTGCCGGGTAAAGACCCTCTTCTCATTTTCTTCGCGGGTGCAATGATAGAATGCTAGCGCCACATATCCATACTAACCTTATTCAAAGGCTAGTATGGAAAAATGCCAAACCGTTTTGGGTGAATAGGGAAACTGTGCATGCATAAAATTCACCACATATGACAGGAAACTCTGAGGTTATAAAACCGTATCAGTTTTTAATGAGATAAGACAAGAATAAGCAGTAGATGTGTAAATACAAGAAAGTTGATTTTATACATTGTTTATGTTTGGTTGTACTTTTTATTCCTTTTTGTTTTCCTGAAAAAATAATGTGCTGAGAAACAGTTGAAACAGAAGCTAGATAAGACTATATTCAACCAAAGAACTAAAAGGCCTGTTAAGTGATAAAGTACTCGTTTTTCTCTCGGGTATTACTCGATGAGCCTGAAGCTGATCTACTATTCTTACAATATCAATACGTTATATAAAGTTTTTTGTTCCGGATTTGCAGGTCTATACGGGCGACGAATAAAGACAAGATCGTGCTAAGCGTTGAAACAGAAGTGCGGACCGAAAGTTGGGTCTCTAAAAAGCATTGACGCCAAGAGTTATACAACTGCAGATAGCAGACAGATAGATCCGCCACCAGAACCGCGAACTAATTTGTCCAGAACTTACTGTTCACCGTGTGTAAAAGAACCCTGAAGGTTGGAAAGCAGCATTGGCAGCAGAGGAGAGGTGGGGAGGAAGATGCGTGTTGTAAGTTGTAGATTACTTCATTTTATTTTAAGAAGCCAAACCCTTATTTTGTGTAGACCCGAGCAGAAGGCGCAAGCTACGGAAATCACGCATGCATCCATACTACTTTTCCTTCCTCTTTTCTCAGCTTTTAAGGTTACAAAGGAGGAGACAAAGAATAGGACATTGACGAATATGCAAAAAAAAAGAGGAATAAGATGCTTTTAGACGGAATGAGAGGCGATGAGATGACAACCAGCGAGATGAGTGCATAAGATTATCATCCAAGTCGCCTTTTGGGAAACTTACGTACGTAAAAATCTTCCCGGAAGGAAACTTTGTTTTGTTTACAGTAAATACGGAAAAGAAAAAAAAAGTGCTCGGACGAATTCGGGGGGAGTTCTGTCTAGCCTCAATAAGGTTACCGAATTTGGTAAGTCAAGGCAGTTTTCACATCCATCATTTTTTTCTCAAAGCTTATCTGTTTTGCTTCAAGGAAAAAGAAAGCGATGGAACGGAATGCCCAACGGGAACACAGGAATGTGGGAAAAAACGCCTCCATCGGGCCCCTAAACGGACGTATACATGTATTCGCACTCCAACAAGCAAAACTGTGTGCTAAGTCAATCAATTGCTCAATATACGCGCATGTACGCAAACCACACAATCACGTTTTTAGTCAGGCGCAAGCCGTATATGGGTGGAAAAGCCCGCTTATCAAGTCATCGTAACGAATCAGAACTTCTCAACCGCTATCGCATACGTACGTAAGAGAAACGAATATTTCTCGGATACGATACGACGTTTTTTCTTTTTCATTCAACTAAACCCGACGGCACGGGAAAGAACGCGAGACCCGGAACGGAAGCTCGACAGAAAAAAGAAGGACATAGAGACCATCCCGAGATTAACTCAGCTCTGATCAAATGCAAAAAGTCGTTTACGTCACTGCTACAACAAAACATGCTTCCTGAAACGGACTGGTGTAAACAAGATATCGCTGGGAGCACCCACACCTCGCGCAGCTCTGCTTGCCCGCTTCCGGTAATTTGCAAACAAATCGAGGTTCTCGATACGGAGATCCCGCGATAATTGCCGCATCAATAAACCCATGCACCCACCGTAGAACCAGCCGCACATGAACGGAGAAACTCCTGCGAGAATTTCGTAAACTCGCGCGCATTGCATCTGTATTTCCCAATGCGGCACTTCCCGGCCTCGACGTTTTCGACAGGCTTTCTTGACAGGAATAGACATTTTTTCCTTCCTTTTCGATCATGGAAAATCTCTCGAGACCGTTTGCCCATCACCTTTTTGTTGTCTTTTTCCCTCGTTCACAGAAAGTGTGAAGAAGTTATAGTAGAGCTATGAGCTTTTTTTTGTTTCTGTTTTCCTTTTTTTATTTTTTTTTTTACCTCTGTGGAAATTGTTACTCTTGTAGTTCGTTTGTTTTGTTTATTCCAGTTATGACCAGTGATGAAAAAACGTGGTGGTGAATACTGCTTATGTTCCCCCCCTCCTTCCCATGGCCGTGATTATATAAAAAGGCCAAATGTTGTGTTATTTTCAAATAGCTTATCCTTATGCTCTATTATCTAATTATTAAGCCTTTTTTATTTTTATCTCTTACTCCTAATACACTAATAGTGAAAATCTTTTTTTCTTCTATATCTACAAAAACTTTTTTTTTCTATCAACCTCGTTGATAAATTTTTTCTTTAACAATCGTTAATAATTAATTAATTGGAAAATACCAGCTTTTTTTTTCTCTTTTATACACATTCAAAAAGAAAAGAAAAAAGATTATACCCCCCAGCTAGTTAAAGAAAATCATTGAAAAAAACAAGAAGATAAGAAAGATCTAATTATCAGAATCAATCTCGACATGGCTGATACATCCTCCTCCTCATCATCTTCGGCATCTTCTGCTTCTGCTCATGAGCCAACTCAAGAGAAGCCTGCCAAGACTTACGATGATGCATCTGAATCCTCCGACGATGACGATATCGATGCTCTGATCGAAGAACTACAATCTAACCACGGTGACGATGACATCAGTGAAGACGATGGCCCAGTTGCCGCCGGTGAAGCTAGACTAATTCCAGAAGAATATTTACAAACTGACCCATCTTACGGTTTAACTTCCGACGAAGTCTTGGGAAGGAGAAAGAAGTATGGTTTGAATGAAATGGCTGACGATAAAGAATCGTTGGTTATCAAGTTTGTCATGTTCTTTGTCGGGCCAATTCAATTCGTTATGGAAGCCGCTGCTATCTTGGCTGCCGGTTTGTCCGATTGGGTCGATTTCGGTGTTATTTGTGGTTTGCTAATGTTAAATGCTGGTGTTGGTTTCATTCAAGAATTCCAAGCCGGTTCTATTGTCGATGAATTGAAAAAGACTTTGGCTAACACTGCTGTTGTTATCAGAGACGGTCAATTAGTTGAAATTCCAGCTAACGAAGTCGTCCCAGGTGATATCTTGCAATTGGAAGATGGTACTATTATCCCAACTGATGGTCGTATTGTCACTGAAGACTGTTTCTTGCAAATCGATCAATCTGCTATTACTGGTGAATCTTTGGCCGTCGACAAACATTACGGTGACCAAACTTTCTCTTCTTCCACTGTTAAGAGAGGTGAAGGTTTCATGGTTGTTACCGCTATCGGTGACAACACTTTCGTTGGTAGAGCTGCCGCTTTGGTTAACAAAGCCTCCGGTGGTCAAGGTCATTTCACTGAAGTTTTGAACGGTATTGGTATTATCTTGTTGGTTTTGGTCGTTGCCACTTTGTTGGTTGTCTGGACTGCTTGTTTCTACAGAACTAACGGTATTGTTAGAATCTTGAGATACACTCTAGGTATTACTATTATCGGTGTTCCAGTCGGTTTGCCAGCTGTCGTTACCACCACCATGGCCGTTGGTGCTGCTTACTTGGCTAAGAAGCAAGCTATTGTTCAAAAATTGTCTGCTATTGAATCCCTGGCCGGTGTCGAAATCTTGTGTTCTGACAAGACCGGTACTTTGACCAAGAACAAGTTGTCTTTGCACGAACCATACACTGTTGAAGGTGTTTCTCCAGATGACTTGATGTTAACTGCTTGTTTGGCTGCTTCCAGAAAGAAGAAGGGTTTGGATGCTATCGATAAGGCTTTCTTGAAATCTTTGAAGCAATATCCAAAGGCTAAGGACGCTTTGACCAAGTACAAGGTTTTGGAATTCCATCCATTTGACCCTGTTTCCAAGAAGGTTACTGCTGTTGTTCAATCTCCAGAAGGTGAAAGAATTGTTTGTGTTAAGGGTGCTCCATTATTCGTCTTGAAAACTGTCGAAGAAGACCATCCAATCCCAGAAGATGTCCATGAAAACTACGAAAACAAGGTTGCTGAATTGGCTTCTAGAGGGTTCCGTGCTTTAGGTGTTGCTAGAAAGAGAGGTGAAGGTCACTGGGAAATTTTGGGTGTTATGCCATGTATGGATCCACCAAGAGACGATACTGCCCAAACTGTTAGCGAAGCTAGACATTTAGGTTTGAGAGTTAAGATGTTAACTGGTGATGCCGTCGGTATTGCTAAGGAAACTTGTAGACAATTAGGTTTGGGTACCAACATTTACAACGCTGAAAGATTAGGTCTAGGTGGCGGTGGTGACATGCCAGGTTCCGAATTAGCTGATTTTGTTGAAAATGCCGATGGTTTCGCTGAAGTTTTCCCACAACACAAATACAGAGTTGTCGAAATCTTACAAAACAGAGGTTACTTGGTTGCTATGACTGGTGATGGTGTTAACGATGCTCCATCTTTGAAGAAGGCTGATACCGGTATTGCTGTCGAAGGTGCTACCGATGCTGCCAGATCTGCTGCTGATATTGTTTTCTTGGCTCCTGGTTTATCTGCTATCATTGATGCTTTGAAGACTTCTAGACAAATTTTCCACAGAATGTACTCCTACGTCGTCTACCGTATTGCTTTGTCCTTACATTTGGAAATTTTCTTGGGTCTATGGATTGCTATTTTGGATAACTCTTTGAACATTGATTTGATTGTTTTCATTGCTATTTTCGCTGATGTTGCTACTTTGGCCATTGCTTACGATAATGCTCCTTACTCTCCAAAGCCCGTCAAGTGGAACCTACCAAGATTATGGGGTATGTCTATTATCTTAGGTATTATTTTGGCTGTCGGTTCTTGGATTACTTTGACTACCATGTTTTTACCAAAGGGTGGTATCATCCAAAACTTCGGTGCTCTAAACGGTATTATGTTCTTACAAATTTCCTTGACTGAGAACTGGTTGATTTTCATCACCAGAGCTGCTGGTCCATTCTGGTCTTCTATTCCATCATGGCAATTAGCTGGTGCCGTCTTCGCCGTCGACATCATCGCTACCATGTTTACCTTATTCGGTTGGTGGTCTGAAAACTGGACTGACATTGTCACTGTTGTCCGTGTCTGGGTCTGGTCTATTGGTATCTTCTGTGTCTTGGGTGGTTTCTACTACGAAATGTCTACCTCAGAAGCCTTTGACAAGGTGATGAACGGTAAGCCATTGAAGGAAAAGAAGTCTACCAGAAGTGTCGAAGATTTCATGGCTGCTATGCAAAGAGTGTCTACTCAACACGAAAAGGAAACCTAATCCTGTTGAAGTAGCATTTAATCATAATTTTTGTCACATTTAATCAACTTGATTTTTCTGGTTTAATTTTTCTAATTTCAATTTTAATTTTTTATCAATGGGAACTGATACACTGAGAAAAAACTTAGGAACCAACGAGAATAAGCTGCTTATTTCCAATTACAATATACTTGAGGATTTCATTTTGGAGTTGTCACCTATGATTTTATTCACACACTTTAAAATTTTTAGATTCAATGACATCTACTTTTAGTTTCACCACACACACACTCGAAGCTAATTGTTTTTATCTGATTTGAAAGAATTAGTTTATTGTAAATGGAACTATTCCTTTTTCTTTGTTGGTTATTTCCTATTTTAAAATATGAAACGCACACAAGTCATAATTATTCTAATAGAGCACAATTCACAACACGCACATTTCAACTTTAATATTTTTTTAGAAACACTTTATTTAGTCTAATTCTTAATTTTTAATTTATATAATGCACACACACTAATTTATTCATTTAATTTTTATTGAGTAAGTCATCAGATCAATATATACATACATACATACCTTTTTTCAAGAGGTTTGTCGGGGGGGAGGAAAGGTCGACCTGCAAACGTCTCATGTTGTAAGCCTTTATTTTTGTTTGCTTGTGGTGCCTCAAAGATCTCTTCATTCAGGCAGTCATGTTACGATTAAGTATGCATATATACGTTAGTTGCCCGTCATCGCTGATAAGATTGTTATTGCGACACAGTTATACACGGTATGTCATGATTAAGATTGTCATTCAGCGAAGATCATGATTTGACGTTCCCGATCTTCTTTAATGATTTTGCCGGTAGGTCGCATCGATACTTCTGTAGTTCATTGAACAGATAAATTCACAGCTTTAGAGAAAAAGTAGAACTTCAATCTTCTACAGAAAGTACTAACCTTGCCATTGGCATCATTACCCTCGATGACTCAGCTCAGGCTGCCTTATTCTGCTATTCTCAAGGCTACTACAATGACCAATTTCTTTTGGTCTCGGGAAGTAAATCCCGGTACCGGCAAAATTTGCCCGGTTTTGTCCGGGACCGGCGATGAGAATTGACTCCAGTAGTAGTTGAATACTTATTTAAGCAGTGGCAGATCTTACCTCATTTATTACATGGTCGTCACTATACACTTTCTCACAGAGGCTAAAACAGGTAACATTCACAGAGAGCTATTTTTACTGACATTCCTTGTCGCTATTAGTTTTATATTATTTGAATAATGGTTTACACTCCATCCAAGGGTCCAAGAACTCTTTACGATAAAGTTTTTGATGCACATGTCGTCCATCAAGATGAAAATGATTCCTTTTTGCTGTATATCGACAGACACTTGGTCCATGAAGTCACTTCTCCCCAAGCTTTCGAAGGTTTAGAGAATGCCGGCAGAAAGGTTAGAAGAATTGATTGTACTCTAGCTACCGTGGATCATAACATTCCAACCGAATCAAGGAAGAATTTCAAATCATTAGACACATTTATCAAGCAAAATGATTCACGTTTGCAAGTTAAAACTTTGGAAAACAATGTTAAGCAATTCGGCGTTCCATATTTCGGTATGAGCGAAGCAAGACAGGGTATTGTCCATACCATTGGGCCCGAAGAAGGCTTCACTTTACCAGGTACTACTGTCGTCTGTGGTGATTCCCACACCTCCACTCATGGTGCTTTCGGTTCATTGGCCTTTGGTATTGGTACTTCCGAAGTGGAACACGTCTTGGCCACTCAAACAATCATTCAGGCCAAATCCAAGAACATGAGAATTACTGTTAATGGTAAACTATCAGCGGGTATCACTTCCAAGGATTTAATCTTGTATATTATTGGTCTGATAGGTACTGCAGGTGGTACTGGTAGTGTTATTGAATTTGCGGGTGAGGCTATTGAAGCTCTTTCCATGGAAGCACGTATGTCCATGTGTAACATGGCCATTGAAGCTGGTGCAAGAGCGGGTATGATTAAGCCGGATGAAATTACCTTCCAATACACCAAAGGTAGACCTTTAGCCCCAAAGGGTGCCGAATGGGAAAAGGCAGTTGCTTACTGGAAAACTTTGGGAACCGATAAAGATGCCAAATTTGATCACGAAATTGAAATTGAAGCAATTGATGTGATTCCAACTATTACATGGGGTACATCTCCCCAGGATGCGTTGCCAATTACTGGTGCGGTCCCAGATCCAAAAAATGTTAATGATCCAATTAAGAAATCTGGTATGGAGAGAGCCTTGACTTATATGGGTTTAAAAGCAAACACACCACTAATGAGTATTAAAGTGGATAAGGTTTTTATTGGTTCCTGTACTAATGGTCGTATCGAGGATTTAAGAAGTGCAGCAGCTGTAGTTAAGGGCCACAAACTGGCTGATAACATAAAGTTGGCTATGGTTGTTCCAGGTTCTGGTCTAGTCAAGAAACAAGCTGAAGCAGAAGGTTTGCATAATATTTTTCAAGAAGCTGGTTTCGAATGGAGGGAAGCCGGTTGTTCAATGTGTTTAGGTATGAACCCTGATATTCTGAATGCCTACGAACGTTGTGCTTCCACATCTAACAGAAATTTTGAAGGTCGTCAAGGTGCCTTGTCTCGTACACATTTAATGTCTCCAGCAATGGCTGCTGCCGCCGGTATCTCTGGTCACTTCATAGATATCAGAGAATTTGAATATAAGAGTCAAGATGAAGGTAGCCCAAAACTTGAAGTTACTTCAGAAGATGAAAGAGAACTGGAAAGCGCTGCTTACGATCACGTCGAACCCGCCCAACCAGAAGACGCTCCACAGGATGTAGCCAACGATGAACTAAAGGATATTCCAACAAAGTCGAATGATGCACCTACCAAGCCTAGTTCTTCCAGCATGAAGCCATTTTTGACTTTGGAGGGTATCAGTGCACCATTGGACAAGGCTAACGTTGACACAGACGCTATTATTCCAAAACAATTTTTAAAGACCATCAAGAGAACGGGTTTAAAGAAAGGTTTGTTCTATGAATGGCGTTTCCATAAAGACGACCAAGGTAAGGACCAAGAAACAGATTTCGTATTAAATGTGGAACCTTGGAGAAAAGCTGAAATATTAATTGTTACTGGTGACAATTTCGGTTGTGGTTCCTCAAGAGAACATGCGCCATGGGCTTTGAAAGATTTTGGTATAAAATCTATTATCGCACCTTCTTACGGTGATATTTTCTACAATAACTCTTTCAAGAATGGCTTATTGCCAATAAGATTAGATCAACAAATCATTATTGACAAATTAATCCCTATTGCCAACAAGGGTGGCAAGCTATGCGTTGATTTGCCAAACCAAAGGATTTTGGATTCCAATGGTAATGTACTTGTCGATCATTTTGAGATAGAACCCTTCAGAAAGCACTGTTTGGTTAACGGTCTTGATGACATTGGTATCACATTGCAAAAAGAAGAGTTCATTTCCAAATATGAAGCTTTGAGAAGAGATAAATACTCATTTTTGGAAGGTGGGTCTAAATTATTGAAGTTTGATAACATCCCAAAAAGAAAGGCGGCCGTCACTACTTTTGACACTGTTCACCAGGACTGGTAACCGCTGCCAAAGTTTTTTCTATGTTTGGGGATTGAAACATGTGTTGTAACAAGCAGTTCACACTTCTCTGGGAACCAAAACTACTTATTTATTATTTATTTGTACTTTAAAGTACTCATCTAATTATTTATTTATTTCACTATAACATCATTGATACAACTTGTAATGGGGCCCCTCCCAGAATGTATATGTAGGTTCTACAAGTGCCTAGGGCTCTATATGTATTTCAAAAAAAATACTTCACTCATTTTTATTGCGTGAGTTTTCCAAATCCTTTTGTTTGACTTCAAGATCATGTTCCAGGTTGGCCTTTAGTTGAGGCATGCAACCTATTTTGAAAAGAAACTCGAACATTATGAAATACGGTGCTAGTACCAAGCTCTGAACCAAATTGTCCATCAAAGCTGGTCTCTTTTTCTCAAAGACGCCATGGCCAACAAACTGGAAAATCCATCCAATCACAAACAAACTTAGTTCCTGTTTGAATGATAAATGAATTCTGTGATCGACTAGGGCAAGATTTAATGAAAGCAAAAAAAACCCTGCTAAAAGTCCAGTGGGCAAATATAAAAGACAATAGAATATGAAGAATAAAACACTTATCAAAGCAGTCAATGAAATGCCATGATATAGCTTAATTCTATGAAGCATACTTAAACTACTGAAGAGGATGGTGGGAACAAATATGGCGTGGATCAATACGTTTTTAGGGTCATGGTGATAAAACTTGTAAAACCCAAGTTGAGACCTTAAATCCAGCAATTTTTCGTCCATTACCATCTATCTTGTACCAAACTTGCTATACTGATAATATATTGAATGTGTATGGTTGCAGACATTCTTCAGCTTCCAAAAGCAATTATGACATGGATAGATCAAGCTCTTGTACTTTGACTGTTGCAACCCTTAAATGTGTTATCACGAAGGACGAGACACCTTACACCAATTTGCCACCGCAAGCGAAAAGGCCAATATAAAGGACCTATTTACTAGTTTTGATATCAAGGAATAAACGGGCAGACGAAAAGGCAAGTAAATATATCAGAATTATGTCCGGTGCTGCTGCTGCATCTGCTGCTGGTTATGACAGACACATTACCATCTTTTCCCCCGAGGGTCGTTTATATCAGGTAGAGTATGCCTTCAAAGCCACCAACCAAACTAATATAAACTCATTGGCGGTCAGAGGTAAGAACTGTACTGTGGTGATAAGTCAAAAAAAAGTCCCTGACAAATTGTTGGATCCAGCTACTGTTTCATATATATTTTCCATATCCAGAACGATCGGTATGGTGGTAAACGGGCCAATACCAGATGCAAGGAATGCAGCCCTAAGGGCTAAGGCTGAAGCCGCGGAATTCCGTTATAAATACGGTTATGACATGCCATGCGACGTTTTGGCCAAGAGAATGGCCAACCTTTCCCAAATCTATACTCAAAGAGCATATATGAGGCCATTGGGTGTTATACTTACATTTGTTTCTGTAGACGAAGAATTAGGCCCATCCATTTATAAGACAGATCCCGCGGGTTACTATGTTGGCTATAAAGCCACTGCAACAGGACCAAAACAACAAGAAATCACGACAAACTTGGAAAACCATTTCAAGAAGAGCAAAATTGACCATATTAAAGAAGAATCGTGGGAAAAGGTGGTCGAGTTTGCCATCACCCATATGATTGACGCATTAGGTACTGAATTTTCAAAGAACGACTTGGAGGTCGGTGTCGCCATTAAGGACAAGTTTTTCACCTTGAATGCTGAGAATATTGAAAAAAGACTTGTAGCAATTGCTGAACAAGATTAATCTATCCACTCAATCACAAAACGCTGTAAAATGACGCACAAAACACGCAATATACGTACAGACATGTTCATTTAGGATTTCTCATTTGAAGTAGTAGAATAAATAATAGAAAATCAACTTTTTTTGGACATTCTTGTCGTGTAAATACATGTATACTTTTTATATGCAAACTATGGAAAGGAGGCAGTAAAGTGGAAACAAAAACATTCTAGAAGATGAAAGGAATGAACACATAAGGGCAATGCTTACAATATTCGTCCCAATCCTTTCCATACTTTCTCTTACATTTAGCTTGGTCTCTGAAGGCTCTGTGAACCAAGACAACAAGGAAGAAGGCAGGGAAAAACCATGGGAATACTGAATTGAAACCACAAGATAAGGCCCAAATCAAAGATTGAGTCCAATCAGCTGTATAGTGGATTTTTCTTGCCCAAGTGTACCAACCGTCAATCAACAAATACGAGCCATTTGAAGTCACCATATATTTCGGGTTCTTCAAAACCTGGTACGGAAAAAATGGGAAGGTCTTTCTGACAGTTTTGTCACCAGACATTTGCTTTCTAAACGAATTCTTTTGAGCATTTGCGGTGTCAAAGAAGTAATAGGCACATAATAAGACGATATACAGTGAAGCATTGTACAAGGTTGACCACTGGTATTCAGATGGGTCATGGTAGTACAAATACAAAGTGCAATGGCAGTAAGTGTATGGCACACCTGCGATGTTCCAAAAGATTAGCATAAAACCGAATTTTTCGTAAGCCATATCCCAAGTTGGAACAATCAACTCTTCACCTTTTGCACACGCGTTCGCGTACAACCAATGGGCTAACATGACAACGCCCAATTGTGGAGTTACGTAGCCGTAGGTTTCCCATTGTTTCAAACAGGCACCCAAAGTGATAAAATAAAGAGTAAACCAAGGTAACCTAACCTCGAAAAACATCTTCAAGTCCAAAATCCCCCAACGAGGATTAAGTGGAGCTCCCATGAAGAAATCGTAAAGGTGGTTGCCTGTCATTCTATGATAATCATGAGAAACAAACAATGTCCATAGATACAATATGATGGAAAAAGCGAAACCTGAAAAGATGGCGCATGTCATGATTTTGCCAAAACGGTCAATGATGATATACAGCCTGAAAAGATGGGTGAAGTGCAAAACCAAGACCAACGTAGTAGATACGTACAAGGTCCACATAGCATTACAGAAGTAGGGCAACTGTTTGCCCTTCAAATGGGACAAGGGTTGACCTTTAGTCCAGATACCAGGCAACGTGTAATAGAAAATTATTTGGAAAATCCAAAATGTCAAGAAAATCGTCCAGTCATACTTTTCTGGAACGCCGTTCTCCAAGAACAATTGATACAGATGTTTAATGAAGTGCATCCAGGATTCGCCTGCCTTTGGCAGGGCAATCTTTCCGTGGTAAAATTCCGCACAAATCCACATGTAGTACATCAGAAGCGGGAACCCTATTACCATACCAACGACACCGGCGGTCCCACCAAACTCGTATTCGATTTCATTCGGCTTCAACCATTTACCTTGAGGCAGAAAATTAACCGGCTGCTTAGATTTCTTTTCCTCTCCCTTCACTTGGCTCTTCTTAGTGTTATCATTACCCATAATGACGGTAATTTGCGTGAACTGTACGACCCTATGGTAGGTATATATGCATATATATTTATGTATATTTATGAGGAAAACAAGCCCCCACTATACTGGGGTAAGCAAGCTGTGATGTGGTTTTTTCTCGAGGATATATAATTCAAGTTTTCCATGGAAACGCCAAACGGTCGTGTCATACCGGCTATTATGCAATGCGGGAAAAAAAAAGCCAAGGAACGAAAAAAGGAAAGAGCCTCGTTTAACTATTAAACGAGAGCAAACGAGCCCTGATTTATCTCTTCAGGGTCCGATAGGTCTTGATATAAAAACAGACACAACCCTGGGTCAGAGATCATTTTTGTTCAAGCCCTAATGAGTGGCAATATGAGGCGCTAATCAAGCCTCTCCAAAACAACTTTATATGCTCATTGCATGAGTAGTCCACTCTTTATTGCTCGGTAATAGCATGAATTCAGAACATAGAGGCCACATAAGATTACCAAGAGCAGAATTTGGCAAAAAGGCAAAGAGAGAGGGCAATTTGCGCACGGTTTGCCAACTATTCAGATTGGCTGGAATATAGAAGATAAATAAACGAAAAAAAGACGAGGGATGTCCTCTAAGAACGGCGTCCGTACTGAGGCAGGCCCGGATGCAGAATCTTCTGTAGATTCCGGCAATTTTTCTATGAGTTTAAGCGGCAGAGTTCGTAAACCAAGATCGAAGGTCAGTAAGGCATGTGATAACTGCAGGAAAAGGAAAATAAAATGCAATGGGAAATTCCCCTGCGCAAGCTGCGAAATATACTCTTGCGAATGTACATTCACGAGCAGGCAAGGTGGTCATCGGATAAAAAATCTCCAAAAAGGGAGCCTGGAAGGCGCCACCGTTCAAGTTAAAGAAGAGACGGATTGTAGTTCTGCTTCTCTTTGCAATTCTCAGGTATGTGCAGATGGACCCTGCGCAATAGATCAACCTACAAAATTTTTCGAAAATTTTGAGTTGGGGGGTCATAGTAGTGGTGAAAATAGTAGGAAGAATGATGATGATTTGAACAGAAATGGATTTTACAAAGACGATAGCGAAACGCAAGCCACTTTGACGTCTTTACAAGACACTTTAAAAAATCTGAAGGAGATGGCTCATTTAGGTGCGCACATAACATCTGCTATAGAAAATATTGAATCTCAGATAAATGACCTAATAAGACACTGGGAACCGAAGTTGAATGTTAAGGAGTTTGCGACAACCAAATTTTACCCTAATAAGTCGATTGAAACACAATTGATGAAAAATAAATACTGTGATGTGGTACATCTAACAAGATATGCGGCTTGGTCAAACAACAAGAAAGACCAAGATACTTCTAGCCAGCCTTTGATTGATGAAATTTTCGGTTTGTATTCTCCTTTCCAATTCCTGTCGCTTCAGGGTATCGGTAAATGTTTCCAAAACTATAGGTCCAAATCCAAATGCGAGATCTTCCCCAGAACAGCTAAGGAAACCTTATACATCATGTTGAGGTTTTTTGATGTTTGTTTTCACCATCTCAATCAGGGCTGTGTCTCCATAGCTAATCCCCTGGAAAATTACTTACAGAGGATGAATCTTTTGCCATCGACTCCGTCTTCCATATCATCTGCAGGGAGCCCAAATACAGCACACACAAAATCACATGTGGCTTTGGTGATAAACCACTTACCTCAGCCGTTTGTGAGGAATATCACCGGGATAAGCAATTCTGAACTACTGGGCGAAATGAACGATGATATCAATATGTTTGGAATACTGTTGAAAATGTTGAACACGCATAAAAGTTCCTACCAAAATTTCTTAATGGAAGTGACATCCAACCCCTCGGCGGTTAAAAATACGCAGTCAAACGATGTATTACTAGAGTTTATTCATTATTGTCAAGCAGGGGAGGCATTAATTGCCTTATGTTATAGCTACTATAATTCCACATTATACAACTATGTGGATTTCACCTGCGACATAACGCATTTGGAGCAACTTTTATACTTTCTAGATCTGCTATTTTGGCTAGCGGAGATTTATGGTTTCGAGAAAGTGTTGAACGTTGCAGTTCACTTTGTTTCCAGGGTTGGTTTGTCAAGATGGGAATTTTATGTTGGTCTTGATGAAGCCTTCGCCGAAAGAAGGAGAAAACTTTGGTGGAAAGCTTTCTATTTCGAAAAAACCTTAGCGTCCAAAATGGGATATCCTTCAAACATTGATGATTCTAAGATCAATTGTTTGTTACCAAAAGATTTTCGAGATGTTGGGTTTCTGGATAATAGAGATTTTATCGAGAATGTTCACTTAGTTCATAGAAATGAAGCTTTTGATAATATGTCCATATCCAGTTTAAAAGACTATGGAGAATTAGCCGTCTTACAAATAGTTAGTCACTTTTCATCATCTGTTTTATTTAATGAAAAATTCACGTCAATCAGAAATACATCAAAACCATCTATAGTTAGAGAGAAGCTACTCCTCGATGTACTCGAAATTTTCAATGAAACGGAAATGAAGTATGATGCTATTAAGGAGCAAACTGGAAAACTGTTTGATATTGCATTTTCGAAAGACACTAAACTCAAAGTCTCAAGAGAGGACAAAATTATGGCTTCAAGATTTGTTTTGTTTTATGAGCACCATTTTTGCAGGATGGTTAATGAGTCCGATAATATTGTTGCAAGACTATGTGTTTATCAAAGACCCTCAATACTAATTGAGAGCTTGAAAATATACCTTCATAAGATTTACAAATCATGGACTGATATGAATACGATTCTACTAGATTTTGACAATGATTATTTCGTGTATCGTTCATTCTCTCATTATTCTATCAGTTGTATCATTTTGGTATCGCAAGCATTTTCAGTAGCAGAATTTATCAAGATCACTGACGTTTTGAATATGATTAAAGTCTTCAAAAGGTTTTTGAACATCAAGATCTTCTCAGAAAATGAAACCAATGAAAACGTGTTCAACAGTCAAAGTTTCAAAGATTATACAAGGGCGTTTTCCTTCTTAACAATTGTCACTCGTATTATGCTTTTAGCATACGGTGAATCCTCTAGTACCAACTTGGATGTTCTCTCCAAATATATTGAAGAAAACTCGCCAGATTTGAAGGGAATAATAGAGCTTGTTTTGGATACAAACTCCTGCGCTTATAGGTTCTTATTAGAGCCAGTTCAGAAGTCCGGATTCCATTTAACGGTTTCACAAATGTTGAAAAATAGACAGTTTCAGGTACCATTAATGTCTAATGAGGACAAAAAGCAAATGATGGAAAAATCAAGACAAAAGTCAAAGGCAAATATTCCAAACTTAAAGACCGGTACTACAACATGTTTACTAAATGGTATCGAATCACCACAACTGTCATATCATGGTAGATCAGTCCCTTCGCCAATGAAGAGCAACACATTGCCAGAATTTGCACAACTCCCTTCGTTTAGATCATTGTCTGTATCAGATATGATCAATCCGGATAATTCACAATCAACCGACGGCCAAAATAGCGCACAAATCCAATCTAGTAGACCATCTCAATCAATCAGTGCCCAACAACAAGTGCCGACTCCAATGCAGTCATCATTTATGAACATAAATGATAATAACAATAACAACAGTAGCAACAACAATGACGATAACAGCAACAGCAGCAACAACAACAACAATAACAATAACAATAATAATAACAATAACAATAACAATAACAATAACAATAATAATTTCTCTGCGACAAGCTTCAATTTGGGAACTTTAGATGAATTTGTTAATAACGGTGATCTTGAAGATCTCTACAGTATTCTATGGAGTGACGTTTATCCAGACAATTAATTGTATACGTATATATTGATAAAAGTTCTCAATATTCCTTCTTTTGAAGTTTTTCCTTTGCATACTATAATGTGTTTCTTTTTCAAAGCGAACATCTTTGTAGTATATTTGCCTTTAACTATTTACCACTGCGTAAAGGCGAGAGGAATATTTTCCGTCTATGATTCGGATATGAATGACTATCAATTAAAAATGATGTATTTTAATATTGTACAGAAGATATTATATGAGGCAAACATAAAAAAAAGCTAAATTGAAAATGAATCAACCAATCATGAATCTAAATGTAACATTCCAATGATTCTTTTACCATGAGGTGTATTTCTTATAGGACCTACTAGTAAAGGTGCCACAATATCTGATAACCTTTTATAAAGATAATCATTTTGTTTATGAGAAATGTCCAATGCTGTTTGTAGAACATAATTACCGTAACTGTCATTCAACAATGATTGAATGCCTGTTTCGCCACCATTATTTAAAATTTCCAGAATCATTGGTTCTGAAACAATAGGCGTCTTTAAAATTTTTTCAATAACATTTGATCCAAATTTATGGATAGAAAGTTCAATAGCCTTTGGCTTCAATAGGTGAACAATTTTGTGCGTGTAATCATATTTCTTTCTTTCGGATTCTTTGGTAATTATATACTGAACCACGTAATTACCAAATGGATCTAAAGTTAATTTATCAACAAGGGTCAGCAATTTATTACACAAAGTTTCACATTGCTCCCTGGTTCCATGATCCAAACAGCGTTGCAAAACGCAACATCCATGTCTATGAGTGGCAATATCAATACAGTTATCACAGATTGCATCAAAAATGAACTGAAAATTTTCGGGTTTCAACCTTTGCAAACATTTTTGAATGACATGGTTACCATTTAAATCTTTGCTCAATTGAACAGTGTAAGGACGTAAGGAATCAACAACAATCTGTGCTTCTTCATATGTCTTGATACATTCAATTAACTTCTGTAATGCTCTTGTACCATGAGGATTCAAAGAAATCTCAACAAAATGAGGGGAAGATATCTTCGTGAGTACAATTCTCTGTTCTGTGGTAACTTCTTCTAATAACTTTTGAATCAAATAGTTACCAAATGAATCAGTCATCAATTCGACGGTATACTCCTTGGTTTCTTCAAAAATAGCATCTGCTGCTTTACTACCGAGAACGTCCAATTGCTTTTGCAGAAAACGACATCCATGCTGATCTTTACACAACGAATGAATATTCCCAATATATTGGTCTAACACAGCGTCTGCAAATCTTGAAGAATCCTCGATTTTCCGCTGCTTTTCCACATTGTTGCTGCTGCTGTTATTATTATTATTATTGCCATTATTATTACTATTGTTATTATTATTGCTATTATTGTTATTATTGTTGTTACTATAATAGCCATGGTAACCGCTTTTCGTGTTTTTCATCTTACCAGCGTTGGAACGGCTTCCATCTTTATTATTGTAATTGGAATTACCACTATTGTCGTTATGGTTATGACTTGATATGTTATTATTACGGTTATGATGTTTATTATTGACGTTATTCATTAGTGACATATGATTTTGGGCTAATAAATGAGGAGGGACCATTGTGTTAAAGGGAGGAGGTGTTCCATATAACCAAGGAGGAGGTGGGGTGTTTTGTTGAGGAGGCAACATGTGGAACGGTTGCATGGATGGTCCAAGATTAGGGTTCATTGGACCGATCTTGTCGTTACCAGTTATAGGTTTACCATTATTATCTTTGATATCTGAAAAGGCAACTGACTGCGAATTAGGGTTTAAAACCGGACCTAGATGAATTGGTGAATGATTTAAAGGAACCGGAGAGTTTGGATTTAGTGAGTGGCTCGCAGGATTTAGGATCGGAGAAAAAGGTTGAAACTGTGCACCTATCTCATATGAATTAGGGAAAGGTGATCTAATGCCATACATAGGTGAAGATATATTATGTGGGTGGCCTGGCATAATAGGATTTGGTTGAAGTAAGGGGCCCCCATAAGGGTATGCTGCTGCATAAGTCGTAGGACTACTTTCCTTTTTACTTGATGTGGCTTTTCCAATCAAATCCTCCTTGTGGGTTTCCTCGATTTTGAAGCCAGATAATTTTTCGGAAACACTGTCAGTTGAGGGAATGAATGAAGTAGAGGAAGGCGTATTGTCAAACGAAATAGATTGAGTTCTAGTCTTTGCAGTATTATTAGCTCCTACAAATGGCTTATTGGCCTTGGAAATTTTTTGCATATCAGCTTGAAAATCCTTTGACAAGGTCACATTGTTGGCTGCATTAATAAGGTCTGTTGGTGACAAAGCATGAAAGGTTTGTCTCCTGAAAGAACTAGTCTTATTATTGGATGCCGCATTCTTAGATGGAATGCTCTCTTGCAGAGTAGCGGTAGTTTCTTCAATGGCCACAGACGCAGAGCCTAGAACGTTTGCAGGAATCCATAACGGATCGGCAGAAGTGTTAGGTAGTACTTTCATTGAGCTTTCATTAGTCAATGTATTTAAAGCCTGTCCTCCTGCTGCTGTTGCAGTTGCACCAGAAGAGAGCATTTGGAAAGGGAGAGAGTCATTGTTGAATAACATTGGTGGGGCACCTGCATTCAAAGACGAGTTGTTCAATGGTGCAGTAGGATCGTTGAAGTCAGGAGGTGGGAAAAAAGGACCGTGATTATGAGGGACTTGCATCATTTGAGAATAAGGCATAAAGCTCATCCCACCCATCATTTGGGGATGAGGGAACATTTGAGATGGAGGACCGTTGACAAATTGAGAACTTTGTGGCGCTTCATTCGAAAATATGTTGGAAATGGCGGGTTCTTCTGGATCATCTAGCTGCAACTGTTCTAGAGCAGAATTGACTGTTTCTGAAACGACTGGGTCTACGGATGGCACGTCATCGATTTCTTCTTTCAAATCTGTTATAGACATGACGTAAATATACCTGAGCTGTGACGGTGCTTGGTTTTTCTTTTATTGATAGATTCTGAAGCCAAAGAAACAATAGAAGGGGCAATGAACAGGGACTGTTAAAAGAACCAAATTAATAAAGGGAAATAAAATAGAATGATAACTAATAAACAATATCAACAGGAATTTCAAGTACAATAAAAATAGTTCGTCTGGAGGATAGTGTACAAAAACGAATAATATTAATGACGACTCAAATTCTTGGGTTGAAAACTAAAATACAATAGAAATAATGTACAGTCTAATATACGGAAGAAAGTTTTTTCTGTCTCGACAAAAAAAAGCTATTCAAAAAAAACGATGTGAGTTGCTGTTTGCTGTTCACCTTTGAAGAGAAAAACCAGGCAGTCGATGTTCTCTTTGAATTTGATTAGCTTGCGCAATTCATCGAGGATGAGTATAACTGTACTATATCGTGATTTTTATTTTTTTATTTTCTGAAGGGTCCCAAAACAAAAAAAGTGGAAAAAACGTTCATAGTGACGTGACTTCTGGATAATAAGAAGAGACGTCACAAATTGGGATTTGTAGTCACAAAACAACAATAGATGAGGAACAAGCGTCATACATATTCACGTACTTCTTGTAGCAAATAGAATCAGACAAGTTCAACTTCTGAAACGTCTAAACTTTGCAATGGAAGACGTAATACATCCATTGAACTATCCTGACACTGACACAAGCAGGCCCACTGGCCTGCTTGAGACTACAAATAATCTGAAAAATTCGTTGAAAAAGTTTTCTCAAAAGGCAAAGGCATCACATATGACTGGGGAGAGAATTCACCACTTCAGAAAATGGAAAAACAAACACGAATTACTTCCAGAGAAGCACATAAAGTCCCTTCCAGATGTGAACTTTCTCCATTCCAATAATGGCTCACAGCCCGGCACTCTGCCTGCGAGCATGTTCCTATCTCCCAAAAGTTCAAGTATATATTGGAGTGAAGAGCAGTTTCAATTGGAATTGGAGATTTTGAAGTATCTGTCGTTAAATCCCAATCATGAACATGACATTTCTGATTATTAACTTTTGTATATACGGCTACTTAACTTCAGAAAAGGAGGGTTCTATCTATTAAAAGTATCAAAGTAGCAACTTAATATGGTGTAACGGAAGATAATTTTTATACTCTGTAGTAAACCCTTATCAAATTATGCCTGATAGTTTGGAAGTGTAGTACAATCCAACCACCATTGTAAAATAACATTCCCGGCTGCTCTGCTTCCCCTTGTAATGAGTAGTTTATTAGTGAATTTTTCATGACCTGCAGGATTATTACATATTCGGGGCAAGACAACAACCAGCCAATCCCTAGCCTCAATTGGGAATTTGGCTACCAAGGCTCTTAGCAAATCCGTGTAACTATTCAGATCAGACCTTTGTGTGTGAAATAAACCATACATAGTTTGGTATACCAGTTCTTGCCCTATGGAGGAAACTTGTTGCCTAACGGTTGTTAGTTCTTCTTGGTTGTATTTCTTGTTATTGATCAACTTGGTCCAAAACTTTGCCACCGCAACAATTGTGAACTTCTCTCTCGATGGTAGTAATTTTAGAAAGTGAGGCAATATAAACGAAGTCCAATGCTTACTGCCAATTGCCAAACCTGGCTTAACGTCTAACACATTATTAACGAAACCTATCGTCATCTGTAAGAGATCCGGATCATTGATAATATATGTATCATAGTAGGCTAAAAGAATCTTCTCGAACATGAAATCAAACTCTTGTGATGTTAGTTGACTTCTAAATTCCAAAATCAATTTTTCTAGTAGATAAACAAAATAAGGCAAAGAAGTGCCAAGTTCACAGTTGGGGACGTGTTTCAAAACAAAATTCATGACATCAGACATAGTATACTTGAGGAAAAAAGGCTCGTCTTCAGGCAAATTCAATCCTTTACCAACAATTAAACAGCCAATCTCTACAAATGCCGAGTTCTTACCATATATAGGATTATCCAAGACCTCATCGATAGTACGTAAAATCTTCGATCGGATTTGTAGTGGATCAGTGGACCAAAAATTTTGAAAATCAGTTAATCTCTGTAGTAGTGCATCGTTTTCGATAATTTCGGTAGGTTGAATTAGGGCAGTTGCTAGCTCAGATATACAGCACAACAGACAGTTGATGTAATCTTGCTGTTCTTGCAACTGTACCGATGATGCCAAGCAGTGTTCTATTGATCCATTCAACAGATCTGTCAATTGTGAAATATATTTAGCTTGCACTTCTGGACCACCGACAACCTGACATTGAACCACATAACCTATTGATCTAACCAACTTGGTTCTAGTGAAATGGGAAACATTAGACTCTAGCCTAATGACAGAGTTCAAGAAGTTTATGAAATGCATCAAATATGGAGTCAATTCTTCACGACATGTTTCACATAGTGTTGATACAGTCTTGATGACCATAACTTCGAGTTTATCGTTCGAAATTTTTTCTTGCTCGTTTTTGCTGGTAAAATTAGTACATGTATGCAAACCTTGAAATAAGGTCTCAATATATGGGTTTAATTGAAAAGGCTCTTGTTTGAAATAGCCTGCCAAAGTACCCATTAGCGTAGTGCTCGTTCTTACAATATCAAGTTTCAAAATTCTACCAACGTTTGTATCGGCGCTAGTTTGGAATCCAGTTTGGAAGACCGATAATACGTTCTGGTTGAAGAATTTGTTGGAGTCAAGGATAGTTTTAATCCATGAGCTTTCCGATAACGTCATATCAACCAATATAGTATTCAATACAAAGCACATCGTTTCAATTTGGAACATAGGGTCAGAATCCTTGATGGTTAGAGATTCGTCACTCGCTGCAGGTATTTGGCCCATACCGTTAATGAGAACATTTGTTAAATTATCGTTTCCCAAAATGGACCAAAGAGATTGAGCAAGATCACAGACGGCATTTCTGAAATCATCAAATTCGTTCATAGACGTAGTTTCACCATCTTCTTCAACTATTTTTTGCTTAACACTCAGAGAAATTTTAGGTAAATAAACGTCGATCAACTGCTGGAAAATTTGTGTAGACAATTCAATAGAGTTTGGTCTCAAAGTTTCGGTGGCTAAGTTAGTGTAGGCGTCCGATAAATCCAACCAAAAATCGACCATTCTTACAGAGAAAAACTCTTGTAGGACAGGCGTCAGTGGGAAATTGGTTAATTGCAAAAGAACCTTAATATACTCTTTGATAAATTCATCTTGAACTTGACCATTGTCAGTCACTTGAATGTTCGTGAATAACTTATTACAAACGCTTAATGTATTAATTTGTAAGAAATCCACGATGCAAATGGTCAGTTCTTTCAATTCAGAGAAAAATTCGTTGGTAACTAAATAGTTCATGTACTGCAGCATCCAAGAATTTTTGTTAGATGAGTCCGTTATTCCAGAATCAGGCCTCACTACACCTAAGAAGATACACTCAATTTGTTCTCTCAAATCATAACTCATTAACAGTGGATCATTAGCGAAAACATTACCAAAAATTGTTAGGATCTTTTCGGCATTATCATAGCCATCGGATCCTTCAGTGGATTGATACATCAAATCTATCAAGTTTTGGAAAATTTCTGATAGATCCATTCTACCACTTGGAGATACACCTCTGGTCAATGAAATGTAATTAACCCAAGCAGTAATACAATCAAACACTATAGGATTGAAGATAGCTGATACAGTCAAGTTCAAGTTAATCAATGCCATAGTCGAGATATATAAGTACTCATGGACTATATCATGGATTTGAGACATTGAATGTCTCTTTGTTTGAAATTTGGTCAAATCTTCTACAATAATTTCCGTAAACGTCAATACTAATTCGTTGTGTTTCTGAGAAAGGCTGGCGAACTGAGATAATTGTTCGTAAGTCAGAGAACAATTAATTGAATCAAACAATAGCTGTTCAGCATGGACATTTTGATTTTGGAAAGACATGAGCTGGATAAACGTATTTATGGGATTGTTCCATTGTTCAATCATATTTTCACTATAAGTACTATTGAGCTGCGGATCGTTAATTCTTGTAAAGATCAACGACAAGTTCGACATTAACTTTTTAATAATGATTAGAGACTGCCCATACATGTTGGGGTTGGAAATGTATAATGTACTGAACTTTGTCAAGTACGATAAATTTGACTTGAAAACATTCCATAAGGTTTCATAGTCGTTTTCACCCCGTGTATTCAGTTGCACAGTCAACGTCAACGCACCGAAGTACTTGATGTTCGCAGAGTACTTATCATCAGACAGCAGCTCATTGGCAAGGTGGAAGCCTTGTTCTGATTTCTGGATTGACTGTAAACTCTGTTGAATTTGATGAACGTCATGTTTCGGATGAGGAGAATACAGCTCTTCGATAAGAGCCACAACCTCGTGAATAGAAGTCATCAGACACTAAGAATAAGAGGCTGTTACGGTGCTGTTCGAGCCTGTGCTTCACAATACTTAGATTAGATTATTAGATTGTCCTTAAAACTGTAAATAATACAGAAATACAAAAAGTTTCGAGTTTCTTTCAAATTTTTCACGCGATGAGGAAGGAAAAAAAGCACCAGAATGGAGATGCCAGATGAATCAATCGATTTTAGAACTACTGGATCGATCACTGAATATAGTTCGGCCAAATTGATGGTAAATGACTAAATGCTAAGAAAGTTATGTACTTGATTGTTGTAAATGATGTGGTCAAAATCACATTTGCTCACTATATAAAATGACGGCTTTCATGCATGTTTCGAAACCAAACAACCGTATCAGATCACAAATGCATTTCTTGACATGAGGAGGTTCATTGTAGAAATTCATCAGTGGGCGAATGCCATCCGTTTCGATTTCAAACAGAAATAGCCTTCCTTCCAGGTCAGTGATCTTGCCAGACTCCATGATGTGAAGCAATTCCCACAGTGGGAGCAACCCGGGCACCACATTGGGAATACCACCGGGAGAAGAGTCATTCTGCTCTTTCAAATGGTAAATGGTATCCAAGTCCTCCTCTTCGTACGGTATACCGTAGAGCTCCTTCAATTGCAATGCTGAGCCATTGGCGGATTCGAATGCACGCCCATTCACACCGTATATTTCTTCGGCAATGTTCTTGTACTTGGTACTGTTATCAATAAAAAATCTTGCGCCTTTTCCGGCAGCAGAGTCGATGATTTGTAGTTCCCTGGAAACGTTTGTCTCTTCCTCACCCAGAACAAAGAGTCTACCTCTAGAAATCATATTTTCGATGATTTTTAGTGGTATATATTTACCATGGCACACATCCAATACTTCTGCACCGTAGCTTGCTTTATAATTCATCTTAGGACAGTCCTGAATGTAGTAGCCCAAATAGTAGTATTGCAGGTTGGTCTTTTGAATGATAGCAAGGTCACGTAAAGCACTGAGCTTCCCCAAGGACCATTTACTGTAATCTGGATCCCAAATGAAATACACCGAGGATATACCACTTGGTAAGATATCCGACACGGTAATGGCAATCAGTTTGTCCTCATAGTAGTAACATTCATGGACTGGCCCGACATGTTTAAGTTTCTCACCTGGCTCCATACGTTGCCAATTGTTCAACTGGTCCCACGATTCTTGTGTTCCCAACACCGCTTCGAGACCAAACGGCGTATCACATAGGAATCGTTTGAAGGACTTGGGCGAGTTCTTATAGTCCTGGTGGACGTTTTCCTGATATTTGACAAATAGCTGGTACTTCTCATCACTATAAATTGCGGGTTCAAATCTGGTATGGAATGTCTTGGAGTTCAGCTCTGCATCAACAATTTTGCCAACAAAATCACGGCTTGGAAGGGGAGACGTGCAGGAATTATCATTTACAATCCTAGTGACAAAACGGCTGACGCATTTTCTCAGTTCCTTCGTCATGTTCAATTCTTGAGGGACGGTTCTAATAGTATATAGCCTACAGCAGTTCCTCAAAGGATCCACTTTGTAAAGAAACTTGCCAGAGCGTCTAAACCCCATATTGCACAAACGATCATATGTGGCTACGTCCATATGTTCTACGAAAGAGCCTATTGTGCAGTTATCAATCTCTATAGCGTCCAATTTGCCCATATAACGTTGTGCCCATGAATCCAAAGCGAACAGCTGGTCCCTGTTTTCCCCTTTACTGCCGTGACAGTACCCACATTTGGCAGCAGGCTCACTATGCATTGAAGGTGCCCAAATGACAAATCTGTCAGACATAATCGCAGTCCTGTTTCCACTTTCTTGGTTGAACCTCTCTTGTCTTGCTCAATAATACGTAATAAAGGCTCAACTTACTTCTTGACAATAGTGAAAAAAAGACAGGGAAGCCACATGAAGAAAATCTGTCAAGGTACCAAACACTCAAGGAACACCAAAAAGCCCTTTAATTCGCAAAATGCTGAGGTTCTCGATTCAACGAAGGTTTATCACGACGTTCTACCATCTGTTTCCTAAGACCTTTCCCAAGAAATTGCCCATTTGGAGCATAGATCAATCAAAATTAAGGAAGGAATATAGGCAGTTGCAAGCACAGCACCACCCGGACATGGTTCAACAAGGTAGCGAACAGTCTTCAACGCTCAACCAAGCCTATCATACGCTCAAGGACCCCCTAAGAAGGTCACAGTACATGCTCAAACTCTTGCGCAACATCGATTTGACCCGGGAACAGACCTCGCATGAGGTGACTACGAGTGATCCGCAGCTCTTGTTGAAGGTTCTAGACATCCATGATGAATTGTCTCAGCTGGATGATGAAGCTGATGTGAAGAATTTGGCAAATGAAAACAAACAAAGGATTCAGAATATCGAAGCACATTTGGAGCAATGCTACAACAAGGAGGATTACGCTTCTGCGGTGAAATTGACCGTGGAGTTGAAATACTGGTACAACTTAGCCAAAGCATTCAAGGAATGGGTGCCAGGAGAATCATTAGAATTGAATCACTAGAGTGTCTCAGGGTGAAAATAATAGTAATAATATAAAAACAGGACAATGTAAATACGTAAAGTACATAAGTATATGGTAGGAGGGGGACGAGGAATATAATTCAACAATTAAACTGCAGGTGTCTCAAACTCGCACTTGGAAAATTCCTCCCAGTCTTCCTCTGTGGATGGGTACTGTCTCAGCCACTTCATTCTTGGACCAGATACTGCCTCATCATTTATCTTAAACCCAAAGACTTTCAATTCATATGATTCTTTACTCTTCCTTTCCACATACTCCTCCAATTCTTTGAAGTGTTTCAAAAATACACCAGGAAAACTTGTTCCCCAAAAAGCACCTTCCAAGCAAAGGAATCGAGATGACTGAGGAAGATACAAGTCCTGACAACTGGGACAGTACAACCTGACGGTGTGTTTCCCGACGGTATCGCTTAAGCCACAAGGCAGCAATTGCATGCCATTACAGTAATAACGGGGGCAGGTCCCGAACTCCTTGTGATCAAATTTCTCGGCCATTGCTTGTAGGCCTGGCTTAGTCAAAATGAATCTTGCATGAATCAAGCCGTATAATTGTTCCGCTGCATGCTCGATGATGCTCTTGTTCACCACGGGGGACTTGTTTCGCTTTTTGTCTTCATCGTGACCGTCATTACTTTGCATCTCTTGATCTATTTCGTTTTCTTCCACCACATCTGCCTCGTCCTCTTCCTCATCACTCATAGCCTCTAAATCCAATATCAAATCCAGGGCTTTACGGTAGTGAGGTACCTCTTGAGATAACGAGGTCATGTTGAAATCATCCTCGATAAACTCGGTGGGCACCTGGCAGAAATATTCGTGGCCAAACCTGGAACAGAACGATGGAATCCACTCGTCATATGCCCCACTATCCTCGTCGTCTGAGGATCCTGTACGTGAATAGTCTTCCACAAACTCTTGCGACATCGGTTTCTCTCTCTTTTCAGCTAATGGCCAAATATAAATACCAAACCACTAATTCACAGACTCGGCTTAACGTTCTACCGTGTTTCCACCTATCGACTATCGCCTTTTTTGCCATTAGACACTTGCCAGTTGATGTTTTCAGTTTTTCTTTCCTTCCCAAAAGTGAAAAAAGATTGTAGTGATGATAAATGCAACAATACCTCGGAGCAAAGGATCAGATAAAAGGAAGAAAGACAATTGCAAACCTGGCACTACGTATAATTAAGTGAAAATGCATTGGGCAGCAGCAGTGGCGGTGTTCTTTGTTGTGATTACGAAGTTTCTACAATATACAGCCAAATATCACGATAAATGGATCGCTAATCTTGCACCAGCGAATGAACTCTCCAAAAAATACTTCAACAAAATGAAAGAGCGTCATGAACTAAAGGAGCTCAACAATACCATTTCTGCCCAGGACAATTATGCTAAATGGACCAAAAACAATAGGAAATTGGATTCATTAGACAAAGAAATAAACGACTTGAAAAATGAGATAAAATCACAAAACAAAGCATTTCAAGGCAATCTTCAAAAGTTGAGACTATTGGCACTAACGGTGCCATTTTTTGTGTTCAAGATCGTGTATGGTAAGACGCCCATTTACAAGTTAAGTTCCTCAACGAGCACGTTGTTCCCTACCTTTGTCACTGGTGTTTGGTCTCAAGGCTGGTTTTATGTTGTATTGCACCCACTAAGAACCATCTCTCAAAGATGGCATATAATGGAAGGCAAATTTGGCACCGCAAAGTTTGATGCCGTGACTTTACAAAGTGTTTCTTTAGGGATCTGGGTTTGGGCTTTGATGAACGTTATCAATGGAATAGAATTTATAGTCAACCAATTGTTTCTAACCCCCAAGATGGGACCGCCTGCAGTTGCAGAGACTCAAGAAGAAAAAAAATTGGATGTTTCCGACAATGCCTTTATTTTAGATTAGTGTCGTTGCAATATGTATACGTATGTATGTATGATATATGTATTGAAAAAAGAAAAAAAAATAAAATACAATATTGTCGACATCTTCCATTTTCATTTTCATTCATATAGTCTTAGTAAATCTCCCGTATTCTTAATGTCCGCTGTCTCCAATCTATTGGATAATTGTCCGCCTCTCTTATAAACCGCCAAGTTTACTTCCAAATGACTCACCACCTTAGCCAATTTATCTCTATTTATATCATTCTTACCAAGCTTTCTATCACCTAATTTTAATAAAACTCGTGACAAGTAATATAGCCAATACAAATTTGTTATTGGTTCAAAGGCTTTCGAATCCATGTTCAATAAGATTCGCATACTTTGATAAACTTCAAACTCGAATTGATATTGGTATTCATTTATCTTGTTCTTGTCGTTGCCATCAGGGAAAAAAAGTGGATGATCCAACCGTAGACACAAAACATCATCTTCGGGAGTCTGTAATCTACTACATTTGAAATCAATAATCGTTATATTCCCATTACCATCAATTAAAATATTATCCAAACTTAAATTGCGGTGTTCAAATTTTAGATTTGTTTCCAAGCCGTGAATTATTCCCACACAAGACCAAAATATCTTCATAATTTGCTTCCAATTTTTCAGTGAGATCAACGAAACTGGAGTACCGTGATCTTTGAACAAGAAATACAGAAACAAAGTGTTATTTGCCTCTTTTACGACAAAGCTTTTCAATAATTGTGGTATACCATTAAATTTTCGATTCATTATTTTGAATTTTTGCAGTTCTTGTAAAGATAAAGACTTCCTATCCGATGTAACGTCATCAATAGAACCAAGGGCTACTTTCTTGCAAATTAATTCACCAATTTGCCAAACATGTGATGTTAACTGGATCGATGACAAATGATTTACGTCATTAATTAAAGGCAACATATCCCCCTTCGCGGGATTTAAAATTCTCTTTATATCGCAATTCTGCAAGATCTGTCTTAAAAACGATTCATCTTGGTCATTTTTATTAATCGGCGGAGATGTTTTGGAGTTTAAGGAGAGCAAAGAGTTTGAATTTCTTAACTTATTCTTTATTTTATCACGCGACACTTGGTCTGGTATAGGTAACGAAATTCGGTGACTCAACGTAGAACTCTTGGAACTGTAACTACAGGAGTCATCGTTGCTACTACTGGTTACTGTGGATGATGCCATAATGGAAGGCTTCCCCTTGTTTCTCTTGAATTTCTGTAAGGATGCATGTGAACTCTTGTGTTTCAAGCTTGATTGTGAACTTCTTTTCTTCAACACGTTCAATGACAAACTCGAGGAGGAGGCTTTATTTTTCATGGTCGTTTCCATAGATGATACTGTATCGCTACTTTCAGAGTATGTATTTGAGTTGAAAATAGCCTTATGGAATTCTGAGAAGGATGACTTATGTTTGACCTTAATCCTTGGTTCAACAAGCGTCATGGAACCACGACGGTTCATTGCTGCAAAGGAATGATGATCAGCTTGCGATGTGGGGGGCAGCATATTCTTATCTCTCTTCCAAAACTTCCATTTGGAAGAACTGGCAGAAGAGGCAGTGGAAGAAATCGATGACCTTCTTGACGCTAACGACGCGTTGTACAATGGTTGTTGTTGTTGTTGATGCTGTTGTTGATGTTGGAGAGTTGACCTTCTCGGCTGGTTAACAAGCGGCTTCAATGGCGTTCTAATTCTGTTTTCTGAACCAATAGGTGCAATCGGTGAAGTTTTTTTGTCCAAAATTGGAGGTAAGTTTTCTTTACCTTCTGCGATTCCGACCCCAGGTTGTGGCACTTCATCATTGATGCCTATCTTGGTAAACAATTGCCTGAGGGATAGTCCAGTGGACGATTGTTTCAAAGACGAAGAAGCGGACATAGAACTACTGGAAGCCACCGTATCTAAACTCGAGTAACTTTGTAAAGACTTTCTCTTCTGCTGCAAAGAGCCTCTTGGTTCTCTATCCTTGTGGGACTCACTGGTAAAACTGGAAGAAAGCACTGACCATCTCTTCTTTGATTTGGATGACGAGACAGTAGAATGATTAGATAACAAAGACCATCGCTTTTTGGAATTGCTATTTGTCTTCCTTGGTGTATTATGGCCGGTAGTACCGTTCAAAGGTGCTTTGCAGTTTTTGATATTTAAAGCGACCGAACTCTCGAGCTCATCGGTGGTATCTGCAGTTAGATCAGTGTCATAATCGTCATCATTATCAGATACCTCTAAGGCGATGAACCGTTTGTCCTCGACGAATTCCTCGAACGACGTTTCAAAATCCATGGGGTATCTAGTACTTTCAATTGAAGCGTTCTAGTTGGGAATTTCTGGATGGAAATGGTGAAACGAGACGAGATCTAGAGAAATGGCACTTGATAATAGGTATGTAACAATAATTGAATATAAATAATGATAGAGGTTTTTTTTTCTATTGTTATTTTGTTTACGTTTTGCCTAAAAGGGCAAAAACGATCCGTCACGAACGATGATAATGATGAGAGAGAACCAAAATTTCTATTTATTTTAGTTATCTGTTTATATATGTATATTCTGTTTATTTGTTTTATTTCATTGATGCCCAGTTTATACTCTTAGACCCAATTCAGGTCTCTTTACGGACCTTCTTGCCTTTGTGGAGGATCTGGTTGAATCACCAACGTCTTTTAAAGACCTACCTTGGACGTCATCCTTTTTCAGTTGGTATATTCTGACCATCCAGTTTTCGGATGTGAACACTTCATCGAAGTAGTCTAGTGGTGGAACATCTTGTGGGGTAATCAACTGTTGGCGCACTCTGTCGGTACCCTGACCATCATTGAACATTTGTGGGAAATCCTTGTAGGACATCTTGTACAGTAGCGAGTTTCTCATGGTCTTTGAGGCCCTTGCGTCCACTCTATATTCTCCTTCTGGGGTGTAGAAGTCACGCTCTTTGATCTCTTCGGGCCAGATCCCTTCGCTAATCCTGATCATCCACAGAAACTTGTTGATATCGTCACCACCAAACCCAATTAGACCACCAAAGATGACCAAGACGTAATCAACGTCATGTTCCTTGAGAATTTCGTAAGATTTTTCCTCGGGGGAGGCCATCGCCTTACCGACAATGGCAATATGTGTATTGTTCCATGTGTTGTTATCGACTAAAGTCGTCCTGTCTGCCATACCACCAATTTGGTAACCGTAATCCCACCATGCTGCGACTTTGCTGTCCTCTTCTGAGTTCATTCTTAGCCAGTAGTAAGCTTCTCTGAAATCGTCGATCAAGGCCAGTTTACCATCTGGAGTTTGCGAGGGCAAAACAACAGAAGGAGAGGAGTATGCAGTTTTTGTTACCCAAGTGGAATGGAAAACGAATAGGTACAAGTAAAAAATGAATGATCCGGAAACAATCAGTTTCGCCAATAGAGCAGTTGGTTTAACGACGTACTTACGATCGCTGGTCTTGAAATCCAAATAGATGTCAAAGATTTTGGACAATGCTACGGCAGCGGACACACAGATAACTGGAGTCAAGGTCAACATTAGTCTAACCATGACACCCGCAAAGTATGAACACAGGACGGAGTAAGCGATAACGAAGACGTGTTCGTCTTTCAAGTCGAGGAACAGCAAGAATACGCCCGCGGGGAATAACCAGATCAAAAAGTGAGTGTCAAAGAAGAAAGCGGGCCATGAGACCGGTTGATGTTCAGAGACGGAGGCAATGATGGGGATATGGATCTTGGCATAGTTGGTATCCCATAACGAATAGAATCTACCGGTCCAGGGGGCAATCAACCCCATGTAGGTCAAAGCGGAAAGTCCGACCACACCAACCAACAGGATCAAAAACAAGGAAACCATCATGATAACTTTAAACTTGGCTGTGCTGATTTGGCCCTTGATGAAGTCACCGAAGGCGACAATCTGCACCAAGCCAAAAACACCCAACGCGGCCATGTGGTCGTTGGATCTGATGGGCAAGAAACCGACAAACGGGATCTGCATGGATGCAACGGTCCCGATGGCGTACCATGTGGTATAAGCGGAATACAGCTTGGACGAGTATCTGCCCATCAAAATCAGCAAAAAGACGTGGAGTGGGATCAAGTTGGTGATGAACACGTAGCCACCCCAAGCAGAGACCATATAGAAGTAGAACAATGCGGCGCATGTGGCATGCATGATGGAGCCGGTCTTTTGGGCCTTGATCCAGAACATGAAGGTGACCATCAACAAAGTAATGGCAATGGCCTCGTTATCGTAGGACCCAGCCACGGATCTAGATATGTAACCGGGGACAATGGCGATGAAGCCTGCAGCCAGAAGCCCAGCGCTGGCATCCTTTATCTCCTTCGTAAACTCGTAGGTGGCCCAGGCGGTGACTCCAGAAAACAGCGGTGCAAACAGGACGCAAATGTTCCTGATGTCGATGGGCAAGCCCAGCCAATTGCGCAGAGCGTGCCAGATAAACGCACTGGTGGTCATCAATCCGGGATATAAAGTACCCCCAGTAACCCTTCCGAGGGGGTACCAGGTACGATCGTCAAACCAGTTTAGAAACTTGTAAAACGAGTTATTGACAAGGTATTTGGTAGCCCTGTAATTGAACCAGGGGTCAAACTCGTGGATAATAGACTCAAATTTGATGACGGCGAACAAACGTGACGATATAGCAGCCCCAAAGATCGCCACGAAGATGACGAGCTTAAGGATGGTCTGGAACACAGACAAAACACACGACCGTTCAGATCCCATGGCAGCTGTAGTAATGACGGGTGGTAGTGTAGAAGTTGCGACTGCGATTGCGATTGCGATTGCGGGTGCTATGCTATGTTGAGTTGAGCTGTCCTGCTGCAACCTCTCCTTCTCCTGTCAAGCTTCGCCTTTGGTTCGTGTCTTATGTTGCCAATTCTCGACTAGCATGAAAAACCGGTCGTCGGCGGTGATCTTTTAGAGAAGAGGCGAAGAGAGATAGAGGAAGCCTATGATATGACTATTGAGACCTGCGATAGAATCAAAGGAGCAGTGGGGATTGGGGCAACACAGCTGTAGTGGAGATCAGGATGACCGCGTTGCATAGTGTGACCAAAACACCCGCGATCAAGGAAGAGGAGGAGGATGGTGAGGAGCGAAACGGCGGAGGAGTCCCCCTGGGGCCCAGGAACGATGACTATCATGGAAGAGATGGGGGTGGTGGAAGCGGTGCTGACACTGTGACGTCTCCTATCACGTTTGAAAAGCAGAAAGTGGTCCCCAGGGCATCGATGCACTCCGAGCAGAGTATTCTAAGCAGCATTTCACTGAAGTCGATGGTTAATCAACATCGGCAGCAGCAGTTGCAGCAGGAGGGTTCCACGGGAACTGGAACTGCGCAGTCGCACCCCCATTCTGGGTTTGTTGACAGGAAGCAACAGATTCAATCGCCGGCGATGGTGTCGATCTTAAGGAAAAGCTCTGCGGAGGAAAACGCTCGCAGCTGCTACAGCAGTAAGACCGGTGATGGGCTGACGGATACTAGGAAGCCTTCCACTGGCAAGGAGATTGGTAGGATGTTGCCCTTCACGGATGATCAAAAAGCGAATCCTGAGTTAGACCCGACCAGCACTGCGGCAAGCAATAGCAAGGGCGAGAAGAAGAAGAAGAAGACAAAGAAGAAGAAGAAGAGCAAAGCTGTGTTCAACGAGTTGGAGAATGATGCGGACGAGGATGACGAGGTTCGACAGAAAAACCTAACTACACAGGCGCTACGGAAACTGTCATCGTTCAAGATGAATGCGAGTTCCAATTTGCGGTTGAGCAACGAGAACAAAGCGAAGGGTTCTTCGTCCTCGTCCACGTCCTCTATGTCCTCGTTGTCATCGTCCAAACCGGAAAACATCGCCGACAAACTTACCACGACGAATTCCAGTTCCATGACGCAATTAAGGTTCGGCAACACGAACGTCATCATCGACTCGGTGAACCACGCGGCTGCTGCGAGGCCACCGCACCAACAGATGCTAAGGAAGCCCTCGCTGGACTTCTTACCGCAGCCTACTTCGAGCGCAAATCTGAATTTCAACTCCAACAAGCACACGTCAAATGTGAGACAGATCAACAACCCCAAGAAGCCGCTGTACATTCCCGCCGTGCTCAGGAAAGTCTCAGAGACGAACATAACCAACGATGACCTGTTGAATGCAACGATGTCCTCTTACTACAAGAAGAACTTTAACTTGGAACACAGCCTCAATCCGAGTGCAGGACAATCCGCTGGTGCCCAGAACGCAAACAACCTGAGAATCATATCCTCTCAATCCAGCGTTCAATCAAACACGTCGTCCATCTTGGAAAGCTACAAAAACAAAATATCTTCGTATTTGTTCCCGAACTCCATCCCGAATAACGACAGAATCAACTTGATACCAACCATCTCGAACAGAAACTCCACCAGGGTCAACCCGCCCACCAAGGACCACTGGATTGCCGACAGCAAAAGAAACTCGTGTCGCTACTGCCACAAACCTTTCACGCTATGGGAGAGGAAGCATCATTGCAGACACTGCGGAGATATCTTTTGTCAGGACCACCTGCGTCACTGGCTGTACCTGGATTCGCAGGCAAACTTTATCATGATCAAGGAACTGAACAACGGCGGCGTCAACGGCGGCGGCACGCTGTGCAAGATATGCGACGACTGCCTAGTCGAGTACGAGAACCTATCAACCTCGAGTCATAATTCCAACACGAACGAGAATAACGGCAACAGCGAGGGCGGTGACGGCAACGACGGCAACGACGACGACGATAAGAAAAAGAAACTCCGCAATTACTACAAGAATAGGCAGATGAACAACCTTTTCGGGCCGAGGAAGGGCGGTCCACCTCAGGAGCACGCTGCAGCCGACCAAGACACGATAACTCCCATCCAGGTGAGATCGAACGAGGACGACCCAGAAAACGAGAGCGCTGGGAAGGAGCAAGAGGAAGGTAACGATGTTCTGGGCAGCGTGATCGGCTCTGTGCCCGCAAACTGGAACTGGAGTAGTTTCTGATGAGTATTTGCGCGGGAGAAGGAGGGGGGCGATGCATGCACCAATGTATCACCACTATGTATACAATAATCTTAATATAATATAATACAATATAATACAATATACAATTTCCTTAGGATTTTCGGTAAGGCGCCGAGCGAAATTTTGAAAAAGAACAATATAAACCATCACTAATAATATCGTTGATTAGCCAGCCCAAACCGGCACTGACAGCAGCAAGAACGGCCGGGATGGATTCGATCATAGCCGCAGATGTCAAGCTAGAGGACTTGGAAGTAGCGTTGGCCAAGAACGAGAATGAAACCAGAGACAACGTGTGTAAAGAAATCAGCGAGGCACGCGACGAAATTCTACCATTGCGATTGCAGTTCAATGAATTCATACAGACGATGGCAAGCATAGATAAGGACGGGCCCAAACAGGGGAGCCGGATGGCCAGATACCTACAGGTCAGAGACAAGATCTTACAGCTGAATGGTAGGTTCCAGTCTCTGTCTTCCCATTTGGAGGCACTGCAACCGTTATTCAGTACTGTTCCAGAATACTTGAAAACCGCAGATAACAAAGACAGAAGCTTCCAGCTCTTGGAACCGTTGAGTACCTACAACCAAAACGGCACGGTCGCTGGTCCGGCTGCGGCCGTCGTGAACACTAGTCACTCCACAGCAGCCTCGACCCCCACAACTACCACCCCTCATGCAAATCCGATCGCACATGCGCATGCACATTCACTTTCCCAGCCAAATTCCATGGCTACGATGCAACAGCACTCCCTGGCGGGCAAGAGAGGCCATAAGGGCAGTAGTAGTATCGGAACTCCCAATGCACCTAATAGCACCGTAGCAGCAGCAACTGCAGCTACCAAGAAACCAAGAAAACCAAGACAAACCAAGAAGGCAAAGGCTCAGGCCCAGGCACAAGCTCAAGCCCAGGCTCAAGCCCAGGCCCAAGCACAGGTGTACTCACAGCAATCGGCCGTTCAGACACCAATAACGGCATCGATGGCGGCTGCGCTTCCCAACCCAACCCCCAACATGATCAACAGCGTCTCGCCTACGAATGTCATGGGCACGCCGTTGACCAACATGATGTCGCCTATGGCCAACGGATACTCATTGGGGGGCCAGACTCAAGGGGGAGGACAACCCGCTATGCCACAGTTCAATAATAATGGCAACGGAACCAATCCAAACCCAAGTACAAACTCCAACAACACTCCGCTACAGTCGCAGTTGAACCTAAACAACCTAACCCCAGCAAATATCCTAAACATGAGCATGAATACTGATTTCCAACAACAGCAACAACCACAACAACCGCAACAACCGCAACAACAACTGCCCCAGCAGCCCCAGCAGCAGTACAATATGAATATGGGCATGAACACCATGAACAACAACGGCAAAGAACTCGATTCTCTGGACCTGAACAATCTGGAACTAGGTGGCCTAAACATGGACTTCTTGTGACCAGGGCGACCCTCATTACCGCTTCCAAGTCTATATATCAACGTAACGATATCATTCTGTATAATCTTCTATTCTTTTGTTACCCGAAAGGCTTTTCTTTTTATTTTTTTTTTTTTCACTTTTGGCTGTGGAAGAATGACTAATTCTTAGCTTTGCCATATAAGAATCATCGAGGCTGCCACACGTTCCATGTATACGCAGACTTTCCTCCCACTAAGGGCACCAAAGCACACTGATAAACCATGTCGGAACAACTCAGACAAACTTTTGCTAACGCCAAGAAAGAGAACAGGAACGCTCTGGTCACGTTCATGACCGCAGGTTACCCAACGGTCAAGGACACCGTCCCCATTCTCAAGGGTTTCCAAGATGGTGGCGTGGATATCATCGAATTAGGTATGCCATTCTCTGATCCAATTGCTGACGGTCCTACAATCCAACTATCCAACACTGTTGCTCTGCAAAACGGCGTTACTTTGCCTCAGACCTTAGAAATGATCTCTCAAGCCAGGAATGAAGGTGTCACCGTGCCCATCATCCTAATGGGTTACTACAACCCTATTTTAAACTATGGTGAGGAGAAGTTTATCCAAGATGCCGCTAAGGCCGGTGCCAATGGTTTTATTATTGTTGATCTGCCACCTGAGGAGGCATTGAAGGTGAGGAACTATGTCTACGATAACGGATTGAGTTTGATTCCTCTAGTCGCGCCTTCCACCACCGATGAAAGGTTGGAATTGCTTTCCCACATTGCCAATTCGTTTGTCTACGTTGTGTCAAGAATGGGTACCACCGGGGTTCAAAGTTCAGTTGCTAGTGACTTGGATGAACTTGTCTCCAGAGTCAGAAAGTACACCAAGGACACTCCCATAGCTGTCGGATTCGGTGTCTCCACCAGAGAGCATTTCCAATCCGTTGGTAGCGTTTCGGACGGTGTAGTCATCGGGTCTAAAATTGTCACATTATGCGGAGATGCTCCAGAAGGCAAGAGATACGATGTTGCTAAGGAATACGTGGAGGGAATCCTAGATGGCGCCAAGCACAAAACCTTGTCGAAGGACGATTTCTTTGCCTTCCAAAAGGAATCGTTGAAGTCTGCAAACGTTAAGAGGGAAATACTGGATGAATTCGATGAAAACCACAAGCATCCAATCAGATTTGGTGATTTTGGTGGTCAGTACGTCCCAGAAGCCCTCCATGCATGTCTAAGAGAATTGGAAAAGGGCTTCGATGAAGCGGTTGCTGATCCTACATTCTGGGAAGACTTCAAGTCCTTGTACCCATACATGGGCCGTCCTTCTTCACTACACAAAGCTGAACGATTGACTGAACATTGTCAAGGCGCTCAAATCTGGTTAAAGAGAGAAGATCTTAACCATACCGGGTCTCACAAGATCAATAACGCCCTAGCGCAAGTTCTTTTAGCCAAGAGGTTGGGTAAGAAAAATGTCATCGCTGAAACCGGTGCCGGTCAACACGGTGTTGCCACTGCTACTGCATGTGCTAAGTTTGGATTGACTTGTACTGTCTTCATGGGTGCGGAAGATGTCCGTCGTCAGGCTTTGAACGTCTTTAGAATGAGAATCCTTGGTGCCAAGGTGATTGCTGTCACCAATGGTACAAAAACTTTAAGAGACGCCACTTCGGAAGCATTCAGATTTTGGGTTACTAACCTGAAGACCACTTACTATGTCGTCGGTTCTGCTATCGGTCCTCATCCATACCCAACTTTGGTCAGAACTTTCCAAAGTGTCATTGGTAAGGAAACTAAGGAACAGTTTGCCGCGCTAAATAATGGCAAATTACCTGATGCTGTTGTTGCATGTGTCGGTGGTGGTTCCAATTCCACAGGTATGTTCTCACCATTTGAACATGATACTTCCGTCAAGCTATTGGGTGTAGAAGCTGGTGGTGATGGTGTAGACACAAAATTCCACTCTGCTACTTTAACAGCTGGTAGGCCTGGTGTCTTCCATGGTGTTAAGACCTACGTCTTGCAAGATAGCGACGGTCAAGTCCATGATACACACTCCGTTTCCGCTGGGCTAGACTACCCAGGTGTTGGTCCGGAGTTGGCATATTGGAAGTCCACTGGGCGTGCTCAATTCATCGCTGCCACCGATGCTCAAGCTCTACTCGGTTTCAAATTACTGTCTCAATTAGAAGGTATTATTCCTGCTTTGGAATCCTCCCATGCCGTTTATGGTGCGTGTGAATTGGCCAAGACGATGAAACCTGAACAGCATTTGGTCATCAATATTTCCGGTAGAGGTGACAAAGATGTGCAAAGTGTCGCTGAAGTCTTACCAAAATTAGGTCCAAAGATTGGCTGGGATTTGAGATTCGAAGAAGATCCATCTGCTTAATAAAGCACGTTTTATCTAACTTTGTAACTACATAGACGGATATAAAATACAATCGGATACATTGGTACATTTTACCGTTTGCCTGCTTTTCTTCAATTCCTTCAAATCAACCATTTTAGCTCATTTCGGTTAAGCAGACATTGTCGCGTAAATTAAAATTTCAACTTCAAGAGTACGTGACACATTACATTATTAGCAAAAGGGCATTTATAAGAAGAAAGATGTCAAGAGAGGGTCAGATTGGTTCGCAATGCTCAATCCAAGATCGAAGATGCTCAGGGCATTTTGGATACTAGCTAATATAGTTCTCTTGGTATCTGCCACCCTTAACGGTGATGAACAAGCAGAGTTGGAAGAGTACCAAAAGTTTACGAATGAATCCCTATTGTGGGCACCTTATAGATCCAATTGCTACTTTGGTATGAGACCTAGATACGTAAGAGAAAGTCCGCTAATGATGGGTATCATGTGGTTCAACAGTTTGAGTCAGGATGGATTGCATTCATTAAGACATTTTGCTACGCCTCAGGATAAGTTACAAAAGTATGGCTGGGAAGTTTATGATCCAAGGATTGGTGGTAAAGAGATTTTTATCGATGAAAAAAACAACTTGAATTTGACGGTGTATTTCGTAAAGAGCAAAAATGGAGAAAACTGGTCGGTGAGAGTTCACGGCAGACCCTTGGACCCCAAACAACCATCCACGGCGTCTGTTGTAGTGTATTTCAGTCAAAATGGTGGCGAAATTGATGGAATGTCCTCATTGGCAATGATAGATCGAGATGGACCTAATAATTTGAGATTTTTGGGGTATTCTAAAGAATTAGGAGAGTATGATCTTACGGTGAGAGACAACTTTGGTCAATATTTCAACAATCCAGCATATGAAAGTATGGAAGTGGCACCAGGAAGCGACTGCTCCAAAACAAGTCATCTATCACTCCAAATTCCAGACAATGAAGTTTGGAAAGCTCGTGATGTTTTCCAATCTCTAGTGAGCGATTCGATACGTGATATACTTGAAAAAGAAGAAACAAAGCAACGTCCGGCAGATTTGATACCAAGCGTATTGACCATTAGGAATCTGTACAATTTTAATCCTGGCAACTTTCATTACGTACAAAAGACATTTGATTTATCGAAGGAAGAGGGGTTTGAGTTTGATGTCACATATAATAAACTTGAAACGACTCAAAGCATCTCCACTAAAGAACAAATTACTGAGCTGATTACTTGGACACTGAATGAAATAAGTGCGCGCTTTGACAAACACTTCAGTTTTGAAGAAGGGCACGATTTGATTGAGAGCGTTGATGCTAAGAGAAAATTTACTTTGGAAACACTTTCAAACTTACTGGGAGGGATTGGTTATTTCTATGGGAAGCAACTGGTTGATCGTGAAACTGAATTTGATGAAAGTCAATTTGCCGATATCAAGCTACTGAATGCGAAAGAAGAAGGTCCATTTGAATTGTTTACCAGTGTTCCGAGCCGTGGCTTTTTTCCACGTGGCTTTTATTGGGATGAAGGCTTCCATCTTTTACAAATCATGGAATATGATTTTGATCTTGCCTTTGAAATCTTGGCTAGCTGGTTCGAAATGATCGAAGATGATAGTGGCTGGATTGCCAGAGAAATCATATTGGGTAATGAAGCAAGAAGTAAAGTTCCGGAGGAATTCCAAGTACAGAACCCTAACATTGCTAACCCACCAACTCTATTGCTTGCATTTAGTGAAATGCTTTCCAGAGCCATTGAAAAAATTGGAGATTTTGGCAGTGCTACCAACGATCAGGTAATGTTTACTGGAAAAGCAAACAGTTTTATGACAAACAATCTAGAGGCGAACCCCGATTTACTGGCTGAATACGCTAAGAAGATTTACCCCAAACTATTAAAGCACTACAACTGGTTCAAAGAATCTCAAGCGGGTCTTATTGACGAATATGCGACAATATTGGAAGACGAAGGAATCTGGGATAAGATACATAAGAATGAAGTCTACAAGTGGGTTGGACGGACTTTCACACATTGTTTGCCAAGCGGTATGGATGATTATCCTAGAGCACAACCACCTGATGTGGCTGAATTGAACGTAGATGCCTTGGCATGGGTGGGAGTCATGACAAGGTCCATGAGGCAAATTGCTCATGTCTTGGAATTGACAGAGGACGAGGCAAAATATGCAGAAATTGAGCAAAATGTGGTGGAAAATTTGGATCTGCTACATTGGAGTGAAGAAAATGATTGTTACTGTGACATCAGTATCGATCCCGAAGACGACGAAATCAGAGAATTCGTGTGCCATGAGGGTTATATCTCTTTGTTGCCATTTGCATTAAAACTCATCCCCAGGAACTCACCCAAGTTAGAGAAAATTGTCGCCTTGATGAGTGACCCAGAAAAATTGTTTTCTGAATATGGGCTGCTGTCATTATCAAGACAGGATGAATATTTTGGTAAGGATGAGAATTACTGGAGAGGCCCAATCTGGATGAACATCAATTACTTGTGCCTTGATGCAATGAGATACTACTATCCTGAGGTGACTTTTGACATGGCTGGTGAGGCTAGCAATGCCAAGAAACTGTACCAAAGCTTAAAGACTAATCTCAGTAACAACATTTACAAAGTCTGGAAAGAACAGGGCTATTGTTATGAAAACTACAGTCCGATAGATGGCCATGGCACTGGTGCTGAACATTTCACTGGTTGGACAGCACTGGTTGTGAACATTCTCGGGCGTTTCTGAATCCATATGTAGATAGACATAGCATATAAACAGTTAACATAGTCAGACTCTTACCAGCACGTAGGGCTAAGATAGTAAACATTTCAATTTTTGAGAAGAGTTTCGCATTTTTTTTTTATTGGAGCCAGCAGTTCCTATTTTTTATTAAACCGCTTTTGTTTACATTAAAAAGCGGCTGTGAAGAAAGTGAAAAATTCAGGAAACCAGCAGCTGGTGACTAGCACATGAGCAAATGTAGTAGGAAGTACAAAGAAAAACTATCGAAACCCACTCGAAACATGCATCACGAAACATAGCGTCTGTTTTTGTTGTTTGTTTGTTTATTTGTTTGTTTGTTTGACGTTGAGGGTTGTCATTTTAAACCTTGTTTGACCATATTCGCCAGGTGGGTAGAAGTCGAAGAATGTTATTGTTTACAAGCTGGATCTCTAAATGTTAGAGTTTAGAAAATCACCAACCAATAAATTGTATTGAAGCAAACTGAGACCTTTTGAAAAGACTATTTAAGAGCTAAGAAGATTGAAATTAATTAAACATGTCTTCTCCTAAATCACTTAACTATAATTCTATAGATTAATACCAAAACCCCATACTTGTTAAATCACCAAACAACATAGATTCGTTCTTTTCAAAGACCAAGCTTTTTTTATACACTTCTACTGCAATAAATTTTATTCATTCATTTAATATAATTCATTGACTTATTATTGCACTTCCGCCTCATTACTACAATTATCAATAGAAAATAATTATGATTTCAGTAACAGGCTTTCTATCGTCATTGATATGCTTAACTTATCTAGCCTCGGCTTTTCCAATTCTTCCAAAGAGAGAAATTATAACAAGAGTTCATACAGCAAGCACGACTAACGTAGTGACAGATTTTTATTCTACCACTACCGAAGTGGTTGTTGCTCCAACTGTGGAATTCTTGATAAGCGATAGTGTTACCTTTACCACAACTTTAATCCCACAAGGTGTCAACCCTACAGCTGAACCGGCCACCACTATCACAAAAGTTCTTGTAAAGAAGGCTGAAAGGACCACGTTCGCTTCACAGCTAACTTCTGCTTCGCAATCAAGTCCTGCTCCACAACCAACCTCTACTTTGCAGCCAGTTTCCACGCAGCAAACCAATACTCCTCCTTCCACAATAAATACAGATGGAGATGCAGAACAATTTACTACTACTTCCTCTTCCCCCTCTCCTACTTCTCCTTCTACCTCTCCTTCTACCTCTCCTTCTACTTATACTTCGCTCTCTACTTCTCCTTCTACTTTTACGTCTACGCAGAATACGGTCAATGGTGTTGAGGAAGCTACTGTTGCAGACAGTTCTCACACAGAACATCATTCTCATCAAGCCGCTGCTACTACCACTTTGGATCAGCAAACAACGACCCCAACAACGACGTCTCAAGAAACTGCCGTACCAACTACGAAGACCACTTCATCTACTCTTTCATCCACACAAGATGCAGCAGTTACTACATCCGAAGGCTCCTCTAGCAGTAGCGCTGCTATAAGTTCTTCTCCAAAAGCTATTGCATACTCTCCCTATAACGATGATGGTTCTTGTAAGTCTGCTGATGCGGTCTCCTCTGATTTAACGATGATTAAATCCAAAGGTATTGTTAGAATTCGTGTTTACGGTACTGATTGTAATTCTATCGAAACTGTGCAACCAGCTGCCGTCAAACTAGGCATCAAGATTAACCAAGGTCTATACGTCACTAATAGCGGTGTTGATTCCATAGATGATTCTGTTTCCGCATTGATTGAATACGGTCAAACTAATGGTTGGGACGTCTTTGATTTTATCACTGTTGGAAATGAGGCTATTCACAATGGTTGGTGCTCTGTTTCAGATTTGATCGGTAAGATTTCTTCTGTCAAATCTCAATTAAACAAAGCTGGCTATTCTGGTCAAATCACCACAAGTGAACCGCCAGTATCGTTTGAGAATAACCCTGAATTATGCAAAAGTTCTGAAATTGACTTTGTTGGTATTAACCCACACGCCTACTTTGATGCCAGTGCTACTGCAGAAAGCGCAGGGACATTTGTCAAAGGTCAGGTTGAACTAGTTAAAAGTGTTTGCGGCACTCCCAATGTTTTCATCACCGAAACTGGTTACCCATCAGCTGGTATTCAAAACGGTGGCAATATTCCATCCACAGCTAACCAAATCACTGCGGTTCAAAACATCTTAAATGAAATGGACTTAGATGTTACAATATTATCAACTTACAATGATTACTGGAAGTCACCTGGCGATTACGGAATCGAACAATCGTTCGGTGTCATCGACTATTTTCCATAATTTAATCGATTCGGGAAACAAGCATAGAAAGATCAAATAATAGTAGTTTTGATCCTCCCCATCACGATATTAATGACAGACGTTTCATCAACTCAAGGTTACTACAACTTTGAATAACAAAAATATTAGGTTAAAAAAAAAAAATAAAAAAATAAAGGAAGAAAGAGAAAGGTTTATAAAAAGGAATGTATAGCCAACATCAAAACGTGCACAATTGCTTCCTGCTCTTCCATTTATACGGTATTATTCAGTTCAGTTCATATTTACATTATCATTTAATTTGTACATTATAACATTTAAGCAATCATTGATTTAGCACTTCTGAGGCATGATTTGTTTTTGCTGCCACGCATCAGTTTGAATCTGGGTAAGAACATATGGTCTTTATACTACTGTTGAGGATTTTAATTCTGAATTCAAATATGTCCATCTGAATCTCCTTTCCATGAACGTCTTCTTGCTTTATTAAAGCCTCGAGTAATACCAGGGTATAATTTAGCAATGCTGGTGGTAAGTTGTTGGTAGTCGAGGGATGTAACTCATTCTGTTTCCAATATGTGGGATCTGGTTTGTACTTATAGGGTGGAAACGCAGAATTTCCGATCTAAGTAATTTGTTGATAATTAGTAGTATTAATTAAGAATAAAAAGCAGAACTCTTTCTTATACTATATAAGAGAGGTATATAAAACACACGTCGATTGGACATGTAAAATAAGTTCAATATAATAATAAACTAGGGAATTCATTATAAGTTCAATGTAACCACACATACCACCTATATATAAATTCCAAGTTGATGTTCAATTAATGGATCTTTGTTTTCAGTCAAGCCTACTCTTCGAACAGCTCGTTTAGCATCCCTTCATTCTATTAAAGATACGACATCTGTGTAATATATACGAAGTACACTTTAGAAGGCAATCTGAACACTTCAGATAGTAATAATGACTAGTTAGGTGAATAATGATGAACCTACTTGTTCCAACATAATTGTTTAGGTATTTCGACGTTCTAAAAATACATCTAATCACTGTTATAATTGCTCCACATACCCATCTCTATGTGTTTCAGGGTGTGTCTGTTTCAGATGCTTTAGTGATATATTAAGGCCCTGAGCGGTATTGATGTATTCTATCGTGAATTACACATTTTCATAAAAAATAAGCGGATTTAGCTCAGTTGGGAGAGCGCCAGACTGAAGAAAAACTTCGGTCAAGTAATCTGGAGGTCCTGTGTTCGATCCACAGAATTCGCAACTTTTTTTCTTCTTCACTGTTATATTTCTACAACTGAGTCTTAGCAATGTGTGTTTTATGTTGCTTATTTCTCAGCCAAATAACCCTTTTTTTCCATACTTTCTTGAAATATTTGTTGTAATAAATTACTATACAGTTGCTATTAAAAAAACTTGTCATCGTTAACTATTAACTAGTGCATCCATCAGCCTTCTATAATGCTATATATCCTCGTGTTTAACCATACGATTTTGGAAGAGAACTTTAACTCAACGTTCTTTCAATGCCTTATTTCTCTTTTCTCTTCTTCTCAATCTCTCAACCTTCTTAGCATGCATTCTAGCCGCCAAACGTTCGTATCTTTCACTTTCTTCCTTCTTTTCTCTTCTTTCCTTCAACATGGTTATTTTAGCTTGACGAGCTTCCTCCTTCTCATCCTTTAGACCTTTTAACTTATCTTTAAATTGTTTGTCTTCCAATCTTTTTTGTTTTTTTAGTTCCCATGAGGTTAATTTCTTATTCTTAACAACTCTACTCTTGGCTCTCAGTGGTGCCTTTTCCACCTTCCAGATCTTCCTACTAACTGAAGCACCTTTTACAAGTTTTGGCTTTACTCCTGTTTCAGTCGCCATTTTTCCCTAGTTATGCTTTACTTTAATTTCCAAAGAATATGAACACTATTTATGAATGTTTGTTCTATTATAGCGGCTAGTCAAATGATAAACTGATTCTTTGTCTCTTATATGCTATCACTAGTAAATTTCTGAAAATTTTATCTCATCGCTTCTTCCAATTTCGGCGGAGGCGGATAGAAAATTCATGCAAAGATAAATGAGAAATAAAGCAGGGTATAAGGATGATGATTTGCCGAAAGAGCGCCATATGTACGGAAGAGCAAAAAACCCTACACGACTAGCGTGACGTTTTACTTGCCAACAACTAATGAGGTTAGCTAAAACGTGTCTGCGAGGATCTGGTAAACAAAAATAAGATTAATAGATAGTCTAGAAGTTATATATCAAAAATATACATATCAAACAATCGTGCTAGCACAGATTATTAAGCCTATTTTATTTAAGCCAAGGTGGTCAAGATATCAGAGTCACCTGCTTCCAAAATAGAGACGACACCAACTCTGAATAACTTACCGACAGCAGTACCCAATTCATTGTTACCACCTTGGAAGTAGTAGACCTTGGTCTTAGACAACATAGCGTAATATTCCAATTCGGACTTTCTCAAAACTGGAGTGTTAGCGGCGATGATGATCAACTTAGACTTACCTTGTCTCAAAGATTTGACAGTGGATTTGTAACCTAAGGTGTACTTACCAGATTTGATAACCAAAGCCAACTTTTGGTTGATAGATTCTTGGGATTTAACTGGGGCCTGTTGAAATTTGAAACGGTAAAAATAACGTATTAATTGTTAGTAAGGTTGTTTGAAGGAAGCATGCTAGTACTTCGCTTTCTTTTCACAGTCATCGGTGAGGCTCTACGTATAGAAAGAGCCGTCAAAGGCGAGGTTTCCAAGCCCTTCTTGAATGCCATGAATGAGGAAAGCAAAATAGCTGTTAAATCATATTATACTGACCATCTCTGCGTATATTGATTAATTGAATAAGCTGTAGGTTTTTGAACACTCCGGTCTGTTTGGTTATATTAAAAAAAGCAAAATGTAAAAATTAAAATGAACAAATAACCAAACAGATTTTAGAATTTGTATATTAAGTCCTTTATCAAAGGCAGATGGAAGAAAAGGCTTATAATAAAATTCCCGGCGTGGTTACGCTCTATCGTTAGCGGGTTCTGCCATTCCATCTGCAGCGAAAAAAAAAAATTGAAAAAATCAAAAGCGTCTCGGCCAAAAAATGAATGTTTTTTCGCAAAATGCACATTCATCCGTACATTTGACGACTTTACATCTGTTCACCACATATTTTGCTGTTGCAAAAAGAGTCACCTTTCAATGGGAATTTTCGTTTTCTGTTCAAGAGCTGGAAGGCGGCAGCGCAGAGCGGGCAGGAGTACTCTCTCCCAGGCCGGATGGGACGAGGTCAAGCAGCCTGGGCCGTCTGCCTGGTACTGGCAGGATGAATGTACACACAGAGGGGAGGGAAGTCCCACCCAGCAGTAAGATACTGTTAATCTATTGTATAGTAATTCCATCAGGTAGTGTATATTTTAGTACATTTGCATGGTTCCCGCTATTGTCATTGCAAAGTAGAGAAGACACCAAGACAATAACTTGAGAGGTATGTCCCTATATGATGAGCAAGTCATAATAATGGCAGCTGAGCGCTACGTGTGTTAGAATGATCCGTATTCCTTTGAACCAATATACCTGAATGAAATTTGAAGAAATTTAAGTCTATCCTAGTATAGCGTATAGTAAATATCGACTATCGAGCAAGATATGCAATAAGAAAGGTTTCATGGTTCAGGAGCAATGGAGGAACGCGAATATTGACTGGCATAGATGTTATCAATTTTGAAAGAAACTAAGAGTAGAGTAATTTGAAGTTTAAGATGTCGACCACGGCATTCGCCTTTTCTATTACGATGACGCGACCTCCCGAATAGCACTTCAAGCATGCCATTATTTATATTGACAAGATGATTATCTATAACGGATTTTTAGATTTACTAACATTGAGTATTTTTCAAATCTCTTTTGAAAATTTTGATATTTATAGTGATAAAATGAAGGTTGAAATCGATTCTTTTTCAGGTGCCAGAATCTACCCAGGTAGAGGTACCCTATTTGTCCGTGGTGACTCCAAGATCTTCAGATTCCAAAACTCCAAATCTGCTTCTTTGTTCAAGCAAAGAAAGAACCCAAGAAGAATCGCTTGGACCGTCTTATTCAGAAAGCACCACAAGAAAGGTATCACCGAAGAAGTCGCCAAGAAAAGATCTAGAAAGACCGTCAAGGCTCAAAGACCAATCACTGGTGCTTCTTTGGACTTGATCAAGGAAAGAAGATCTTTGAAGCCAGAAGTTAGAAAGGCTAACAGAGAAGAAAAATTGAAGGCTGACAAGGAAAAGAAGAAGGCTGACAAAGTTGCTAGAAAGGCTGAAAAGGCTAAGTCCGCTGGTACTCAAGGTTCCAAGTTCTCCAAGCAACAAGCTAAGGGTGCTTTCCAAAAGGTTGCTGCTACTTCTCGTTAAGATTTATGCTTGGACTTATTATGTACAATGAATATTTTTCTTTTAAATCATTTTTAAATATTTCGATTTAGTATTATTTTCTGTATAATTCATTCGCGAGGTATAATTTACTATCTATCTATCTATCTATCGGTTGGGGTGCCCGTATTTGCATGTGTGGGCCGGATGGCAAGGCTTTAGAGTACACGTATAAAGCCACCACATCTGGATTTCAAAATGAATACCCGATATTGAGGGAGTTGTTTCAAACCGCTGGCAATATACTCTATGCCGCTGTTTAATACTAAAACATTTCTTTCCCCTGCTTGTAGCGCTTTTTTTTTTAGGCGAAACAGTTGCTGAAACCATGTAATTTCCGAATACGGCAATTACACGCGGCTCAAGATTGACATGTATAGGCTGGACTGGAAAGACACCACGCGGACATTGAAACTTCAAAGTAGAGACTGTTTCACGATGTTGGCTCTCATATATTCCCCGTCTTAGCCAAGCGATCCGGGGTTCTTTCTGTGAATATACATATAAATACTTTGTGCGAAGATGTGATGTGTCGGATTCCCTATGTTTTTTCTTTTTCTTAAATAACATTCAGTTCTACAGCAAATCGCACGCCCAATTTCATCAAACCTCGTGTCTGCACACAAAATGCAATTTCTCAACTGTCTACCATTATTTGCTCTCTTTGCTCCAGCAATTGCACAAGGCGTCAGCGTTTCATGCGAGCGAATCCCCTCGGCTACTTTGGAGTCGACACCATATTCTGTGTCGACGACTGCTATCCTTGCCAATGGGAAATCAATGCAAGGTGTTTTCGAGTATTACAGATCCGTGACGTACGTCAGTAACTGCGATCCTGCTCTTACTGCAACTAAGAAAGACAGTCCTATAAATACACAGTATGTTTTTTGAGCGGCTCCAAATCTCCATTGTGTCTTTCATGGCACTTATACACTGAAATAAAGATATTTACCTATATGTAATCTAATAACAATAATAAAGAAAGAAAGAAAAAATGAAAAGCATGATAAAAATTAACTAGCAGCGAAACAAGTTTTTCGGGTACGATCAACTGATGTTTTTTCCCTTTAAATGTTCTCAAATCCAATTTCTTCCTGTAGAAAAGTTCTCGTTAGTATGTTAACAAAATGACATGTGATTTTTTTTTTTCAAAGTACGTACTAGAAAGTCATTCATATTTTTTGGGCACACTGAATCCTTTATTGTTGCTATTAGATTTTTACAAATCTTTGACCTCTTGGTGATTTCTTTTTGAAAGAGTGCATCCCTAGACATTATTTGCTTAACAATTTCATCGTTGGCTGGATTCCAGTCGCCTTGTAAACTTTGCAACTTTGATTCGATCTCTCTCAACTCGTCTTCCTCTTTTTCAATGATTTTCAAGAGTTCCTCGTTTTCAGGTTCTTTAGTAACAGAGTCAAGAGCGTCTTTAGCCATCGATTTATCCCTATCTAATTCTATCAGATCATTTCTCAACTGTAATATGGTTTCGAAGTCAAAATCAGAAGGATCTATATCGCTGGGTAGCTCCGTCTCCCGTTCATTACAAGAATAAATTACGATCTTTCCGAAGCTTTTTGATACTATACGTTTTTCGTTGACGAGGTTCTCTAGTGCTTTAGTAGCGGTTGTTTTGGTCACCTTGTTATGTAAATTCTGAATGATGTCATTGACAGAAAACGGCTTATATTGTGACACCAAATAGTCTTCTATTAATTGTTCGGCTGATTAAATTATGGAGGGGGTTGTTAGTAATGGTAAGGAATAGTAAACAGAAAAAAGACGAGTACTTTACCCTCTGAGCCTTTTGCCTGGACGGTTTTATCATTTGGCTTCTTTTTAGGTGCCATTCTTGTCATAATGTGGTGAGATTAGTGTACGTGAGGTCGACTTTAGAAACAGCATCTCCTTTTTAGTCGCGTAAAAGAGAAATACTGTGTGGAGATTTAGCCGCCCAGAGAATGGCGTTTGATGAATTCCAAGAAATTAACTAAAAGTTAAAAGAAACAGCAAAAAGTAATGAAGGATGCGAGGTTCGAACTCGCGCGGACAACCGTCCAACAGATCTTAAGTCTGCCGCCTTAGACCACTCGGCCAACCCTCCAGCATGTAGGAATGGGTCGTCCCAGCTAAGCTACAAGCCAGCCACAGCATAGGGATGAATCAAGTCGCCGTTTGCAGCGTGCGTGAAGGGCTTGAAGGATAACACATAGTTTGATTATTCACGAGAAAGGGAATAACAATTCCGTTATAAGCAGTCGTATTGGTCAAGAATGAAAGCAGGCCTTTTTTGCACTGTATAAGAGAGGCAGAACAACAAACGCCGATAGCACTATATATATAGATTCCAAGTTAACATTCTATTAATAGCTTTTTAACTTTGTCCGTGTCTACTGTCCGGACGCCCAATTAACGTTCTTTATCCCGAAACAAATATCAGGTGTACGTCCCTCCAAATGTTCCGAATGGAACGATGGCTACTTAGGTGATTAGTTAGAAACTTACCTGTTCCAACACGATTAATCTAGAATTTTCGCAAGAGGTTCGGCATCGACACGTGCTGCCGATGCCTAAGCTCAAGAGTACTACCAGTTTACGTCAAGGCGGAGGTTTCACAGGACCTCAAGCGACCTAATTTTGGTTTACCTTTCTTTCCGAAATCGATCTGGCCAGCTCATTCATTACCCAGTATCGTGTCTTGTTGAATAACGTTGCGTCTGGTGAGATAGTTTTTTTGTACTTGACATTCTCATTACCGCTCAAGTCTTATGCCGAGTTTCGTGCTGCCACCGGCATCTTTCGCAATCAGCGCGGTGCTATTATAGCCACGGAACAATCGATCGTTGCCTGTGTGCGAACTTGCAACGGTCGTGCAACTACCGTGCCGCCAACCCGTTAGTTTTGCGTACCGTTGGCCGTGTTGGGCGGGAAACGGCAATAGAGGCACTCATCGCAGCAACGCTACAAAATAATTGTATGAGCTGCCGCGCTTTTCTCCTAGTAAGTGCTTTCACCAGTAGCAGAAGACCAACTGATGCGAGCGGCAGTTTTACTTATGGTAGCCATCCCGCTCAGTGTATATACGCTATCAGAACAAACGCTATTGTTCCCGCTAACACTGACGAAAAAAGAGAAAAGGAAATGCATATCTATTTAACTTGTTGTTGCCCTGTCCCATGTATTTAGTTCAGCTCGCTTCTGCACGTATTCGTACACATTTTGAACACGATGACTTCTCTGCCGGGGGTGAGTGGAGCCATCACTACCCTACGTAATCGACTTGATTAGCTATGGCACGCATCTGTATTTACAGGCCGGATAGGTGGGTGACCGGGCGGTCCAACTTTTTTTTACGTGAAATTCGTGAGATTGGTGGTGTACAGTCCGTCCACACTTGTGGGCGTACGGGGAGTGTGCACAGCGAAGAACGCAGCGCAGTCACTTCAGCGAGACTAAAAATCAACCAGCCAACTCCTCGCACCCAGCAATGTCGTTCAAAGCTGACGTTTGCAAGATTGCCGTCCGGGGTTGGCCCCACGAACTGTTATCGCTGTGCCTAGTTCGCGACGTTCTCGATAGCGCACAAAAATGCGCTTCATCTTTTTCCAAGCCATTTCGCGAACAATCAGGGCATCTGGCACCGACAACCGGGCAGCAAACAGGCGCAAAATCACAATACCTCTCGTGCAAGTCAAAACGAAACTATGATGAGACGATGATGAATGGAGTCGCCATGAAGATGCGTTTCTCGCGAACCTGTACCGGCTGTTCGTCGTGCGAAACTCCGGAGCGGCGTAAGTCTGCTAGCTCACTTGCCGGCATACTTGATTGAGCTCTTGAGTTTTCCCGGCTTTTCTCCACGTGCTCAGCTTTGCCTTTGTTTTCGCGAGAGAAGAACCGCAAACGTCCGTCTCGGGAAAACCTGGAGTGGCAGCGAAAGCCCTACGGCGCTTTCTTCCGGAAAAACTAGGTAGGAAGAGAGCAACAGCAAATTTTTACAACAGGCCGGACGAGAAAAGTGGGGAAAAAGCAAGCAGAAAAAAGAAAGAAAATAGTCGGTTCTCGGATAATTTATTTATCATAACTTTTTTTCACCCCAGTATCCATTAGCGAAAGACTAAGGAAAGGAGATTAAGACAAGACAGCCTCGGTAAAGCGCTTCGAAGATAAAAGAATCATTTCGTATAGTCAGTTCGTGATTAAACCTAGAGCAGAGTCTAGTGAAGACAACAGAGTAGTACTACCATGCAAAGTCCATATCCTGTGACGCAAATGTCTAAAGTCGATGATGAGTCTCTATTGAAGGACAGTAAGAGCAAGTCCAAGACGGCTGCAAAATCAGAGGCTCCAAGGCCGCATGCCTGCCCTATATGCCATAGAGCGTTCCATAGGTTAGAGCATCAGACAAGACACATGAGAATCCATACCGGTGAGAAGCCCCACGCTTGCGACTTCCCCGGATGCGTGAAAAGGTTTAGTAGAAGCGATGAATTGACGAGACACAGAAGGATCCATACCAACTCTCACCCTCGAGGCAAAAGAGGCAGGAAGAAAAAAGTAGTCGGCTCCCCGATAAATAGCGCCAGTTCCAGTTCTACCAGCATACCAGATTTGAACTCGGCAAGTTTTTCACCACCACTGCCAGAACAACAGCTTTCTCCCTTGATTCCTATAGCTATCGCACCGAAAGAAAATTCAAGTCGATCTTCCACTAGGAAAGGAAGGAGAACGAAATTCGAAATCGGCGAAACTGGCAGTAATGATGCGTTCATGGCCTCTTCTTTAGCCAACCCGATGGCTAAGATTCCTGTTTCAGTGAAGCCTCCTCCTTCTTTAGCACTGAATAACATGAACTATCAGACCACATCTACCCCTACGACCTCGTCTTCGTTGAGTAACAGCCATAGCGGCAGTAGATTGAAATTGAACGCGTTGTCTTCCTTACAAATGATGACACCGCTTGCTAATAGTGCGCCTAGAACCGTTTTTATAGATAACCCTGATCAAAAGCAGCAGCAGCAGCAGCAGCAAAATTCGCAATCACAGCGTTATTCAAATACTGTTATACTGCCGAGGCCGCGATCCTTAACGGATTTCCAAGGATTGAATAATGTGAACTCGAACACCAATGCTGTTTTCAGAGCACAACATCAAAGTTCCATACAGTTGAAGAGGCCAAATTCAGTATTAAGCCTGAACGATTTGTTGGTTGGTCAAAGAAATTCTAATGAATCAGACTCCGATTTTACCACCGGTGGTGAGGATGAAGACGATGGGTTGAAAGATCCATCCAACTCTAGCATTGATAATCTTGACCAAGACTACTTACAGGAGCAATCAAGGAAAAAATCCAAGACTTCTACACCCACAACAATGCGAAGCAGATCTGCGAGCGGTACGAATCTGCATACTTTGGAATATGTAATGAACCAAAACCATTTGCATTCTGCGTCATCATCGCCTGATTTCCAGAAAGAACTAAACAATAGACTACTAAACATCCAAAAACAGCAACAAGATCAACATTCATTGTTGCAATTACAAAATACATCGAATCAAAATCAAAATCAAACGATGGCTACCAATAGTTCGTCAAGTACAACACCGCTGTTATTGTCGCCAAGAATGAACATGGCCAATACCGCCATGCCCATCCAACAAACCCCTATTTCCCGGCTGGATCAACAGGCTCAAGAAGCGGAAACACTACCGCCTATTAGAAGTTTGCCATTGCCCTTTCCACACATGGATTGACACGCTGACAAGTTTTTGGAGGTGCGGGGACTTAATAGAGAAGACAACAGAGCAAAAATCAAGAACGTTAATAACTAATAATTAATAAATAATGGTAATAATATAAATAATGATAATAATAATAATAATAATAATAATAATAACAATAATAATAACAATAATAATAATAATAATAATAATAATAATAATAATAATAATAATAATAATAATAATAATAATATATATATATATTTTATACTCTGATGGTAATTTGGTTTTGTTTTGGTGGATGCTTTTGACAAACATACATACTTTGCTATCCTCGGAGGTGACGACTAGTCATTATTATTCTCGAAGTCGTCAATATGTATCGATTGAGCTCTACTGTTATTTTTAACTTTATTGTGGCCCCCAAGAATGTAATTTTTACCGGTGTTGACCATTTTATTCTTGCTGGAATTTTTATTGATGATAGAACCTTTGAAATTCGACATTGGCGATTCCATCCATAGGCTATTACTGTTGTTACTATTACTGTTCTTGTATGGGGTTGGTGTCGTGGGCGCGGTGGTCATCGCATCGGTGGCTCTAGTTAACGTGGTTGGTTGCCTTGTCATGTTGGTATTCGTTGTATTGAAAGAGTTATCAAGAGAATAACTGTCATCTATGGATCCAGGTCCCTGTGCACTGTTATTGGTATTTTCCTGTGGAAGGAGGCTGCTTTTGTTGAACAGATACCTGTTGGATGAAGATGAAGTGGAGTTTTGTGGCTGTTGCTGCTTATTAGTATTAGAATTAGCATTGTTTGTCGTGGACGGTACAAAAGAGTTGGAAGAATAAGCATCGTACTTTGATAGTGGAGTGAAAACTTCAGCATTCTTCTGTGCAACTGGTTGCAATGATATGGAATTATCATCAGTGGCCATTGCGGTTTGAGGTGTGGATATCACAAATTGCTCGTCATCAGGGAACAATTCAATCAGGTCAAACATTGTCAACTTTATCAATTCAATTTTTGGTTGCTCTTCATAGAAAAGTTCCTTGTAGAATGGATTATAAACCTCAGAACCATCATTCCACAATGTGATGTAATCCTTCAAGGCTTGGAAAGAAAGTTGATTTTTTAAACATAACTTCTTGATCAAACCATCACCATCACCTCCATCGCTGATTTGATGGAAAAATAAATGGTTTAATAAGTTTATCGAAATTTTCTGCAAAATCAAGTCATCTAGAGAAACTTTTGCCGTGAATTTGATTAAATGATATAGCGCCAAATTTTTCTCCTTGATAATCAGATTTTCACACAGCTTCAAAGAGCTAAAGAAAATCAATTGCGAGAACAATTTCTTTACTGAGGAGGACTCGATAAGATTTATATTTTCTCTTTCCTCTTCCTCTTCCTCTTCCTTGTCCTCGAGCTCCTCTTCTTTGTTTAATTTTCGTCCCTGATCTTGGTCCTCTAATTGTTGGATCAATAGTAACGAGGTGAATAGCGGGACTAAATAAAGTTGCATGCACTCTTCCATCATTACATGGTTGTTTAGGTTAATGTCAGTGTTACTATCGTTTGATGATTGAGCTAATGCATTGATATTGAGATCGTTATAGTCTCTTAGAAGTTTAGATATCAAAAGAATGGTTGAGTTCAAACAACGTAATAGATCCTCAACAATCATGATTGAATCCGATTCGTGATTTAAATCTTTGTCAAAAGTAAATAGCGATTTAGAAATCGGTGGAATTGGCGGTAAAATTGACTCTTCGAACCAAAAGGGGATTTGGTAGTTAGTCTGGTGCGACTGGAACCAGTCCTTCTTCCTATTATTATTACTATTACCATTGTTGCTGTTGTTGCCGTTGTTGTTGTTACTATTATTATTGTTATTGTTATTGTTATTACTACTGTTGTTGTTAATGTTATTATTATTGTTGTTGTTGTTGGTGTTATTATTGCTATTATTATTATTATTATTATTATTATTATTATTATTATTATTATTGATGCAGTGCTTGTTCGATTTATTGATTAACTGTGTGATACTGCCCATATTGACTAAAAATTTCGATAAAAGGAACTGAATGATATTTAAAGTAGACGACAAACTTTGAGTAGAGCCCAATTCGCCTAAGCTCGAATGTAAACAATGAGTAGGAACTAGAATCAAGTGATTTAATGCAACGTCTAGCAACAAAATTAAACGGTTCTCTTGTAGGTAATTCAACTCAGGGTGGTCAATAACCTCCATTAAGATTTGAAAATAAAAGGCTAAATCATTGACATTGTTGCTGTCGCTAGCGCCGTTGTCTGAAATACCATTTTCCATTATTACTGAGGTTGCGGAACGATATAAGTCCGGGTCAATCAAGTTTGGGAAGTGAGAAATTCTTTTGGAAATTTTGTAGACAAAATAATGAGAGGGTAAAACTTTCAAAGATGGCGAGGACGTCAATGAGGTGGCAATAAAAAAATCTACGTGGTAATCTTTTGTTATCCAGTCAGAAATTTTTTCTTCATCATTAATTGAACTCGTCGTTTTTTTCGAATTGTACTTTTGCCATTGTGGCACCCAAATCTTGAGTAAAGTGGACCTTAAACCGAGTTTGAAAAATTCAAATAAGCTTGGGGTGATTTCTTCAAAATTTTGAACAATGGAAAGAAGCGATAATACGCCGAATTTTATCGAATCCGTGCTTTGATTCGCGCTTGTTGCAATTCCCTCACCAAGATCCGCTGAGAACTCATTCCAAACATCCAAATTGTGCAGGATCAAAGGATGAAATTGCTTATGAATAGAGATGTATGCAAATAATACCGCTATAAGATCCCATATTATGTTACTATTATTAGCAGCAGTAACGGCGATCTGTAGAAGGGGAGAAAAAATATCCAATTTTTCTAGTTCTGCGTCAAACGAGTCCGCAGGAGTAGTGGAAACCGGTAAGTATTTGAAAGAGTTTATGAGCATGAACGCTATATCGGCCGGGTTATTTTCATGATTGTTGTCAACGGAGGCTAATTTCTGAAGCGCTTTCAAAATTGCTTGCGAAAGGGCGTCGATGGTTTCCTGGGAGATCCGTGGAGCTGCCGTCGCCAGTGGTGCATGGTTAGCACGTTCTTGCATTCTGGTGGTAAGGTTTGTCCGCTGTTGCGCTTGCTGTTATTTATTACCCCTGCTTCTCCTTTCTGTCTTTCCTTAGGATCCGATCCTTCTTGTATGAGGCAGAAAAAACTGCCGCCGAGATCCAAACAAAAAACTATTAATATAAAAAAAAAATCGAAATGACCATAGGGTAACCTCTTGGTCTGTTTTCATATCACATTTGACGGGTCGCGTGACCAAACCCCTTTGTCACTATGAACGGTTTTCGTTTAATCCGAATATCGTTTTGAACGGCACTCGGACTCCTGGAACGTTCCCGAAAAAAAAAAAAAAGAAACTAAAAAAAGGGGTAGCCCCACATAGGGGGCCGCGTGCTGTTACGTACTGATAGTATCGAAATTAGCAAATGAAAAAAGTTCCACAAGGGGCAGGGCAGGCAGGGGCTTCGGTTCGGGCCAATACGTATGTGCTTCCTATTATGACTGTTTGATGTGCTGTTAGCTATTAATAAACATATATATATATATATATATGTATATAGTGCTTGGTTAAAATCAATTTGTTAAGTGACTAACTAAAGTAAATTCCTCTCCTTCAATCGCTTACGACTGTAGCAAAGAAAAATTACATAAAGACAAAGAAAAAATGAAGACTTTAATTGTTGTTGACATGCAAAATGACTTCATTTCCCCTTTGGGCTCCTTGACTGTCCCAAAAGGTGAGGAATTGATCAATCCCATTTCAGACCTGATGCAGGATCCTAGCAGAGACTGGCACAGAATTGTGGTTACAAGAGACTGGCACCCTTCCAGACATGTCTCGTTCGCCAAGAACCATAAAGATAAAGAACCTTATTCCACTTACACCTACCGTTCTCCAAGACCAGGCGATGATTCTACCCAGGAGGGTATCCTATGGCCTGTACACTGTGTAAAAAACACCTGGGGCAGTCAGTTGGTCGACCAGATAATGGAGCAGGTGCTCACCAAGCACATTAAGATTGTCGACAAGGGTTTCTTGACCGATCGTGAGTACTACTCTGCCTTCCACGATATTTGGAACTTCCACAAAACCGACATGAATAAGTATTTGGAAAAGCATCATACAGACGAAGTTTACGTTGTCGGCGTCGCTTTAGATTACTGTGTCAAGGCTACTGCCATTTCTGCCGCGGAACTAGGTTACAAGACCACCGTCCTGCTGGACTACACGAGATCCATCAGCGAGGATCCAGAAGCCATCAACAAAATCAAGGAAGAACTGAAGGCCCACAACGTCAACGTAGTGGAGAAATAAGATCCTGACGGCGTCTTTTCGACCCGCCATCTGGGCCTGCTTGCAATTGCACGATCTACTATATAAAATTATATATATATATACCGACTTTTGTCATGGCGAAGGATTGATTAATAAAACATCTTAACTTGCGCCTCTCTCTTTTGTTCTTTTTTGGGTAGAACTGCCTGGGCCACTTGGCCGGCCCACCGCGAAAAAAAATGGGCTGGGCCTCAACCGCGCGCGCCTTTTCGTATTTTTTGACGTTGCAGGGACAGCAACGTCAAACTCCTACATCAAGGCAGCTAGGTAACTATTGTTTCCGTCTTATTCATATACCGGCCTTATTCTCCTGCCGCTGTACATTCTCTCTTTTCGTCTGCATGTTTGTATTTAACATATATAGGTTTAAGTACTTCTTTTCCTCTTTTTCCATTTCAATAGCAAAGCCAGTAGTAACTCAACGAAGAATAAAAAAATTGGGAATATGTCCAGGATGCTACCCCATCTGCTTGCCACGAGGAAATCAAAGACGATAATCGTAGCCGTGCTTCTTTTTTACTCTTTGTTGTCATTTCATCTGTCTAACAAAAGGTTGCTTTCTCAATTTCACCCAAGTAAAAGTGATTATAAGAAGACGCTTCTCCCCACGACTTCGCATTTACAAGATCTAAATCTCAGGAAACAAAGTGCGGTTGGCAAGAAGAAAACCCATCTGTACAGTTTACGTGATCAATTGTCATTTGCGTTCCCTTACGACCCTCAGTCTCCAATTCCGCAGAGAGTATGGCAAACCTGGAAAGTTGGCACAGATAGTGAGGATTTTCCCTCCAATTTCAGAACTTGTCAGAAAACATGGTCAGGTTCATCACATTACCAATATTCTTTGATTCCAGATGACTCCACCATCCCATTCTTGGAGAATCTTTACGCACCCGTACCACTAGTTGTTCAAGCGTTTAAGTTGATGCCTAAAAATATATTGAAGGCGGACTTTTTTAGGTATTTAGTGTTATTCGCAAGAGGTGGTGTTTACTCAGATATAGACACCAGGCTTTTAAAGCCGATCGACTCATGGCCTTCCAAGAGGAAATCATGGTTAGACGACATAATAAACGTGAACATCGCGATTCCTTATAAAAATCTAAAGGTCTCACCTCCCACAAGCAGTAAAATATCACAGCAACCGGGACTAGTCATCGGCATTGAGGCTGATCCCGACAGAGTTGACTGGAATGACCATTATGCCCGTAGAATCCAGTTTTGTCAATGGACTATTCAAGCTAAGCCCGGCCATCCAATCCTCAGAGAATTGATTTTGAATATTACCGCATCAACTTTAATGAGCGTGAAAAACTCAGGCGTTCCTATCGGTGATATGATTGATTCAAGATATAAGGATGATTACAATGTTAACATTAGGAAGGAAAGACATAAGGACAGGACTGACAAACACTCCGAATCGGAAAATAACGAAGAAGTCGATGTAATGAATTGGACGGGTCCAGGCATTTTCTCTGACATCATCTTCGAATATTTAAACAATGCACTGGAACACAACGACGATATCCTACTGGTCAACCCAAACCTGACCAAGGACGATAGCGACAGCGCTTCTATGCCAGCAGATGAGGTTGACAGCAGTGGGTCAGCCAAATCGACAAGAAAGTTCTATAAAAAAATATCAGCATCTTTGCAGTCGTCAAATTTAGTGCCGTGGGAATTTTTTTCCTTTATGAAGAAGCCTGTTATTGTAGATGATGTGATGGTTCTGCCAATAACAAGTTTTTCACCAGATGCTGGACACATGGGCTCCAAATCAAGTGATGACGAATCGGCTTATGTAAAGCATATGTTTGACGGGTCTTGGAAAGAAGATAATGTTAAAAGTGCTGGCCATAAATAATGAAGCCTTCCTTTTCATCCCACCGCCTTTAAATAAGGTCTATTCTAAGTTCTTTGTTCATTTCTTCTACAGATTTATCTAATTGTTGCTTCACTTCGCCGTGCATTCTAAAAACTGCAATCCCTTTTAATAGGTCGAAATTAAAAAAGTAAATTGACATGGTTTGGGCATTCTGCATCTAAACGGCAGCCCTTTTTTTTCATTTCGGGTATCGCTAGCAGCATTTCTATTGCGGTTAATCAACTGTCCTTTGATGTGGTTTTTCTCCCCGTTAGTATATCGCGCATGTAGATTTTACTGCAAAAAAATAAAACCTCTTATATATGTAAATATTCTAACTTGGTCAGAACGGCAAGCTCATCTTAAGCATTTTTCGATCGAAGTTTCTCTTTTTTATTTGAAATAGTTGGTTTTGCATTTTACATATCATACCATAGATTATTGCAAGGTCCATGTTATTTAAGGAAAACATTCTTTGTTCTAAGGCTTAATGAAATTCAAATCGTGAGATCCACCTAAGTTTAAAGAGCACTTTGACATATTTTGATAGACGCTCAGGACAAGCATAAACAAGAAATCATAGACACCACTGTCAGATGCTGTGGCTGATCTACCCGAAATTGCTTTGAATATTTTGATTTTGGCATGAAGAGACAAAACTGTGTACAACAAAAGCGCTTCGGTTCGTAAGGTAAAACGTCTAATCTATAAGCTATATATCTCTATATTTTCTGGTAATTAAAAAAATTGAGGGAAGATCTGATCAACATTTAATTCAGGCTTCATTTTGAACTTCTAGCAGTTGTGATGCAGTATCAACAATGCAATTCTTGAAGCTGTGAAATTTGAATCCCAACAACCTTTTGGTCTCAGAGTTGTCGCACTTGCAACAATTTTTTGCCAAATAGCCTGGACCGCTGCCAGGTTCACCAGTAGCTATCTTACCCTTTAATTGCGGAAATTCCTCGTTCAGGACGTCGACTACATCTTGGGAACAGAATAAATCCTCACACAAGAATAATCTTCTGCCGGCACACTTTGGGTTTTCAAATGCAGCTAAGTGAGCTTTTGAGACGTCACGGACGTCAATAAATGGACCGCTGAAATTATAAAATTTGCCACTCGCTTTAGAACGGACTAATTTGGCAATAATAGCTGAAGAACTATTTATTCCGTTTTTAAGTGAATTTGTGAACAGTTGAGGGCCAAAAACGAACCCTGGGTTGATAGTGGAAATTGTAAACTTGATGGCTGATTGATTTTCTTTGACAAAGTCCCAAGCAGCCCTTTCAGCAAACTTTTTGGAACCGCAGTACGCGGTAATGGCATCGGCTTGACAGCTTTCCCAGGTGTCTTTGTTCCAGCTCTCCTCGTTAACAACGAAGCCATTGTTGCTCATATCCGTAGGTGCTGCAAGGGCAGCAACAGAAGAAGTAATGACGACTTTTTCAACAGTATCTGCGGCATACTTTTTAATTGCCTCTAAAATTGATTCGGTGCCATTGACAGCCGGAATCAGCAGATCGTTTTCAAAATCAGTGGTGTTGAATTGTACTGGGGAAGCAATGTGCAGAACAACCTTGATATCTTTACCACGCTTTTGAAAAGCTTCATCAAAAGCATTCGGAGCAGCGATGTCCTCGACAACTTCCATCGAAAGATTGGGATTGTTATTGAATTTTTTCAATAAACCATCGTTTTTTTCTTTAGATCTACCTGAACCGATGACTTTGTAACCTGCTTTCAGCAAATCATCCACAACATGTAAAGCAATGAAACCAGTAGCACCAGAAACGAATACAGTGGTTTTTTCAGAAGTCATAATTATTCAGCTTAAGTTTTTTCTTAATGATTGGTTTGATCGATTTTTATAAAAATGTATAGTGAGTGCCCTTTCTGTTCTATTCCTATACTAAATGATTTGATCCTAATTAAACCTCAAAATCAACTCTCCTTGAGAAAGGTTTCCTGTTATAATGAATAACCTCATTCTTTGAGCTCTTCCGTTTGATTACGTAAAGAGGTTCCTTAAATAAGCTTTGCTGAGCTAAACCACGCCAAATTGAGCCAAGCCCGAACCGAACCAAGCCGAACCAAAAATATACCAAACACGTGATGTGCATGCGCATGTCTGTTCAAACAAAATAGCGATTTCTTTTCTTTATGGGTCTTTGGGCAGCACTTTTTCATTAATTACTAAATTAATGAAATAAGAGAAAGTTGTCAGGCACAATGCTTAATTGCTTGCTATCCCTTGTGGGTAAAAGCCAGTTTTTTTTCCTTTTTGGTACTCAAAAATTAGTCGAAACTAAATGACCTTGAACTCAATGAGCTAACTGTCTATATGTAATGTGAATTAATCCAGTGGATGCTCCCCTCTTGCGCAATTTTGTACGTTTCATGGCTAAAATTCGTGCCTTTGAAACAAAGAATCGAATAGGCACACAACAAAATATTCGGTGCGTTAAAAAACAAATATTTTGAACTGTAAATGTTCGTTGTAAGGCGTTCTAGTGATGAAGGAACGAATTTGTTAAAAAATAATGGTTGCTAAGAGATTCGAACTCTTGCATCTTACGATACCTGAGTATTCCCACAGTTAACTGCGGTCAAGAGGTTTTCTTGAATCAGGCGCCTTAGACCGCTCGGCCAAACAACCACTTGATTGTTGAATTTCGAGAGCCTAAACATTTTATAATTATCATGTATACCCAACTTGAGTAATATACATCACTGAAAATTTGATGTACCGTATGATAATTGTTGGAATTTTTTTAAGACAGTTGTGAAGATACCCAGATTCATATCGCTGCAACGTAAATATTAAGAGAGCCCGGAAAGTAGTACTGCTCTTACTTTGAAGTGAGCCCTATCTCAACAATGTACAACATTATGGCGGTAGATATCTTAGTCACACAGATGACCCCTCACATCCGAGGTAATATTGATGGACTGCTGCATGGACATAGTATTGTTTAGTAAAAATTGTGAGATATCATTTTTGTGTTGATAATTAGTAGTATTAATTAAGAATAAAAGCAGAAATCTTTCTTATACTTATATAAGAGAGGTATATAAAACACACGCCGATTGGACATATTAAGTATGTTCAACATAACAATAACCTAGGGAATTTACTATAAGTTCAATGTAACGACTCATATCATTTATATATAAATTCCAAGTTGATGTTCAATTAATGGATCTTTGACTCCAAGTGCACCCATCAATAAAACGTCATTTCAACATTCTTCATTCTGAAACAAGGACTAGTTATGTGAATAATGATGAACCTGCTTGTTCCAACATTTTGTCACATTGTTCTTCATTTTTGCATACATTCTAACCTGTAATGGGCCATTAATGACAAAATAGCAGTGGCAGCGGCGGCTATTTATAGTGTGAAAAAGCTAACAATACTTGATTGGAAGATGCTTCGTCTAGGTTATTTCATTTCTGGCTCGCCCAGCAAAGTCAAATGTGATTGTGGTGCATTAACGGTGGTAAATTAGTGGCTTTAGCTGTAGCCTGAATCGAGTCCACGCTATGTTCTCTATTCCATGGATTAGGTTCAAATGGCCGGCACTCATTTATTCTGGCAATGACTTGAGCGATGATAAATTTGGTGAGATGAGACTGCGATTGCGACCTGGTATGAGAACGTTTTGGAAATGTCACTTGTAGAGTTCATTTCTACGACCACCCACTAAACCAAGGCTATACTGGCTTCGCTAACATCGGAGAATATAACTGGTGTCCCGTATAAGAGAACTGTAATGCAGGGCTTCGAGACCAGAATTTTGATGATAACTTAAGAAGGGTTTCGTCTTCGTGGTATCACATCATTGAAATGCAAATGTTCATTCTTATGTGGCGCCTGACTTGAAGCAAAGTTGTATTCTTAGTACTCTATTTCCTCGGTGTATTACCAGCCATCTTGAACCGAGTATGCGGTAATCATTTTAATCAATACCATATTGGATTTGTGACACAGTGGAATTGCCTTCATTAAATACTTCTAGAAGCCCAGTGTGTAATAGCACAAACAATTCATAGCCCAGAAAATTAGTAACTGAAGCCCTAAATAAATCCTAGATTCAAAATAGTTTTGTTTTCTTTCGGGCTATGTGTCTCTTTTAGTTGCATTTCCATTTTGATTTTGTTTATATAAAGTAGGGCAGGACAGCTTTTGCGACTGGATATTCAACGCATACCATACATAACCAAGATATTTGTCTTTTAGGTAGTTCGCCTTCTTAATTATGAGAAAATTAGATTGTTCGTAATTCTCAGGTGATGTAGTTTTCCTTCGTTCAGCCATGACGGAAACTACATAAGAGAGTATAATTTTTGAACATTTTAGATATCTCAATCTTGTTCAATTGTATCTACCAAGCAACATCGACGAAAGATGAGTCACAACTGACAAACAGAGAAAGCTTTATGGGGATGTGTGAAAAACGATTTATTGTTTAGTTGTCCTTCACCATTCTTTCGCCTTCATAGGAAGAAAGTAAGAAAACGGTATTCACCCATCCTAATACAGTGGCATATGTATAAAGAAAAATTCAAGTTAGAAAACAAACCAATGCGGCAGTTATTGTTTGTTCAGTGCTAATGTATTTATGGGTTCCTTTTCTTCAATTGAGACATGAAAAAGAACTACTACCTGATAAACTCTATAGTAAATCAATCAGCACCTGTAAATAAATGCTGCATATCTGGAATTACAAGCAATCGCAAAAAAAAAAGAAAAGACGAAACAAGATGTCCAGATTACCGTACGAAAAAAGGAAGAGTCTTCATCGACGCTAAAACACAAATTCAAGAAGATGTCAGGAATATAAGGCCATTTGCAAAAAACTCACATTATTATTTCCTGATATTAAATCCTCTAGAGGCCTTGATTATTTATTACGAGTAAAATTTACCGATTTGCCTACCTTTGTGCCGTGAAAACACGAACATAAATCATTTCAAGATCAATGACCAAGACATTCAAAAACGGCGTCAAAAAAAAAAAAGTAGATGATGCGGAAAATGAAAAACTTTGAACGCAACGGGTAAACGAGCAATCCCTGTTCGGTGCGGTGATTGGCCTGAGGCAAGCTGCCTGCCCAATTTATAAAAGAGAAAGGCAACTTATATGAAGAGTAGTGACGTCTATGCGTCATCCTATTGTTCATGATTTCTGGCTAAATTAGCTATATAAGTGGAAGTTTTGTGGTTTCCACATATTAATATTTTCTCCAGGCATCCATATCAGAAAACACTGACAAATCATGCATACAGCTGAATTTTTGGAAATTGAGCCAACAGAAATCTCATCTGTCTTAGCAGGTGGTTACAATCATCCACTGTTGAGACAGTGGCAAAGTGAGCGCCAACTGACCAAAAACATGTTGATCTTCCCATTATTTATTTCTGATAATCCAGACGACTTCACTGAAATTGACTCCTTACCCAATATCAATAGAATTGGTGTCAATAGATTAAAGGACTACCTGAAACCATTAGTCAACAAGGGCTTACGTTCCGTAATCTTGTTTGGTGTGCCTTTGATTCCTGGTACAAAGGATCCTGTTGGTACCGCAGCTGACGATCCAGCAGGGCCTGTTATCCAAGGTATCAAATTCATTCGTGAAAACTTCCCGGAATTGTACATTATTTGCGATGTCTGCCTTTGTGAATATACTTCTCATGGCCATTGTGGGGTTTTGTACGATGATGGCACCATAAATAGAGAACGTAGTGTCTCTAGATTAGCTGCCGTAGCAGTCAACTACGCAAAGGCCGGTGCGCATTGTGTGGCTCCAAGTGATATGATTGATGGTAGAATCAAAGATATCAAGAGAGGCTTGATAAATGCCGATTTAGCCCATAAGACCTTTGTCTTATCTTATGCCGCCAAGTTCAGCGGTAACCTGTATGGGCCCTTCCGCGATGCTGCTTGTTCAGCTCCCTCCAATGGTGATAGAAAGTGTTACCAATTGCCTCCTGCTGGTCGTGGTTTGGCCCGTAGGGCGTTAGAAAGAGATATGGGCGAAGGTGCCGATGGTATCATTGTCAAGCCTTCTACTTTCTATTTAGATATAATGAGGGATGCAAGTGAAATTTGTAAAGACTTGCCAATTTGCGCCTATCATGTCTCAGGTGAATACGCAATGCTACATGCTGCTGCCGAAAAGGGTGTTGTTGATTTGAAGACTATCGCTTTTGAATCTCACCAAGGTTTTTTGAGAGCAGGTGCAAGATTAATCATTACTTATTTGGCTCCTGAATTCTTGGACTGGCTGGATGAAGAAAACTGAATTTTCGCACCTTGTGAATAGTAACAATAACGATTGTAAAGAGACAAATGTAACAGTGCTGACAGTAAGGTCCTCGATTTTTCAGGACTTAGGAAAAAAATAAAAATGCGTTCTAACAAGTGATACGATAAACCGTATGATGTTCCTAATGAGTTTTATGTAGTGAGTTCATACGTAACACATTTATACATATATACGGAGGGCATTGGCAAAAAGGATTGAAGATGCTTTTTATTTATTTTCATCTCCCTTTATTTTTTCTTTTCCAATCCCAAAACGGTCATTAATGGGCCTAATTGGTCAGGTCCTAACTGAATGCCAGATTTCTCCAATTCTGATTTAAATTCCTTCATAGCATGCCTTAAATCTCTATCCATTAAAATCTTGATCATTTGCCATGGTTTCATAGTGTTTCCCTCATTGGATGCCGCATCTAAATCGATCAAATTTTTTTCGATCATTACGTTACTCACATGTTCTAGTTTTTCCAGAACACTAGGCTTTGAATTTATTTCGTCCATAAGTTTTTGTACTTTTATGTGTGCGTCAATCTTATCGTTAGGTTGCCTGTCGTCCCAAGACTGGGCGTAGTTTCTTTTCGGATGTACCAAGAAAGCTGTCCTTAAACTCTGGGTGTAGTTGGGGATAAACCCATTCGTTAACTTCATCGAACGAGTGGCATTAGAAGTGTACTTCCATACTACTTTCAACATTGTGTATGATCGTGATATATAGTTTCCTCTCTTTGGTCTCGGATCGAGTTTTTTTCTTGTTTAGATGTTATATTTGAAAGTGCAATTATCTATTTCATTCTGTCCGAGTGGCATTTGTAATGCATGGAACATCAGTAAACAAAGCATGAAAATCATAAATAATACAAAGGAATTTGACTATACAGAAAAAATTATTTGAACAAAACAGAAAAAGTTACACCGATGGTATTTGTATAGATGTACAGCATATCAATTAGTCATGTTTACAAATTAGAAATGGTTGTACATTTGTCATCCCCCCTGAGCCCCCACTTGCCCAGTATCGATATGAATACCGTCAGAGAACGCAAGTTGTTCTGTTCCCACTTTTATCATTTTTTGCCTCCACCTTCAATCTTCCTCTTCTTTACATCCTAAGAAAATTTCCATCTATTACCACATGCTTCACAAGTACAGAAAGTTGTTAAAGGTTCATCCGCAGATCTCGTTTGCAATTGGTAGTAAGATACCTTCTTCTCTTTACATTTACCACATGTAAATCTGTCAGTGACTGACCTTTCTATGGTGGCACCTTGCGCGTTGTATAAGTTTTGTTTAGAGATTTCTTCTATCTTTTGTTTTAGGGGCGCTGGGGCTAAATCCTTGGCATCGCATGTAGCCAAGAACTCAGGCGTTATATCGCCATTGGCAATTTTGTGTTTAAGATCCGGATTATTCTTTGATATGATATTTGAATAAATTACACGGTACCTGGCCTTATATGCGGCTTCGCTAGCGTCACAATTGTTAACTTTGTTCATTTCACTTTCTATAGCCCTTGCAGTATGTAAAATGGACTGAGGAGGGTGCTCACTTTCTTTGGCCAATACATCGTAAAGCGCCTTTAGTACCTGATCACGTAATTTATGGTGGTATATAGCTGTATCCACACCATCATTTTTGCTGTTCCTCGGCTTAGTGCTGACGTATTTGTCTTGTTTCGTGGCATCTGACTGAGAAGAGGAAGCTTGTTCTACACCATTCACAGAGCCATTCACACCTGCCTTATTATCCGCATTAGCTGGTGCATGCTCCTGATGGTGTTGCTGTACCTGTCTAGAACGCTTATTTTTGTTGATTGCATCTTTCCAAGAGCTAATCATCTTCTTCACGAGTCTGCTGATCTCGAGATTAGTTGACTTTTTAAACTTGTTGACTTCCACGCCAACTTTTGTTTCTCTCAATAGCTTTTCAGTGGGAACAAACTCTTTATCCAAGTCATGCAAAATTTGCAGAACTGCGGCGTCATTACTCCTGTTCTTCTCTAGGTTCTTAACGTGCACCAATACCTCCTTACTATCCATTATGAATACAGTTGTAAGTACTGCCGAAACTGTAGACGTTCTGCTGCTTGAGCAATTTTTTTATTCGCTATTTTTCAGTACCCAGTCCCACCATCGAGTCATCACTTGGTTCCATCACCAAAAAATGGGCGGGTAATAAGTGAAAAATTCGCAGAATTATGGAATCTAGAGCAGGAAAGAGGTATTGTCTTGTTGAAGCATCGTTTTGAAAGCAGTTGCGAACAACGAAGCCGTGTCTACTATGTTTGTACAAGGGTTGTTGCCGTTGAAGTAAGAGAATTTAAATTCGTCTGCTCTTTTAGGAGAACCAAAGTCACTTCTAACGTTCATTCTGTAAATCAGAATATTACTACCATTGCCGGCAGGGATATCCAAGAAAGATTGTCTATCAACAGCGTCGAAGCGTCACATTTATTATCAGATTATACTAGCGATAGAAACTTGAAACAATATAACATGAATAGACAGAGCGGTATGAATGCAGGCGTGCAGAACAATCCACCCTCCCGAGTGGTGTATCTGGGGTCGATACCATATGATCAAACAGAAGAGCAGATCCTTGATTTGTGCAGTAATGTGGGGCCCGTGATCAATTTAAAAATGATGTTTGACCCTCAAACCGGCAGATCGAAAGGATATGCGTTCATCGAATTTAGGGATCTGGAATCAAGTGCCAGTGCAGTACGTAATTTGAACGGCTACCAACTAGGCTCCAGATTTTTGAAATGCGGCTACTCCAGTAATAGTGATATATCGGGTGTTTCACAGCAGCAACAACAGTATAACGTCAGTAATGGGAATAACAACAATAATAATGGAAATAATAACAATAACAATAACAATAACAATAACAATAATAATAGTAATAATAATAATAATAATACTAATAACAATAATAACAATAATGGCACCGATTTTCAAAGCAGCGGAAATGCAAATTTCCTGAACCTGAAATTTCCTGAATTACCATCAGGTATCGATGTCAACATAAACATGACCACTCCTGCTATGATGATATCTAGCGAACTGGCCAAAAAACCCAAAGAAGTACAGTTGAAATTTCTACAAAAATTCCAAGATTGGACAAGAACGCATCCCGAAGACGCTGTTTCTCTATTAGAACTATGTCCACAGCTGAGTTTTGTTACAGCGGAGCTACTGCTAACCAACGGGATATGTAAAGTGGATGATTTGATTCCGTTAGCTTCCAGGCCGCAGGAAGAGGCGTCCCCTACAAATAGCAGCAGTCTCAACGAGGTGGTGGACCCAGCTGCGCTCAACAAGCAGAAAGACCTATTAAAGCAAGTATTGCAATTGAACGACAGTCAAATTGCTATTTTGCCCGACGATGAAAGGATGGCCATTTGGGATCTCAAACAAAAGGCCTTGAGGGGAGAATTTGGTGCATTCTGAAACTAGGGAGTCAAAAAAAAAGAATAAAAAAAAGATGGGGTTCAGCTGGGGCTAGACCAAGATACGTCATACTGCCCACCAAAGATAAGATGTATAGCCTAATATCACACGAGCTACTTGGACTCAAGCTGTCCCCTTCATAGATATTTAAGATAATATTTAGCGTTACGTTAACTTTTTTTCTTTCTTTCTCGTTTTGGTTTGAAATGGCCCAGATTTTGTTTTATTCGTTACATATACTTAAGTACACATGGTCATATATAAATCTCCGTTCTGTGTGTGTGTGCCACGGGTCGTTTTGGGTTAATATCATAGTCGTTAAATGGTGGAATAGAAAAAATGCAAACATAATTTGTTAACTGCTTAATACGCAGAAATAGGGCTTCGGGTATATGAGTCGTTCCCCATATTCTCTAATAGTCATCACAAGGAGGGGGATCACTTTCTAACTGTTTCAGTCTTTTCTGTTCAAGTTCTTGTTTGTCTTCCGACGGTACGTTAACTTTATCATTTGGGGAATACTCTGGAACAGGAACACCATCACCTGCATATGCATTCAATGGAGCTAGCCAATCTCTTAAATCCAATGCTGGACTCTGCGGAGCCGTAGTTAAGGTTTCACGAGGGAAGTTTGTTTCGTACTGTTGCACTTCAGATCTTGTTGTTCCTATGACGGTCTCTATGGACATGCCCGTGACGTTTCTTAGCCTCTTCAGCTTTTCCACGTTTACCATATCTTTGAAGAATATACTGGATTCATAGCCCTCGGAGTCGTTTTCCAAAGTTTCCGGATTTACCATACGCAGCATTTTCCTCTGAATGCGGTTGATGTTGTTTTCCACGCCCAAGCCGTTTTGTTCTTCGATGGGGGTTCCTATTATTCTATTGGATTCTGTGTAAACCACGTTCTTCTTGGATAAATTGACCATGACTTCGATGTAGTATTGAAAGGAGAAGAATTTATTCACGGTTGTAAGCGTGGAAAATGCATCTAGGGGAACTTTCAGATAGACTCTAGACTGAAACTGCAACGTTTCAGGGTTGATGTATATGGGGGAGATACTTTGGCAGATATCCTTCCTGAAAGTTTCCATGGGGTCATCTTTGCCTGCACCGCCCACTCTACATATTCTGACTAAAGTGGTGGTGAGCCCCGCAGGAGCATAGAAAGGTTTGTAGTGGTCAATCCTCACGTCTATAGGGACGATCTCGCCAATCATGAACCCAGCTTGGGGTATGTCCACGGATATAGTTACTGTTTTATTTGGTAGAGGTGATGTTTTGGAGTTTACAGAACTGCCGGAGGAATTGGAAGCGTTAGACTTTTGAGTTAGTTGCGTGTATGAAGAAGAACCGTCCTCTGTGGATTTCCCTCTTCTATTTTGTACCATGGATGCCGACTGCAGCACGACTGTTTTGGTCTTTGGCTTGGGCAGTCTCGATACGTCCAACGGCACTACCACTGAAAACTCGTGTTCACATTTTGCTTCCGGCTTCTTTAATGCGTTGATTTTATCGAGAGACTCCAAGGCGCACGTGAGGAAATATGTAATCGAGCCTCTCTCAAATTTTATAGAACTCAACATTCCCTTGCCTCTTGGTATTTTTATCCTAAAGGGAAACCTATGCTCGCCCTTGCTTAAACCGTTGAAAACGGTTGATTTGTCGGTGGAGGGTTTCTTTTCCTTGGCCGAAGAATCTGCCTTGACGTAGTCCTGTCCATAAAGAAACGTTGACTTCTCCAAGACCTTCTCGATTCTTTTATTCTTGGAAGTGGGGCTGTTTCCTGTTTTCACGCGTACTTCGCACACTAGCGATAACTTGATGGCTACGTTGGTTATGTCTCTTTTGATATCGATGACTGCTTCCCCGATTATGTTTTCGTTGGGTTTCCAGACTCTATGCAGCTCGTTTATGTCCATGCGGAATTGCTTGACGTTGTTATGGGCCAGCATGCTGTTGCCGTAGCTGCCAACAATACTACCGTGGCTCTTTTTCTTGGAAGATGCTTTCGGTTCTTTGTTCCACAGCCTCAGTAGGGACATTCCTGGCCAGTGCTGCTAATGGTAGTGGTATGCTAGCGTACCTTGACTCTGACAGTGAAGTCTTATATATGCGTGCGGTGGTGCGTTTTCGCTGATCTGGATTCCCTGTTTTTTTTTTTTCGTCGGTTGCTTGTTACTTCTTGCTTAAGTAACGCTAGACAATACTACTATGTATTGTACTTGGCAGAGGCAAAGTAAAATGTAAACCGGGAAAGAAAAAGATATAAAGGCGAGATAATGGCACCTGCAAAACTGACTAACAATGGTATTACGTGTCTTCAAACTGACACTCGGATCCAATGCAGAATAAATCAAAAAGAACGAAGAAAAAGGACAGGAAAATAATCACGAAACAAGCTATGAAGAATAGAGCGAGAAGAAAAGAAAAGGAGAGGCTTAGTGCACTAAATAATATACATCTTCTATATAAGACATACAGATCACAAAGGAGGAAGGAAAGGGGAACGGAAAAAAGAGAAGAAACTTAAAAAAGGCCAAGGAAATTCCAGTACTTGGCATTTCGTATTTCAGGTGTGAGCTGCAAGCCGACTAGAGATTTTCAGATTCCCCGATTGGCTTTTTTTCTTGGCAAACTATACGAGCAAATTACGAAACACCGCGCGCTCATGTCATACTGCAAGACAGGGGACCGTCGTGGTGCCATGGCGCGGTTGGCGCTGTTTTGCAATCACCGGTAGCGAATCGTGCTCGCGGGGCTGGCGGCTCAGCTGATGGGCAGATCTTCCAGGCGGACGGGACCGGCCCCCGTCGTGGCTCATACTCGCGGGAGGCTCGTGCCAGCGCTGACACGAGCCGACGCAGGGCCGGGAGACACGCTAGGTTTCAACGATATAGTCCGAGCGGGGCTCGTGCCGGACAGTATCACATAACTAGCTCAAGTTCAGCAGTGCGCAATGATATCGGCGTCGTTTCCTGCGATGAGTGGGCACAACGGCTTCGATACTTGTATACACGTAGGTTCCTCCGGTGGACACTGCAGTTTTTGTTTTGGGAAAAAAAGGCGTGGTCGCGGGAACGCTGGTTATATGGACGTAGCAGAGACAGTGATTCAGTGCTTTCCTTTTTGGATTCGCCATGGTGAAGGTATGTTTTTTCGCCTGTTATCGTTTATCGGCGCGTCACGGTCAACTTTCATCAAAAAGTTGGTTTCGTGGTCTAGTCGGTTATGGCATCTGCTTAACACGCAGAACGTCCCCAGTTCGATCCTGGGCGAAATCAAATTTTAATTTTTTTTGGTTTTTCTTGGCTTCCAAACAGTCCATTACCAAAAGTGCCAGATGGAGCAGATCAAATTCACATTCCGTTCAAGTTCGTTCGCTGTCTAAGTATATATTATGTCACTTAAGAGTCGTTCGAACGACGAATTATGGGAAACGGGGAAAGGTTCGAGTTTCTCCGTTTGAGATGCGCGTAAACCGGCTATCAAGCCTGATTCTGTGGGTGCACAAGACCATACATAGCCCAATTCCACAAACTTATCCGCAATCTGCTGCTGGTGGTTATCCATCAAAGAATCGTTAACGCAAATTAACAACGGCTTGTTCAACCGAAGAGAATCCAGTATCGACCCCGTTCCGGCATGTGATATGACCAAGTCTGATAAATCTCTTATGATGCTTTGCACTTTGGTTGAGAAGTCGAACCCAATCACTTCTAATTTCCCGTCTATCAAGGCATATCGCTGCGGCGTGTTACCACAGCCAAATTCCTCAATGGGAATATTCTTACTGTCTCTTTCGCCTCCATGTTCTTGCACTAGATGCTCAAATTCAGCACCGTAGTTTTTCCCATACTGAATGATAAGACGCGCAAACCCATACTGAATCAATTCTTGGCAGAATCCTTTGCTCAACACACACGAAACGAGCTTTGGAAACGGTATCGTCGCGCCACATGTAACGAAAATAGTCTTCTTTTCTACAGTACACATAGTCAAATACGCTAGCTTTCTATTTCTATTTTGTTTTAGCCTCTTGCTCTCCTTTCTAACAGAGTTTCTTTTCATAAAACGAGTTTTCGCACACTTTTACCCTTATTCTTGCTCGGAAATTTTCTTATTTGAGAACTGTTGAAGTGCGAACAAGGTGGCAAAAGTTGCAATACCAATAGCACTTAGGTTTGTGGAACAGAACAGCAAAGCGAACGGGATACCAATAAGACCATGACAGCTGCCGTTACCTCCTCTAATATGATATTGGAAACCCACGAAAGTGGTATCAAGCCCTATTTTGAACAGAAGATCCAAGAAACAGAATTAAAGATTCGCTCCAAAACAGAAAATGTCCGCCGACTAGAGGCTCAAAGAAATGCATTGAATGACAAAGTACGTTTTATCAAGGATGAACTACGCTTACTACAAGAGCCTGGGTCTTATGTTGGTGAAGTCATAAAGATCGTTTCTGACAAAAAAGTCCTCGTTAAAGTGCAGCCTGAGGGAAAATACATTGTGGATGTTGCAAAAGATATAAATGTGAAGGATTTGAAGGCATCCCAAAGAGTTTGTTTGAGGAGTGACTCTTACATGTTGCATAAAGTCCTTGAGAATAAGGCGGACCCCTTGGTTTCATTGATGATGGTGGAAAAAGTTCCAGATTCCACATACGATATGGTTGGCGGTTTGACAAAACAGATAAAAGAAATCAAAGAAGTCATTGAACTGCCCGTGAAACATCCAGAACTGTTCGAAAGTCTGGGTATTGCTCAGCCAAAGGGTGTCATCTTATATGGCCCGCCCGGTACAGGGAAAACCTTATTAGCAAGAGCCGTCGCACATCACACTGATTGTAAGTTCATCAGAGTTAGTGGTGCTGAATTGGTGCAGAAGTATATCGGTGAAGGCTCCCGTATGGTTCGTGAACTGTTTGTGATGGCTAGAGAGCATGCTCCTTCGATTATCTTCATGGATGAAATTGATTCTATTGGTTCTACACGTGTAGAAGGTTCTGGTGGTGGTGATTCTGAAGTTCAAAGAACGATGTTGGAATTACTAAACCAACTGGATGGGTTCGAAACTTCTAAAAACATCAAAATCATTATGGCCACAAATAGACTTGATATCCTAGATCCGGCACTCTTAAGACCTGGCAGAATAGACAGAAAAATTGAGTTCCCACCCCCAAGTGTTGCAGCCAGAGCCGAAATTTTAAGGATCCACTCTAGAAAAATGAATCTGACCCGTGGCATCAACTTAAGAAAGGTTGCCGAAAAGATGAACGGTTGTTCTGGGGCCGATGTGAAAGGTGTGTGTACAGAAGCTGGTATGTATGCTCTTAGGGAAAGAAGAATACATGTCACTCAAGAAGATTTCGAATTGGCCGTCGGTAAGGTCATGAACAAGAACCAAGAAACAGCAATTTCCGTCGCAAAGTTGTTCAAGTGATCTGTCTTTTTTCACTTGACTCATTGTATATGTTACTACGTATATGTATATATAACATTATAGTTCAACATCAATTAGAGAGCAGTATTTTTCGTGCCGAACATCCATGGCTGCACTCATTATTTATCTTTTCAAATGGAGAGGGTCATCGCTGCTTTTCTCCTTTCTTACTCTACTACTAGTGGGGGGGCGTTCCTTTTTGAAAAATAGTGGGTACCTGCTTTAAAAAAGGACTGAAAAAAAAAAAATTTACAGCAGCTTTTGATCAAAGGGTAAACAAAGCAAATAACTACTTAGCCTAGTCGCCTTAACTGTCCAGCTTCTGTAAAGGTGTCTCTTTGAATATTGACAAGAAGACACACTTTATCTACACTGAGTTCATATTTTTAGGTTGTTTTTGCAGTTCCTGAAAGAAAAAAATCATTCCATAAAACCATAGATTAATCCCAGGAACTATGACTGACCAAACAGACTCACCGCCTACGCACCCGCATCAAACCAATGGTTACAAGAAGCCTCCTTCACAGGATAACGGATATTCTCTATCCAACAACAATCAACCAAATAATCATTATAACGAAAACTACTACGGAGCGAAAGAAGCTCACCATACCAAGCAGTATCAATCAAAAGGTGGCAGGTACGGACAAAGCAAATACAACAGTCGCAACAACAGTCAAGGAAGCTCCCAATACTACAACAACAGATACAATAATGCCTACAGATTGAATAACAACGACTACAACCCGGCCATGATGCCAGGCATGCAGTGGCCAGCTAATTATTATGCCCCTCAGATGTACTATATACCTCAACAGATGGTTCCTGTTGCTTCTCCGCCATATACACATCAACCACTCAATACCAGCACGGAACATTCTTCTACACCCAAAATTACGAAAATAGAAATAACTACAAAGACTGGTGAACGTTTGAATCTGAAAAAGTTCCACGAAGAAAAGAGAGCCTTGAAGAATGACGAGAAGAATGATGAAGTAGATTCGAAGTCTAAGTCAGGAACTCCTTTTGAAAAGGAGGATTCCCCTGCTGTGGTTGCCAAACAGTCACCAAACGATACATTGACTGAAGCAACCAATGAGAAATCTGCTTCTGAAGCTGAAAATACAAAGAGGTTATTTTTGGAACAAGTTAGGTTGCGGAAAGCTGCGATGGAAAGAAAGAAGAATGGTTTAGCGCCTGAAATTGAGCAGAATACAGAAACGGTGAAGCATGTCAGTACTGGCGCAACTAAATCCAACCCAGTCGTCCAACCAGAGGCTACTAAAGAAGCCTCGAAACCAATTGAAGGGGCTGACGTACCTGTCACTGATGAGACATCAGACGTAAGCGATGTTCCGGCTCAATTGAATGGAACTGGGATCACAACTAAAACTGTCACTTTTAATGAACCAGAAAACGAGAGCAGTTCCCAAGATATTACTGAACTTGTTGAGGATAACAATGATGATATCTCTGATGTGGATGTCGGCGAAACTGTAAATAAAACCGACCCACTTGACGACGACACAGTAAATCCCGAATTTGTGACGGAAGAGGACGCGGTGAAAGGAACGACTTCTCACATATCCGCTATTGACATTCCTACTATTTCCCAACTACTTGAAACTTTAGGAAAAGCTAAACCAATTTCCAATATATACGATTTCCCCTATCCGGCAGACGTCGAAAGACCAGATGTCAAATATAGGAAGTCAAATATTAAATATACCTATGGCCCTACCTTCTTACTACAATTCAAGGATAAATTAAAACTCAGCGCTGACTCTGCCTGGGTTGAAGCTGTATCTTCGAAAATTGTCATACCTCCTCACGTGGCTAGAAATAGACCAAAAGATGGTGGCAGATTTGGAGGTGATTTTAGGAGTCCATCTATGCGCGGCATAGACCACGCTTCTAACTCAAGGGTGTCATCCAAAAGAAGATCGAAAAGAATGGGAGACGATAGAAGATCTAATAGAGGATATATCTCTAGAAAAGATCGTGAAAAAGCCTCAGATAGAGCAGACGAGCAAACTTCAAGAGAAAACGTCCCTCCGTTAGTGCCAAGTGCTAATAGATGGATTCCTAAGTCCAAAGTTAAGAAAACTGATAAAAAATTGGCTCCTGATGGTGAGACCGAATTACTGGATAAAGAAGAAGTGGAAAGAAAGATGAAATCTCTGTTGAACAAATTGACCTTGGAAATGTTTGATTCAATCTCCTCCGAAATTTTGGATATAGCAAACCAATCGAAATGGGAGGATGATGGTAAAACACTGGGAATAGTTATCGAGCAGATTTTTCATAAAGCTTGTGATGAGCCTCATTGGTCTTCAATGTATGCCCAGTTATGTGGCAAAGTGGTTAAAGACCTCGACCAAAGTATCAAAGATAAAGAAAACGAGGGGAAAAATGGACCAAAGCTTGTATTACATTACTTAGTGGCAAGATGTCATGAAGAATTTGAAAAAGGCTGGGCGGATAAGTTGCCCGCAGGAGAAGATGGTAATCCGTTAGAGCCTGAAATGATGTCTGATGAATACTATATTGCAGCAACCGCTAAGAGAAGAGGATTGGGTCTCGTTCGTTTCATAGGGTACTTATATTGTTTGAATTTATTGACTGGAAAGATGATGTTTGAGTGTTTCCGTAGATTAATGAAAGACTTAAACAACGATCCGTCGGAGGAGACCCTTGAATCTGTCATTGAATTACTAAATACTGTGGGTCAACAATTTGAACATGATAAATTTGTGACACCTCAAGCAACTCTTGAAGGTTCAGTACTACTCGACAATCTGTTTTTGCTATTACAGCATATCATTGATGGAGGTGCCATATCGAATAGAATAAAGTTCAAGTTGATAGATGTGAAGGAATTGAGACATATTAAGCATTGGAACAATGCCAAGAAAGATGCAGGACCAAAGACTATTCAACAAATCCATCAAGAGGAGGAGCAGTTGCGCCAACAAAAAAGCAGTCAAAGATCAAATTCTAGATTTAATAACCACAATCAATCAAACAGCAACAGATACTCTTCTAACAGAAGGAACATGCAAAATGCACAGAGGGATAGTTACGCCTCCACAAAAACAAGCTCCTTCAGAAATAATCAAAAAAATGTTCGTAAAGTGGAGGAAGTTCCACAGACTCCCAGAGCCAATATGTTCGACGCACTGATGAATAATGATGGAGACAGCGATTAGAACTCAATCTACTACAATTAGCAGATTTGACTTTTCTTTTACTCCATGGTTTTATTTTTTTGTGCATTAATTAGACCTGATCTTTCGTCATATGCAATAAATTCAAGAGAAGAATTAACTTTTACGTATATATTACAATAAAAACGCTTTTAACTATCGTAGATTCAAAATACATAATAATCAAAAGTGAGGACTAGAAGAAACCAAGAAAGAAAGTTGAGGTTAGAAGATTCCTTTCAAACTCTCTTCTTACAGTGTATTTTGTGCGCTCTTTATTTGACGTTGTCTTTCAATACCTTGCTTTTTTTTTCGTTCTCTTCTTTCCTCCTTTGTTTCGATTGTCGCTGCATCAATCCTTAAATTCGGATTCGACGCAGAGTTTATAAGTTCATTGTCAATTTTATCATATAATACATGCATTTTCCTGATATTCTCATCAAACTTGCTTAGAGATAAAGTATCCAAAACACCTACATATTCTGAACTTACAAATAGTCTCAAAGTGTCTGAATTCTCATCCAAATAACCGATTGGTACGTCTAATTTGATGTTTATCCTAATTGCGACGAGATTGTTTGAGCCAATTCCACTTTCTCTGAAACCGCAGGACATGGCAACGTTATACAACTTCGAAGCTATCTCAAAATCTCTGCATTTGACATGCAGTATGAAAGGCTCATACTTATAAAGAATATACCTAGTACTCCCCGTGACTTGTTCAGATGATATTTGTTTGCTGAACGCTTCGAAAGCAAACTCATTTTTTGACCTCAAATCATCTAACCAGCCAAGAACTTTTTCACGATTGTGAGTAACGTAAAGCCACTTGCCTCCTTGACCTTTACCACCTATCTTGACCTCTCCATTGTAGGATTTTGTACCTTCCAAAAATACACTGACCCTTCCGGAGCATGATGAGGTGGTTACCATATCAGCGCTGGTGTTGATGAGATCTATAATTGGAAGGCACAGTTCATCGATGGTCCCTTTAGGTGACAAATCTGGCTGGGCCGAGCCTATTTCATTTAAAATTGCCCTCTTCTTCTGCTCAAAAGCATTTTGTACAGCCATGTGTGTGTTATGAAATTCTAAGTAATGTGCCACTTTTTGCTATAGCAGTGTAAAATTACACTTTTTTCCATCATCAGATATTCTTAATGACTATACTTTATAAAAAGAAAGGAGGCAAGTGGAAGTCACTATTATAACCTCGAAAATTCGAGATGACCGTAGCATACACGCTTGTCGCCTGCTTAGATTAGAGAGTCAAAAATAAAAACTAACACTCACGATGGGGGTCGAACCCATAATCTTCTGATTAGAAGTCAGACGCGTTGCCATTACGCCACGCAAGCTTGTATTTGATTGGAATAGTGGTCCTTGAAACTCGGTAAGTCACGTTAAAAGTAACACATCTCCCAGATGAACGCTAGCAGTTACTTAAAAGGGTAATTGCTAGCTGCATCTGAAACGGACGAAGACACACGGTCCAAAGCAGTAATAGCAGACCACATATATAAATAGCAGTATTGCAGGAAGCTAAAATGCTGATCTAGATACATAGAAATAGATGAACAAGTTTAAGTTTAGATCTGAAGTTCCTGTAATACTTGGATAAGTAAGTTCGCTACGTGACAATTGGTAGCGCCGCGTAAGACTCGAAGGTTAGAATCAGGATAAGGAAAGTACCGTTTGTACTAAGAAGTAGTTCGTGGTAGAAAACTGGATCACACGAATTACTTGGCCTAACGACGTCTAATCTACGAACAGGTAACCTAGCAGGTGAAGCGAGTAGATGGTTTTTAGAATACCAAATGGAAAAGGACCTTCCACAAATGCACTACACAACGTTCACCAGCGATTTAAAGGATCGTCTCCTCCAAAGTGTCGATACGTACAAAATAGAACTTGCGTTAGAAAGATTGACACAAACCGGTAATGTTCACGATTATGATGCGCAGTTCGAGTCGTTACGTCTACTATTACCACCAAACTGTAGATCAGAATATTCCCTGATTAATAGTTACACTAGAGGCTTGAAAGGTTACATAAGGAAAGAATTACGGCTCAGAGGACCTATCACTATCCATGATGCTAAGGAAATGGCATATCGTGCTGAAATGATAGACGACATGGACTTCCCATATTTTAATGGATCAAGTCAAAGAATTCTGCACAACGCCGACCCAGACGCTATGGAGATCGACGCTATATACTCTAGACGCACTCGTAATCAGAGATTAGGAGTTAGACCAAAATACTCGAATGACGATAACAATGAATGGAAGAAAAAACTTCAAATTATATGCTCCCGTCACCGCCTATGCTTTAATTGCGGAGAACCAGGCCACTTCCCTAGAATGTGTCCGCTGAAATACCGCAGTAAAGCGAATCCTACCAAAAATGCGAGTTCTCCCTAACCCACAACACTATTCTCTACAAGAATCAGATGATTCCGAATTCGAGAACTTTACAGACTGTCAGGAATACATGTCTAACATAATATAAAAATAAGAAAAAAAATCGCAAAATAAAAAAAATGCAAACAAAAATAGACCGTTCGATGCACCTTTATCGCATCAGCAATGCGAGCCGGAGGAACTGAAAAAGCTTGGAATCAAACCAGAGCAATTTATCAAGCGAATCCGCAGACATTTTTTAAATCCATCCAGATTAGATTTTAGACCAAAACACAGAACCGTTATAAATAGAGAGGACCGCCTCGTCCCAGAAGAAGCTAACCGTTTGTGAAGTAATAAGAACAGTCTCACTCAGGAAGAAATAGACCCCTTATCTTAGAAAGAAATTTTACAATCAAAAAGAATTAGGAATGCATTACCTACTAGCGTAACCACAAGTTCGGTCAAACAAGACTACATGACGACTCTACACCCGATGGTCATTAAGAAACCATTAATAGGTAGACGACGCGAATTCCTAACAGAGTCGGTAGACCATCACCAAATTAAGGTGTTACTGGAAAGTGGTGTCCCTAGGAGCATTGTTTCAAAGAAGATAGTAGAACAACTACAATTGACTATTCACCCAGCATCGGCATTAGCTGTATGTGGTGCAATTAACGGAACCAGCAAAGAACAGGTCAAGCTGTGACTATTCCATTTTACCTCCATAATAAGTGGTATTATGTAGACGCGTATGTTGTGATCAACACCAGTGATAAGGTGATCATAGGAAACCCAATTTTAGAACAGTATGCTGCACTGCCCTTCGGTCTAGTAAACGCCCCTAGTACATTTGCTCGATATATGGTCGATCTATTCCGCGACTTAGACTTTGCAGTAGTTTACTTGGACGACATACTAATTTTTAGTAGCACAAAAGAAGAACACTGGCAACAGTTAGATAAAATACTGAGTCATTTGAAAGAGGTAAAACTAATCGCAAAAAAAGATAACTGTAAACTTGGCCAGGAATCTGTACACTTCCTAGGCCACCAAGTTTCCAAACATGGCATTAAACCACTGCAAGAGAAATGCGAAGCAATTAGGAAAATGGAATTAAGGAAAGAGATTGAGAGCGTACAACGCTTCTTAGGAATGTGTAATTTCTACAGAAGGTTCATCCCTAACTGTAGTCAAATTGCTCAACCACTAGTGAACTTCTCATCACAAGAGGAATATTGGTCTAAAAGACAAGAGGAAGCAATAGAAAATCTTAAGAAGGCGTTGAGCTCCGCACCATTATTAACCCCATTTACCACTGGAGATAACTACAGACTAGCAACAGACGCCAGTATGCAGGGACTAGGTGCGGTACTAGAAAGAAATTAGATAACAAGGTGTTAGGTGTGGTTAGTTATTTTAGTAAAACTCTCCAAGGTCCACAAAAGCACTACCCACCGGGAGAATTAGAACTGTTGGCTATCATACAAGCGCTCGAACATTTTCGGTACCTATATAAAGCACACACTGATTGGTTATATGAAACCCAATGGTTCAGACATAATTCGGAAAATTGCTGATAAGGATTTGGTTATAATTTATCTTCTTTTATACTAAGTTCTGGTCAATTAATAGAACTTTATCTTACTGTTGCGGTAAATTCTATTATTAGAATTTACCTACTCCAATTTATACGAATAAGTGTATAGTCGTAGTCACTTATTCCAACATAAATATGTTCAAGATAAAAATAAACTAGGGAATCTACCATAAGTGCAATGTAACGACTCACATCACTTATATATATAAATTCCAAGTTGATGTTCAATTAATGGATCTTTGACTCCAAGTGCACCCACCAATAGAACGTCATTTCAACATTCTTCATCCTGAAACAAAGACTACTTATGTGAATAATGATGAACCTACTTGTTCCAGCATGAACCTACTTGTTTCAACAATATTAGCAACGATTACCTACCTTTGCTGATCAACAAAACTGCTCATATTCTCTTGCATCAGTGTCGTCCGTAACAAAAGATTTTTGTTCCAAAGTATCCGATATAGTGTAACGGCTATCACATCACGCTTTCACCGTGGAGACCGGGGTTCGACTCCCCGTATCGGAGTATTTTTTAGCGTAATACCCGTTTTTCATGTAGTCTTTTTTTTTTTTTCTTTCGGTAGTTCCATCAGGGAAAAAAAATTTTCTTTTCGGAGGAGAACAAGGAAGGAAGAAAATTTAAGAATGATAGCTAGATCGTCTATTCCTTAATACGAAAGAGGGATTTGTATTTTTTATATTATATCTTCTCAATAGTTATCAAACTTAGACATTGACCCTCGAAAGTGCCAACATAATTAAAACAAAAAAGAACTAAGAATAAAAGGAATGATGGGTGCTTGGTTATTTATCCTTGCTGTTGTTGTTAACTGTATCAATTTGTTCGGCCAAGTGCATTTCACAATATTATACGCTGATTTAGAGGCCGATTACATTAATCCAATTGAATTATGTTCTAAAGTCAACAAGTTGATTACACCTGAAGCCGCCCTACATGGTGCCTTGTCACTATTGTTTCTCTTGAACGGTTATTGGTTCGTATTTTTGGTGAATCTACCAGTGTTAGCTTACAATTTGAACAAAATCTATAATAAGATCCAACTTTTGGATGCCACCGAAATATTTAGAACTTTGGGTAAGCATAAAAGAGAAAGTTTCCTGAAGCTGGGGTTCCACCTATTGATGTTCTTCTTTTATTTATACAGAATGATTATGGCTTTGATTGCCGAAAGTGGTGATGACTTTTAATCTACTAGAGTAAAGGGCAGAGAATAGTAAACAAGCGACAGTTACACATGAATTGAAAGAAAGCTGAAGATAAAAAAGAGGATATACAGTATATTTGAATCCTGTATTTTTGTCCTCTTCACTTTGCTTTTGTTTTCTACATTGCTAGTGGGAGTCATTTAAATTTTTTTTTATTATAATAAGCATTTGTTTTCTTTTCCCAGAGTAAGAAGGATCGGTAACGAAAGAGGTTACTGTATAAATGTACACATATATATTTGTATAGTTAGTATGCCATACAAACAACAAAAATAAACGAGAAAAAAAGGTAGGAATTGCTATTCCTATGGTTATGATCCAGGACAGGAGGAAAAGAGTCCCCCCCAAGAACAAAATTAAAAAGGGACTAGGTCGCTCACAAAGGGGTGTGTGTAGAGAGAAAAAAACTTGGGTTGAATCTAAATGAAAATGAAAATTTCTATACATAAATAACGAAGAATAAAATACTAATAATGATGAAAAAAATAAATAAAAATGGTAAATCGTAAAAAAAAAAAGGGAAATATCAAAACCTAATCATGAAAAAAATTCATATGATAATTTTTTTTTAAATTTATGATTTTTCAGTTTTTTTTTGGTAGTTGTTATTGTAAGATGCGTTGCTTAGAAAAACTTACCAGTTTCGTAAACTTCACCTCTTTTACTAGCCATTCTAACAGCAGAGTTCTTACTTTCCTTGATGATAGCCACCCTCATGTCAGCCAAGACGTTTTGAGCGGCATTTGAGTGACGGTAAACACCACCACTGAAAGCTTTAGTAGCGTCCTTACCTAATGCAGTCTTAATTAAAGTTTCACCACCTGGATGCTCAGATATATAGCCAGATACGTCGTGAACGATACCAGAGATGATAACCAAACCCTTGTTTTCCTTAGATTTAGCCAAGAAGGTTTGTTTGTCCCACAATGGCAAATCAGTCAACACTGGACCCCAGTTTATCTTGGCCTTCTTTTGGTTGATCTTCTTTTGTTCTTGTTGAATCAAAGCTTCTTCAATAGCGTTTTGGGAGAATTTTTTCAAATCGTATGCTAGACCAACCAAGGATGTCAAGTAGATGATGACTTTAGTTGGATCGTATTGGTACCACTTGATAGCGTTTCTGTAATCAGTTGGGAATTCGTGATGGAAGTTATGGTAACCTTCACCGAAGGTGACAATGGCGGTAATCCAGTTGTCACGAGGGGTTCTTCTGTCGTCGAATGGTTGGGTACCGATGTAATGAGCCATGGAGTTGATGCAAAAGGTGGCTTGTTGAATGACAAAGACACGAATAAAACCGGCGTAGATCAAACCACCCATGTAGTCGTTGAAGAAGTAACCACAGACAAGAGTTGGAATGACGAAAGCGGTTAGAAGCATCAACAGAATGTAGTGTCTGTGTTGGAATCTAATGGTCCAGTCATCAGTCATATCGGTGATATCAGCTCTAGCCTTGTACTTTGGATTTGGTTTCAAAAGCATCCAACCCATGTGGGAGTACCATAGACCTCTACGAGCATCATAAGGATCTCTCAAGGTATCAGTGTAACGATGGTGAATTCTGTGGGAGTGGCCCCACCATTTAGCGGAACCTTCGACGGAAGCACAACCGAAGACGGCGTAGAATAATCTTAAAGGCCAGTGGGCGGAATAAGATCTATGAGACCATAATCTATGGTAACCTGCAGTGATGGAAACACCACCGACGGCGTAGTAAAAAAAGGAGAAAACGAAAACGTTTAAATGCAGAGGGACTTTACCGGAAAGAGCAAAGTACCAACCAAGGATTGGCATACCACAAACGAGGACCATGTTCAACCAGTTCAAATGTTGGTGCCAGTTGTTCAAAGTCCACGCTTGTTCAGAAATGTGAATTCTGGTTTTAGCTTGTTCCTTCTCTTGAATGTCCTTCTCCAACAGGCGGTCCAAGTTAGACTTTTCCTTCCCGTTCTTGTCGAATTCCACGGAGACCATCTCCTTGGAACCCATCAGCGAACCAAACCCGTTGACAATTCTTGGGGCCTTTTTGTTCAAACCAGTGGCCAGAATGTTGGCCTCGGTCAAGTCGACTTCATCGACGATACCGCCAGTGGTGGACTCATCCTTTGGGAATTGGTCGTCAATCAACTCAATAGTAGTTCCAGAAGTGGGCATGTTTGCTGTAATGTTCTTAGTGCTGTATATAATGTGATCACCGCGACTCTCTACGACTATGATGTTCTATTCTAGGTAATAGAAGAGAAAAGGAGGGAAGGAAGAAGTAGTAGGGAGAGAAATAGAACAATAAAATGAATCAAGATCTGCCCCCATATATATATGTATATGCAGATTTGCAAGACTCGATGAGCCAGGAGCCGATGATTTGCTGCATACATTGTTAACTACTATTATTTCAAGCTCTGTGTGCCACTTTCATAGCCGTAACAATAGGGATAGGTGTCTCTGTGTGAGCAAGACTCGTAGAAGCACACCCGGTTGGGCACTAGATAAGGTTTGTTGAGCGTTCAACGTCCGAACGAAGGCTACCGACGCTGCGAGAGAAACTTAAGCCGTTATTACCTCTGCCTGCTGTGGGTGATGCGATAGCTTATGGACAGCGCCAGAGCCAAGCCAACTGCGGCGGCCTGCAGAGAAGGCTGGGGATACCCGAAATAGTTCGCTCAACAGCTTTTCTCCTCTACGAGGGCCCACCAGATAAGCGCCTTTGTTGGGCCCGCTAACCCCGGGGCACGCCCGGGCTCGGAGTTAGTTTTTGGCCACCGGGTTCTTTTTAACCGACAAAACGTTCGAACTTATTTTGTTCCGGGGTCTTCGGCCGTGCGAGGTGATGGCATCTGGTCCATTGCCCCCCCCGCCCGCCCCTAATGTGAAATTGTCGTCACGTGATACCGTAACCCGGACCTTCTGTATATATCCGCTAATTCTTGAGTTATTTCCGTTTTGTCTTTTTTTTTTTCCTTCCTTTTTTTTTTTTCTCCGCCCGGCAAATGAGGCGAAATGCGTGAGAAAGAAAGCATGAGCAGTGCGAAAATTGAAAACTTCATAGATGGATGACCTTGAACATCGCTATATCATCTCCTATACAAAAGCGGTAGACCCTTTGAACGAGAAGCTTTTTTTTTTTTAGTTTAAAGTAACTACGTGCAAGCATACGGGCACTTCTCAACACTGTCTTTTCCAGCCAAAGCTATTCAATGCCTCAGAATACAAGACACACGTCCATCGTGGAGATGCTTTCTACCCCACCTCAATTACCGAGTTCCACGGATTCGCACAGTTTGCGCGATCAGGAGGACAAGAATAGTGGCGGGAACCAAAGCGACACAGAATCATTACACAAATCTATTTCGCACTCGTCTTCCTCGTCTTCTCTTTCCACGCTGGATAACACGGAGTACGCAAACAACAATAGCCAGTCCCTGTCCACCTTGAACTCGCAGAATCTGCTGTCCGTCCATAAGCAAGAATGGCAACATACTCCGCTTTCGAGCCTGGTGGAGCAGAACAAGTTGATTCTCATCAGAGGTTCTATCTCCGTAGAGGAAGCGTTCAATACGCTGATCAAGCACCAACTGACGTCTTTGCCAGTGGAAAATTTCCCAGGGGACATGAATGGTCTGACATTCGATTATAACGATCTCAATGCATATTTGCTTCTCGTACTGAATAGAATTAAAGTGAGCGATGACAAGATCACCTCAGATTGTCAGAACGGGAAGTCCGTGCCTGTGGGCGAGATAGTGAAGCTAACCCCTAAGAATCCATTCTACAAATTACCTGAGACGGAAAACCTATCGACGGTGATAGGCATTCTCGGTGCAGGTGTGCATCGTGTTGCTATCACAAACGTGGAAATGACGCAGATCAAAGGTATTCTTTCTCAACGTCGTTTGATCAAGTATCTATGGGATAATGCGAGGTCGTTTCCTAACTTGAAGCCTCTGTTGGACTCTTCGCTGGAAGAGCTGAACATTGGTGTTCTAGACGCAGCTCGTGATAAACCCACCTTCAAGCAATCCCGTGTCATATCCATCCAAGGTGACGAGCACCTAATAATGGCTCTACACAAAATGTACGTCGAGAGAATCTCTTCCATCGCCGTGGTGGACCCTCAGGGAAATCTGATTGGTAACATTTCTGTAACAGATGTTAAGCACGTCACTAGAACCTCCCAATACCCTCTATTACACAACACCTGCCGCCACTTTGTCTCAGTTATTCTGAATTTGAGAGGTCTAGAGACCGGTAAGGACTCCTTCCCCATTTTCCATGTGTATCCAACAAGTTCATTGGGAAGGACTTTTGCGAAATTGGTGGCTACCAAATCCCACAGATTATGGATCGTACAACCAAGTGATAATCAACAATCTGCATCTTCCGAAAAATCCGCATCTCCATCGCCAAGCAACCTCCCTGTAACGACATTGCCATCGCTCGCCTCTTCATACCATTCGAATACACACTCTTCTAGGATGGCTAATTCCCCAGTTCTGAAATACTCAGACGCAACAAACAACAAAATAAATGTAAATATAAATTTGGGCGGTTCTCCGCCACCTCAATCGCAATCTTCATCGGCATCCATGCCACCACCTCAATCCTCGAACAGTTCCTCCGCATCTCCAACTCCAGCCCATTTCGAAAAGGAATATAGAACGGGAAAGCTGATAGGTGTTGTGTCTTTGACTGACATATTAAGTGTCTTGGCAAGAAAACAAACTCACCATAAGGAAATTGATCCGCAAATGGCAAGAAAGCAAAGAGGGCATGTTGGTTGAAAATTACTGCAAAAAAAGAGCTGGCTTCATTTGACTACATATGTGTGTATATATATATATATATATATATATTTATATAGATATATAGGATTGTTTTTTCAAATTCCTTTGTTCAAACTTAGTAAGTTGTAGTTTTTTCCCATCATATACACAGACGAAGTTTGGCTCTGTCTCTTTCCCTTTTTTTCCTCATATAAAAGTATACACCACCCATAATAAGCTGCAAAAAGTTCCGAAAGAAATGGCACGCAAGATGTTCAAGCTTCAGACTACAATCAAATTGTAACCACACCACAGGCTTTGCTTTTCACAGTTTACATGATAAGATCAACGGTTAAGAATCTCCTCACTAGGAGACATTATCAGCCAAACCTGAAAAGAAATCCGCCAACCACTTTGCTTTTGAAGCAAAAAATACGATTGGCTCAAAATGTCGACAACACCAGTAATGAAAGCCCCATTTCATTTTCACAGACAATATCTGAGGTATTCAGTGTCTTGCAGCCAAATGCGCCAGATCCAGATGAAGACAAAACCGCCGCTTTGGAACGTGATCTCCTCTTGACTGAACGTCTAGATAACGGCGAGCTTAGCGCGATCATAAACAAACACTTCCATCCATCGTCGTCGTCGTCGCGTAACAATCAATTGATAGACACGGAGGTTTTGTTGCAAAATTTCCCGAGGCTAAATGAGAATGATCTCGTTCTATTGAATTTTGCCATAGATGAAAACATCCAGCGAGATTGGAATGGTTTAAAGCAAGACTTCATTCAACTATGGTATTTCAAATCGTTCGGCTTCATTGGGCCTCGATCCCGATTCGTTCAGACAAACTCACACTCTTCACTGAGGTCCCAATTCTTGCAACTTCCATTGATCGAGTATAATTGGTTACTTCTACAGAATAATAAAAGTATAAATTTATCGCCTACCAACCTACGAAAGCTGACCGACATTTTCCAGTTAGATGATAAAAAGTTCACTTGGAAAAGCATAGATCCGTTCAGTAAGGCTATAATCTCATTTGTCGTTTTCGTTTCCATATTTGTGTGGCTTGATGAAAGTGCAAAACAAAAAAATAAGAGGCTATCTGTGGAGAACACCACAATGCCAGTGTAAAAGTTGGGGTAGCCTTCGTTCTTGTAATTAAGGCGGTTAGACATCAGTCATTAACGATATTTTGTTTTACTGATTTTTTATATATGATACATTAGGTTATCCAAGTAAATATATTCTTCTAACTCTAAGAAAGCACTCCTCAGATCAAACACGAAAATACCTGCATTGGTAGAAAAATCACCAATGACAACAACCCTTCTCTCTCATTTCGTGTCTTTTCTCAGAAAAAATGTGCTAGAGCAGTATTTCTTTTTAGTATATTATGTATATGCAATGTTTCTATCATTATTAAAATCTTCTTTATGGTACAAAACAGGAAAACGAAGAATGAAAAGCAAACTGATCGATAGAAAAGGAACGTATGAAGAAACCGTAGGTCTAACCGAAGATGAAGGCATCAAACAGATAAAAATCGGCAATGGGAAATTCATCAGCAAGTCTCTTTTTTCCATTCCCTCCTCAGTCAGCACCTTCATCGTCCTCGTCATCGTCGTCATCGTCGTCCATATCGTCCATATCATCTTCCCAAGATTTCTCTACTGTCTCTTTCACTCTTTTGACGTACTGTGATTTATGATCTTTGAATAACGTCGCAGCTTCCACGTTTGCTGGCGAGGCCGGATTTGGATCATTGAACAAACTTTGAATAGATGTCAATATAGATGCCACATCATATGTTGGAGTCCATCTGTTTTGTAAAATGTCCAGACAAATTTCGCCATTCGCATAAACGTTGGGATGGAACATTTCACTCAAAAATTTGACATGCGGTGGCTTATTAGGATATTCTTCGTCAAACTCCAACAATAACCTAAATGTGCCATCTTCATACGAAGTATCAGCTGGTCCAATAATCATAGCATTCCATACCATGACGTTATCAGGTAAAGGTGAAGCAGACACTCCTGGGGGGGCATCTTCCTTCATACGTTTGAAGTCTCTCATTAGTCTTCTTCTAGCTGGTGTTGACATGTCGTTCTACCTGGTTATTCGTTTCTTAATTGCCGAATAAAATTCCTGGAAATTCGACCTTTGTCAACTTTTCTAATTCAACCTTTATCTCATCTACCTCACTACTTAATATTCCTTTCCTTTTTTTTCTCTTAGCAAACTCCATTTGCTTCATTTCCATTTCCACAGTTTTCTTCTTTTCGCGACTACCCGGAAAGCCATTCCAGTATGATAATCGCCGGATATGTAACATACTATTCGACCAAAACCAGTTATTACGGTAGCTTCCGAATATGTATTTGTTCACTGATATATAGTAAGAGTGCGGATAGCTCATACTTTATCTAATTGTAGTTTCTCTGTATGTTTCATCAAGTTGCCCAATTTTAGTACTACATCAGTTCCATATCCAGGCATCGAATGTAAGGACAAATCACCGTTCCAATATTCGGCATATACTTTGCACATGGCCAAACCAATACCCAGTTTGTATCTAAAAGAGCGCTTTAATAATTCGATTAAGGGGGTTTCGTATTTCATATGGCCATTGATTATGCTAGGATAACTCATTGGTTCCAATGACGTATGCATGTATGGTTTCAGTGTCATTGGCGGTATCGACTTAGACTTGGGACTGTAATTGGTATTGGAATGAACTTGATCATAAATAGAAACTGTCTGCAAACCAGGCAACTTATGAAAATTGTTCAAAGATTCTTGAGCTCTTTCCTTAGATTTACCAAAAGACCATAGGTTTTCATCGTCGTGTAGTATACCACCAGCTTTATCCGAAATCCTGAACAGATAGGATTCATCATTACTTACTACAGTGACTATGATTGGCTGCGGCTTTTCTAATCCCTTACGGATATAATGCTTCATGGTTGCTTCATAAGTGTTTCTCAAGATTTCCCCCAACAAATACTTTAGATGGGTGGGCAAAAAGTAGAAGGTTAACTGAGTGTCACCTTCAACAATAAATTCAGGCATGGGAATATCCTTAAAGTACATATCTTGAATGAATTTTTGAGCTTCTTCACTGGCTTCCAATAAATACTTCTTGGCATTGCACTCCTGGAATATATCACCTAATACCAAAGTGTTTTCCCTTTTACCACTAGTGTAGTTGGCTGTGATGCTGACATGTTCTTCCACAATCAGTCTTCTTGATATTCGGGCCCTTAACAAATCGGATAGTAACTCATCCATTTTCTCACGGGGATAGAGATTCAAAATTGTACATTCTAGTGCTCCCATAATTAAGTGTGGTAGATTAAGTGTATTGAAGCCCTCTAACATACTTTTGATAAAGTCGGCAAATTGAGAAGCATCTTCTAAAGTCCTTATAGTCGGATACTTTCTAAAACTTTCAAAAATGTTGTAATATGATTCATAGACTTGAACAAAATGGAAGTTGTTCACAACGTTGAAAGGCAGTTGTTGCAGTTGATCTAGTTTATGCGCGATTCTGATCACAAGTTCCCCCTTAACAAACTTCCCAGAGTTGATGATCTTCGTTCTGGTTAATTTGGTAGAATCGTCATAATATTGTGCCAATTGAGTTAATGACACCGGATTCGGGTTTCGCTTCAAGTAGTTATCCACTAAAACTGTTCTGTTATGGTAGTAGTGCTGCGGGTTGATATATTTGGAGTTTGAGGGATATGCCTTCATGGTCTCCATGATATAAGGTGCTAATTCCTCATTTACGGGCCCTATGCAGTACTTCGTAAAATCAGGGATTTGGGAAATATTTGATGTCCTAAGGAAGTGTCTATACCTTACGCAATTAAAGTGATACTTGGACATGATGCTGGAACTATCCTACTCATTGACTGACTTCCCAATTCTTTCTTCCTGCATTTCTCCCTAACCACCGAAGTATGTGTCCTATCCCATTTTATTTTCCACGGTCGGGCGATGATCTTAAAAATTGAGGAAATTCGGACAACTCAGTGCTTCTCCCTATAATAAAACAACTCGATTCGCTTATAAAGTGATAAAGTATGGTAGAGTTTAATATGTAGTCTATGAGCGTATGCTAGCTTCTTCTATATACGCACTCAAAGTATTGTTGGCAATATTAATGAATGCCAATTCAGGTTCACCCTCTTCTTGGAAAGTCTCGGCGATCTCTTTATTAATAGCTATTAACAGCCCCAAATCCCATTTGTTTCTCAAACTCACAAAAAATTTCATGTATGTTAACACCAAAAGTAGATCACCTTGTGTTCTCTTCTTTTGCTTGATAACGGAAAAACATATCTTAGCAATGCTATGAATGGAAGCCATGCGATCTTCATTAATGGATATGTAAGGTCTGGGGGGGAGTTTTGGCGGCATCTGTGCACTATCAGCAGTATTCATGGATTCACGTTGTTCAGGCGAAGAAGCTGCTTCGCTGCTACCGGAAGCCTCCGGAGATTTAATCATCATGTCCCTTAAGATGTCAAGAACAGCAATTTTAACCGTTATATATGGACAATTTAGCAGCGTTTCAAAAATAAACGTATATGATGTGTTCTCAGGCATTAGACATAAGACCCTTCTCAGAAGCGTGAATTCCATTAACTTCGTGTCGTTGTTTGGTTCATTGCAAGTTTTCATCAGTAACATTTGTAAAAAAGCAGTAGTAATGTGTCCTGGGAGTTCCTGCAGATTACTTTTTATTTTTTGCGTGGAAGTCTTAGTTATGGATACCCATAGCCAATATCGCACGGTGCTTTCCAGAAACTTATTGTCGTAGATTTCTGAAAACAATGAAGCGGTTGTACATCGGATGTACAGATAAATTGCATTTTGGACGTTAAGTTCTGACAACAAATGTATGCCACTTTTGGAATAGTGTATTGCCGATAAGATTACTATCCCATATTGATCGAGCTTTATATTTTTTTCTTCGGCAAGCTCCTTGATTTGGTATGCATAGGATACCTCATATATTAGTTGATTAATTTCCTCTTGAAGTTTGACAGTTGAAGCTTTGGAATCTAAACGAACACAATCATAGATATGTTTAGATTCCTCTAAACATTCCTCAAAACAGTCTTTTATATCAACGTCCAATGAAGTAACATATTCGTAGTATTGATGGCATATATTTAGAAGAGAAGCATTAGCCTCATTTTCATCCATTTTCTTATGCATCAACCCATCGAAGTACATTCTGTCAATATTACCTGGCTTGTTCTTAAGACCGTAACCAATCGAAAATACAGCTAGCTTAGCAAGGAGCTTTTTCTGCAAAACCAACTCATCTTCTAGGATTTTTTCAAGATCGCATCCATCAATATCATCGGTGAGTTTATCTGATGGCTGTTGTGGGACATAAGTTGTACAAAAATCGTAAACCCTGCGCAAAATGAAGTGTATATCATCCATATCTTCGACGTTACTTCTTATATACTTGACAATTGCAGAAATTGCCATGGCCAGAAATTTAGACGGGTATAAAGTATCGACACGCCTCAGAACCGAACCCATAAAGTCGAAGAGAACATAAACTTTCAAATTGGGGATGAAATCTACAATTTTTCTGCCCACACAATTTTCAATCTCCGGACAAATATCTGATACTCCTTTATCATTATTTGTTGCTTCATCACTGGCAGGATCAAGAAAATCTTCATCAGAACCGTCAGTTCCAGTCAAATCTATACTAAGGCCTGATACTAATTCACAAGCGGTTAAGAGGCATTCCTTGGGATTCCCATTTATACCTAGCTCACTAAAGCAATTCATTACACCAGAAAAAATGGGACTTAGAGCTAAATGCTTCTTGACATCGATATTTTTGCTTGAGATAAACTCCAATAAGCCCTTAGGCAAATCCCAAGCGATCTCTTTTACGGTATCTGGATTTTCTCTGAGCAATTTTAACAGGACTTCCAAATAATGACTCTTTTCTTTTACGGAGTTTTTTGCGTTGACCTGCTCATCATACGTATCAATTATTGTTACCAAAGAGACAGGATCATCTTTCTCCTCTTGAAAAGCCCTACTGAGACTATCAGAGATTGTTTCAATTGATTCTCCCATAATTTCTGCCCTTCTCTTCCCGGCAGTGAAGACCTTTATCTTTAAAACCTATGATAATTGTCATTCCTTCCATCTCTACATGAGAGAGATTTTTTGACTTCAGCGCAAATCGGTTTCATAAAGAAACGAAGGGAAAAATGAACAATAACAAATACAAACAAACGCCAAACTTCTACAGCGAAAAATATTGAGGCCTATCACAAGATTCGAGCCAGCGACTTGAATTTTCGTGGCATAGGAAACATCGAGTCGTGAATCATTCGTCAAGATGAGCGAACAAAGTCAGTTGGATGATTCCACCATAGATAAGCTGATTCCACAGATCTTCAATGAGATGAGATCTAACCTCAACAGCACCACCAACAGACCCTCTAAGAGTACCGAAAATGGAACAAATGATAACATGCTGTCTGCCAATACTTCTTTAAGGCCATTTAATTCAATCACGACACAGTCTTTACTCAAAGAATCGGAATCCCTAGATAAAATAACGGCAATGATACGAAACGTTACAGGTGCATTGAAAAATAATTTACCCGTATATGTTAACCAAGTAAACGAGGTATGTAAATCTACGAATTCCATATTGGATTCATGGATCAACATCCATTCTCAAGCAGGCTATATTCATAAATTGATGAGTGATCAAACGTATTTAAAGCTAATTAACGACAGGCTGAACTACGAGAAGGCTAACACAAATGATGAAGATGGAAGCACTTTGCACAGCGTGATTGCATTGAAAAAGAAGGAGGTTTTGGATTTAAAGCAAAAGTTAGAAAATAAGAAGAGAGAGAAAGAGGACGTACCAGCGAAGTCGACAAATCAAGGACTAAATCCAAGGTACGGCGTACAATCCGGGAGAAGGCCGTTGTCTTCCAATGGTAATGGTAATAACGGTAGAGTGAGGAAGCCAACTGTTCCTGCTTCGAAGAGGCCTAGTGGTATACCAAGGGTTACTAATAGGTGGACGAAACCCACTGCTAGTAGTTCGAGAAAGATGTTTCGCTAATGGATCCTATTTGTGAGGTTTTTATGAATTATATTATGTCAGTAGACAAATACGACATGTTTAATAAATATTTTTGTTTAGTTTAGTTTTTTTTTTCTTCCGTGGTTTATTTAACTTTTGTCCCTGCTATGTATTATTACATATTTGCTGTCGAAAAAGAAAAGAACAATAAATAAATAAGGCTTCAAATGAATATTTTACATTATAAATGAGAACAAAAGGGTTCATGCTTTAGTTTCAGCTGGAACTTGATCTTCCAACAAAACCAATAAATCAGAAGAGTCCACATTTTCACCCTCAGAGACAAATACTTCTTTAACTTGTCCATCAGATGGAGAAGAGATGATCATTTCCATTTTCATGGCACTCAATACGGCTACTGGTTGGCCCTTCTTTATCAAAGAGCCCTTATGGACTTTAACTTCCACAATGACGCCTGCCATTGGAGCACCAATGTGTAGTGGATCATGCATGTCTGCCTTTGATTTAGTGACAGTTGCCACTTTTAGTGATCTGTCGACAACACGAATCTTTCTCATTTCACCATTCAAGTCAAAGTATACTTCTCTTTCGCCGGTCTTCTTGTTCAAGTCACCAACAGCTTGTAACTTGATGATCAAAGTTTTACCTTGTTCGATAATAACTTCGATTTCCTCATCAGTCTCCAGTGGAGACAGGAAACTTCTTGTTGGTAGTACGGACAAGTCACCGTACGTTTCTCTCATCTTTTGGAAGTCTTCATAGACTCTTGGATACATGTTATAAGAAGCGACATCGCATTCATTGATATCACCGAATCTGTTTTGCAAGTCTTCTCTAATTTTTTCAAGATCGAATGGCTCTAACTCTAAGCCCGGACGACAGGTCAACTTTCTTCTCTTGTTTCTTAGTACATCAGATCTAAACGGTTCAGGGAACCCACCATATGGTTGACCAATCAAACCCTCAAAGAAGTCCATAACAGAGTCAGGGAAATCTAAAGAATTTGCTAAACGTTTAACATCATCTGGGGTTAATTTGTTTGAAACCATAAACTGTGCTAAGTCACCAACAACCTTGGAGGTTGGAGTAACTTTGACAATATCACCTAGTAAGTAGTTAGCTTCTCGGTAGGCCCTCTTAGTTTCAGCCCATTGTTCGCCAAGACCCAATTGTTGAGCTTGGAATAACAGGTTAGTCAACTGACCACCTGGGATTTCATGTTGATAAACTTCTGGATCCGGACCCTTTAGGTCAGCTTCGAAACAAGAATATAGCAACCTCATTTCCGCCCAGTAGGCGTCTAATTCACGAACATGTTCAACGTTGATACCTGTGTCGATGTTACCCTCTAATGAAGCCAACAAAGCATTGATAGATGGTTGAGAAGTTAGACCAGACATAGAGTTGATGGCTACATCAACAACATCGGCACCCGCAAGGGCGCATGCAGCCATGGATGCAACAGCAGTACCAGCCGAGTCATGGGTATGGACATGGATTGGAAGATCAGGATATTTGGCTCTTAGGGACCCAATTAGTAGTTTGGCGGCTGCTGGTTTCATGGTGCCTGCCATATCCTTGATACCCAAGATGTGAGTGCCCATTTTAACAATTTTTTCAGCGATTTCTAAATAGTAATCCAAGTTGTATTTTTTACCTGGTTGAAGCATGTCACCTGAAAAACAAACGGTGGCTTCAACAACACCACCGGCCTTCTTCACAGCATCTACACCAACTTTCAATTGGTCCAAGTCATTCAAGGCATCAAAGACTCTGAATATATCAACACCATTATCCTTCGCTTGCTTAACGAAATGGTCAATAGCATTGTCCGGTAAAGAAGAATAAGCCACACCATTGGCACCACGCAACAACATTTGGAAGGGAATGTTAGGCACTAAGGCTCTCAATTTTCTTAGACGTTCCCATGGGTCTTCGTGCAAGAATCTCATAGCGACATCGAATGTGGCACCACCCCAACATTCTAGGGCGAAAGCACCGGCAAGCGCGTGTGCAGTGGTGGGAGCAATCGTAGCCAAATCATGCGTTCTTACTCTCGTTGCCAGTAGAGACTGATGAGCATCTCTCCAAGTGGTATCCATTAATAAAGTACCGTTGAACTGTCTTACCTGTTTGGCAAATTCGGCTGGGCCCTTTTCTAATAGCACCTGTCTCCATCCGGAAGGTGGTGTGGTCTTTGTAACGTTGATAACATTGCCCTGGGAATCATGTAAATGAGGAATACTTGGGTTTGAACCTAATTTTGGCGAGCCAATTTGGCCCTTGATAGACGAACCGTTGACTGCGACGTCAGCAAGATAGTGCAATAGTTTTTGAGCTCTGTTTTGAGAAGAAACCATTTGGAACAGTTGTGGAGTATCATCGATAAAGGTTGTCCAGTACGTGCCGTCAATGAAAACGGGATGTGTCAAAAGTGTCAAAAGGAAGGGCATGTTCGTTTTCACACCTCTGATTCTGAATTCAATCAAGGCACGGATCATTTTCCTACGAACGATTTCGTAAGTGGAGCCGGAACAGGAACATTTGACCAGCATGGAATCGTAATGAGGTGAGATGATTGTTCCCGCATAGGCGTTACCACCGTCCAGTCTAACACCATTACCGCCAGCGGACCGGTAAACTTCTATCCTACCCGTATCTGGTTGAAAGTTCTTAGCCGGGTCTTCTGTGGTGATACGACATTGAATGGCAAAACCACGGGTAGTGATTTTATCCTGAAACAGACCTAATTGGGGCAGAGAGGCACCTGCTGCAATCTGGATCTGGGCCGCTACGATGTCTATGCCTGTTATTTCTTCGGTGATGGTGTGCTCCACCTGGATTCTTGGGTTGATTTCAATGAAATAGTGTCTGTTTTGGTTATCAACCAAGAATTCTGCGGTACCCGCATTTCTGTAGCCACATTCCTTCGCCAATTTGACAGCGTCTGTCAAGATGGCGTCACGGACTTCACGGGGTAACGTCTTTGCTGGAGCCACTTCGACAACCTTTTGGTGTCTTCTTTGTACGGAACAGTCTCTTTCGAAAAGATGAACCACGTTTCCGTGGTTATCGGCCAACAATTGTACTTCGATATGCTTTGGCTTGACCAGGAATCTCTCTACAAAACAGGTACCGTTACCGAACGCCGTACGGGCCTCAGACGTGGCACGCTGGAACGCATCAGCTACATCATCTCCTTCTCTCACGACTCTCATACCTCTACCACCGCCACCGAAGGCTGCCTTGATAATCACCGGGTAGCCATACTCCCCAACAAAATCAAGTGCCTCCTGCACACTTTCAATAGGGCCTGGGGTACCGGGGACGGTAGGGACATTGGCCCTTGCGGCCAAGTTTCTAGCGGAAACTTTATCACCCACGGAGTTAATGACTTCGGCGGGGGGCCCGATCCAAGTGATGCCTGCTTTCGCTACTTTATCAGCGAACTCGGAATTTTCAGACAAGAATCCATAACCTGGATGGATAAAATCTACCTGATGTTTTTGCGCAATGGAGATGATCTCGTCGATGGCCAAATAAGCGCCGACGGGGGTATATTGACCTGCTTCGCCAATGACGTATGCTTCGTCCGCCTTTTGCTTGTGTGTAGAAAGACGATCTTCATGAGAGTATATAGCTACCGTTTGCATAGATAATTCATGAGCGGTACGAAATATTCTAATTGGAATTTCTCCTCTATTGGCCACCAGTATTTTGTTTTTCTCACCCAAGAGATTGAAGTTATCTCTCAGGCCAGCGAATTTCTTTTGCGACATTATCTAAGAGGAAGGAAGGAGGGGGGGGGGGTGTTAAGATCTTTTTTTCCTTTCTAACTGTGTTATCTTGCATGCACAAGCCTACTTTCTCTTCACAAAACTAAGCGATTACATATATACTTATATACAGCGAGAGTCATTTGCCGAGCATGACCCATTCGATTGAGATTAAGGTCGAGAAAATGTCGGCTATCGCGGCGAAACTTTCGCCACCCGAGCAAAACCGTGTGAGACCCGCCCACCAGTCCACCCCACGCAAAGTACACTGCGACAATGAGCAAAATGTCCCGAATGATGCGGGATGACGACACGCCGCCGGTGGAGCGGTCATGCTCTCTTCGTGCGCGCAAGAAGTGAACGGGCGGATTGCGCGGCCAATAGTACAAGCGTATTGGCCGCCCAACTTCGCGAATCAACCTGCGACGATGGGCGGCTAGATTATTGGCGTGACCAGGCAGTTCATGCGTCGTACAAAGTGGCAGAACACGTGACGCTGCGTCTCTTCTTGCGCGATCGCGGTGTAGATCTGGCGGTCCCGGAAACGGCACATGTGCTCGAGAGTGATCCTGTCTGGGCGGATTTCGCGGTACTTCAGGTTGCGCAGCTTGGTGTTATACTGGTCAAAAACAGGTCCCTCGAGCAAAAGGCCCTGAGCGGGTGCTCTCGGAATGTACTTCCTAACTCCGGCGGCGAAGTGGTTGCGGACAAGGCTGGGCGGCAACTGACAACGGACAACAATCACGGCAAGCGCTACCATTCGGCGAATCTGGTGCAGCATAAATGACTGGCCGTGAATTCGTACGCTTATCCATCTCGACGAGGTCTGTGTCACCACGACCTCCTTGATATGGCGCTGGGCACTGGGGTCCCCGGAGAGTTTACCTGTGGTAAAATTGTAGAAGTTATGTGTCCCCACGTACTCCTTCATGGCTGCCTCCAAAGCGTGCAGTTTCGAGCTCGGCAGGCGGTAGTTGTTAAGCGCAGCACTTAAGAGCCCCACGTAGTCTTGCATAAGAGGATCGTCCTCACATGGTTTCTGTGCAGTGTCCTGCAAACGGTACAGCTCATCCCCGCTGAATCTCCTGCGCGCCTGTTCCAGGAACGCATCCCACACCTCTTGCGAGCCGTCTTCGCGGTAGCATCCCCCCACGATTTGGTACAAGGAGGAACTCCGGGGTGGGCCTATGAGTGCGAAATCCGGGACAAGGTATTCGTACCAGCGGGAGCCGCATGCGGATCTGGCATTAAAATTCTTGTTGGCGGGCTGAATACCCCACACGCGGATTTCGGGCGGTAGTGCGGCGTTCAATTTAGCAACTGTGTCTTCTTGCAGCGAGATCTTCAGCGAGAGTAGATTCAACATGGCATGCACACCCTTGTCCGTTCTTGCCGCCGCCATGAAGGAGTTTTTCTTCGGTGCGGACGAATTCTTCTCGGAAATGGCGCCCACTTCGAGCAACTTGGCAAGGATTTCGCCTTCAATGGTCCTGTGGGGCGGGTTGTATTGCATTCCATAGTATCCGCTTCCGCGGTAGCCCAAGAGCATAACGGCCTTGTGCTTACGGAGCCTTCTATTTGCCACCGCTGCTGTTGCCGCTGTCATACATTCTTCATTGCCGCTACTATTATAACTTGTACTGCAGAATACTGTTAGTAAAATGGTATGCTCACAACAATTCTACATATATACACATACACATTCGTACATACAGGTGTCTCTCTATTCTTTGTGGTGCGAAACTCCGTCTTAAAGCTGGACAGGCGTCCAATGCCGTTTTTTTCATTTCTTATCTCGACGGTTCTCTTTCACCATATGGCAGCTCTTGCAGTACTACACACTGAAAAGAGGTTGTTTTCTTTTTTTTTCAACAAAGCGATTTTGAAATCATCACTTACCACGATATATTGAATTTCAACTATAATAATGGCAAGATGGGCGTTGCTAATGGGATAGAATGTCTTTCCAGGCCGGAGCAAAGCGTAGTAAGCCCAATGTCACTTTTGTTTAATTCGGGTGTTCTTCCACGATGGACTTGCCCCATGGCTTTCTGGATAGGGCTACGTTCTTATGCCGGAGGGCCAAGAACAAAACATAAGAGATATTCCCCGTTGGCTTCAATGCCAACGAGCAATAACAACAAGAACAGAAAAAAAGGAGCAAAGAGTAAGAAAATTAATACGAAAAGCGATCCTGACCAAGCCTTCAACTTTGGACAGTATGGTGGGCTGAAAAAAGACGTCGACGTAGATATGAATAGCACCAGTAAACTGATTCAAAAAATATCTAATTTTGACCAATTACTTATATTGCCATCTGTGAGAGACGTTGTAAGGAAAATCATCTCCAAGGAATCGTTGAAGTTGCAAGACAACGAAAAAAAAAAAATCAACGAGAATATAACACCGAGCCCCATACAAACAGTGGCCATCAAGAAAATTTCCAAGAATTTGATGGACCCTAAATTACAACTACATGCCATCGCCGCAGAGACGGGTTCAGGTAAAACCATGGCCTATTTGATACCTTTGATAGACTATTTGAAAAGACAGGAGTTAGAAACCCCGGAATTGTGGGAAACACTGAGGGACGCAGCCCTGATTAGGTCCATCATATTGGTGCCTACACACGAATTGGTTGACCAAGTGTACGAAACTGTATCTCAGACGAATGCTTCATTGGGGTTAAAATCTTTCAAATGGGATAGGACCACCTCGTATCGCGATCTACTAGAACACATCAAAAATAGAATGGATATCCTAGTCACTACCCCGGCAAAACTACTGAACCTGTTCTCGATCAGAATGATCACTAGGCCGGACAAAATCCTGTCCAAAGTTGGGTTCGTGGTACTAGATGAAGCTGATACGCTTTTAGATAGATCATGGCTCGAAGAAACGCACTCCGCCATAAAGAAAATCCCTAACATCAATCACCTCATTTTCTGTTCTGCTACCATCCCTCAAGAGTTCAACAAGACTATGCAAAGGCTTTTCCCAACAGTAATTCCTATAATGACGCCAAGACTGCATAAACTACCGTTTGCTTTGGATTTCAAAATTATAAATTCTGCATTGAGTCCCTTCAAGGGGTCTAAAATCAAGGCACTGGCACAAACTCTTTATGCCATTTCCAACGACGACACTGAACCAGGACTTGAAAAAAGATGCATTGTTTTCGTCAATGAAAAAAAAGATGTTCCCGAAATAGTTAATCTCTTGAATAACAAGTTCGGTCATAATGCCGTCGGTCTAACAGGCGAAGATACGCCTGAAGAAAGGTCTGAAAAGATCGTGCCCTTTTTATCATCACCAAGACCAATTTCCGAAATAGCGCCTCAAAGGCCTTCGTCAGGAGCATCTCTGAAGAGATTTGAAATTCCAAATTCTAATGTCGTCATCGGCGAATTGAAAAGGACAAACTCAGATGCCACTATACCCAAAAATAAGTCCTTGCATGTACTTGTAACAACAGATCTCATGGCAAGAGGCCTTAACTTCAAGGGTGTACGGAACGTTGTTCTCTACGATGTCCCCAAAACATCAATTGATCTGATTCATAGAGTGGGCAGAACTGCTAGAATGAAACAAGGAGGTCGTGTATTTATGTTAACTGACAATAAGACAAAATCTTGGGCTAAAGCACTTCCGAAGATCATCAAAAAACATCAAAGGTTATCATGAGAGATGTATACACCTGTAAATATCATAACCCATATATAAAGGCAATCACAACCGCATAAAAAGTTACACAGATCAAATTGCTCTCTGTATTATTTTATTTTTTCTTTTAACATTTAATTTGAACGCGCGAACAAAAAAATATGAGCCCGCGATCTGTACAATATAAACAACCACTCTCAAAATCTGAGTAATCAGAAACATATACAGGAAAGTTATATATAAACAAACGAACGACGTTAATAAGCTAAACGAAATGACCGGCAAATATAAAAGGTCAATCGCTTTCATTCACCCAGATTTGGGTATTGGGGGTGCCGAAAGGTTAGTTGTCGATGCCGCACTAGGTTTACAGCAACAAGGACACAGTGTCACCATCTATACCAGTCATTGTGATAAATCACATTGTTTTGAAGAGATTAAGAGTGGCCAATTGAAAGTTGAGGTTTATGGTGATTTTTTGCCAACAAGCTTCCTAGGTCGTTTCTTTATTGTTTTCGCGACAATTCGACAACTTTATTTAGTTATCCAATTAATTCTACAAAAAAAGGTAAATGCCTATCAATTATTCATTATCGATCAGCTATCCACCTGCATACCACTTCTGCACGTTTTTAGTTCTGCCACCTTGATGTTTTATTGCCATTTCCCTGATCAATTATTGGCTCAAAGAACCGGGTTATTGAAGAAAATGTATAGACTTCCCTTTGACCTAATAGAACAGTTTTCCGTGAGCGCTGCCGATACTGTCGTGGTAAATTCAAATTTCACAAAAAAAACGTATCATCAAACGTTCAAATTTCTATCCAACGACCCAGACGTCATTTACCCATGCGTAGATTTGTCCTCCACCGAAATTGAGAATATTGACAAGAAATTCCTCAAAACAATACTCAATGAAGGCGATAGATTTTATTTGAGTATAAATCGTTTTGAAAGAAAAAAGGATATTGCGTTGGCTATAAAAGCTTTTGCGCTATCTGAAGACCAAAGTAATGACAATGTAAAATTGGTTATTTGCGGTGGTTATGACGAGAGAGTTGCAGAAAATGTGGCGTACTTGAAGGAACTGCAATCCCTCGCTGATGAATACGAGTTATCCCATACAACCATATATTATCAGGAAATAAAGCGTGTATCCGATTTGGAATCATTTAGAGCCAATTACAGTAAAATTATGTTTTTGACCTCCATTTCATCCTCCCTCAAAGAATTACTGTTGGAAAGGACTGAAATGTTACTGTACACACCCGAATATGAGCATTTTGGTATTGTTCCTTTAGAAGCCATGAAATTGGGTAAGCCGGTTTTGGCTGTAAACAATGGTGGTCCATTGGAGACCATCCAACCGTATGTCGCCGGCGAAGATAGAACCTCAGCCACGGGATGGCTAAAACCTGCTGTCCCTATCCAATGGGCTACTGCGATTGATGAAAGTAGACAAGTGCTGCTGAATGATACTGTGAATTTTGAGAGAAATGGCCCATTGAGAGTTAAAAAATTCTTTTCCAGGGAGGCAATGACTCAGTCATTCGAAGATAACATTGAAAAAGTTTTATGGAAAGAAAAAAAGTACTACCCTTGGGAAATGTTTGGAGTTTCGCTCTTTAACTTCTTTTTGCATATGTCATTCATAAGAATTCTACCGAATAATCCATGGCCGTTCCTAGTTATGGCTACCATCATGGTTGTGTGCTTCAGAAACTACTTATGGGGTATTTATTGGGGATTTATATTCGCCCTATCCTACCCTTATGAGCAAGTGTAGTGCTTAGTTAGATAGGCAATAATAATCGCAAGAAAGAAACACCTCAGAGCGGAAAATTTGATGCAGATTTTTAGATTCTGTCCATAAATATACATATGTATATACACATTACCTCAATCAATGATGGCTTAACGCTCCCATTGCAAACATGCTAAACGGAAAATAGTTTAATCAATTTACTCTGCCGTTATAGGAATTCACTGAACTTCCAATGCCAACTTCAATTCTCCCGTTATTATTAGAGCCGTTAATACCGGCAGAGACAACTTGGCCAGAGCCATTGGCACTGTTCATACCGGAAGGAGACTGTATACCGTTCAAGCTAGCATTAGGAGAAGCTATAGATGTCTTCATCGCCATTAAATTGTTATTACCGTTTTTAGTATTATTATTATTGTTGTTGGTGGGTAAATGACTATCCTGATTTGATTCTTGCATTAATTTGGTAGCGTTAGCCAGATATGAGGCAGCAGCTTCGAATTTTTGCTGTTGCAATTGCTGTTGTCGTAGTTTTTGTTGTTGTGACTGAATCTCTTGCGGTGTGAGCCCCGTATCTTGAGGCTTATGCTGCTGTTGCTGAACTTGCTGCTGCTGAACTTGCTGCTGAACTTGCTTGTTTGCCATACTTGGATTGAATGATGCATTAGTTGCCCCGCTCGGGAATTGATTGGAAGCCATACTTTGAGCTTGTGGTTGAGTATTGGCCTGGACTTGAGCCTGTGCCAGTTGTTGTTGTTGCTGTTGCTGTTGCTGCTGAGAGAGAAGTTGTGCCTGCAAGGCTCTTTGCTGTTGTAATCTTTGGATTTGTTTCGGATTGAGGTTTTGGTTCGTTATTTGGTTCATTGGCTGTGGCGTTCTCACACGAAATTTATAATCTGTTGTTCTATCTAAATCTAAACATCCAACACGAGAATGAATCGCACCGTAACCTGGAGAAGTATATCCGGGCTTCACAGAAAAGGAGGAAGCAAACATTTCTCTCATTCTGAAATATTTCGTCCTGTATCTAACTGAGGACAGTACCGTTGACTCCAATGGCAACGGGAAAGATCGTGATACACCATTTAGCACCTGTGTGGTTTCCTCTTCGGGAGTCAAACTAATATGCCCCCCTTCGTTGGTGTTGTTACTGCTGTGGGCTGCATTTTTATTACCATTTTTAGCAGACTTTCCACCATTCCCGTTTCTTTGCTTCGACCTTTGGCCTTGCTTTTGCTGCTGAGTATGTTTCTTCTGCTCTTTTTGTATTTGCTTTTGTAATTTTTGTAATTCTTGTTGCTTAGCACGTTTCTCAGCTGCTGCACCAATTTTTGTTTGATGTTCTCTATGGTAATCGGCTAGCAAGACATCATAGGGCTTGGAGCGCCCAGAAACAGCCCGCTTGGCACCCATTGAATGGGATTTACACGTTAATGAACGTGCACAATAGCCACCCTCAGGTAATCCCACGCCACATTGCTTATTAAAATCGATTAAATGTTTTTCAGTTGGATTTCTTTGTTTGACCTTCTTTTGCTTTCTTGTGGAGGAGCCGGAATTCTGAGGTGTTCCAGTTTTGGATCTCTTTGTATCTGTATTTGGTGTGTTAGCGGATTCCATAGATGTAGATCTTTTTAAAGGGTTGAAAGACGAGTCGCCCTTCCTGTAGTTGGCATCGTTGCCATCATCATCATCGTCATCGCCATCTTCATCATCGTCATCTTCATCATCTTCATCTTCATCGTCATCATCGTCGTCATCGTCATCATCATCGTCGTCATCATCATCGTTGTTGTTATTTTTATTGTTATTGTTATTGTTATTGTTATTGTTATTGTTATTGTTGTTGTTGTTGTTGTTGCTGTTGCTGTTGCTGTTGCTGTTGCTGTTGTCATCGTCATCGTCATCGTCATCATCATCATTTGCCTTAGTTGATTCCAATTCATCTCGTGATATTTCATTTGTACTATCATTTCCGAGAGTTGTATTTTCACCTTTCACGTTGATTTTTTCAGAAACCCCCATACAATGGTTTTCCAGATGATCCACAATTGCCGTCAAAGCTAAAGGCTTCCCGCATTTTTCGCATACTCTAAATTGAATTGGTACATCTACTGGATTTTCAATGAGCTGAGCATTCGGATTAAAGTATTTTTTCAGGGTTTTACGGTTCATGTGATTATATTGTAGAGGAGTGTCTTTTGCTGACGATATTAAATTCTTCCATGAATCATGGGAGGAACCATTTTCCTGTGACAAAGAACGTTCATTGATAATATTGGGCTTAACTCCCTTAATCTGTACATCCTGTGATCTCATTTCAACTGTCCAGTTTTTCCGTTCTTCTCTTGTTTATTTGCTATTCTCAATTTTCTCCGGTTTATACCGTCTTCAATAAACTAATTCCAAGTCAGCAATGCTGAAAATTCAAAAGCGGTCTTGATAAAAAAATTTCAGAGGCTATACCACAGTTTCAAAGTTATAAGTGCTCTTCAGCTCTTCTTTCTACTCTCTGCAGTGATTTTGCCTTCAAACTGCTTGTATATGTAATCTAGCATTCTATATTTCAATGGAAGGTTTATGACGCACTCCTACAAGTTCGGGTAACAAAAACAAAGTTATCCGTACGCTACAAGTTTATTCATGAACGTCTATATTTTAAATAAAAGAAGTTATAAATGGCTTGGTGAGACTTTGCATAGCCTTTTATAGTTCTCGCAGACGTGTTTGATTAATTGAAAGGCAATGGTGGTGCTTCCGGGCAAATTCAAGTCGTTTTTGAATGGAACCCGAAATCCACCGGTGTATTTATCCAATGCTCGAATGATTTCAGTCGTATCAAACCATTGAGCATCCAATAGTTCATCGTCATGATTTAGATTGATGACCTCATTTTTAGAATTAAATTCGACAATACCTAGGCAACCGATCATCAAACTACAAGGGTAGGGCCAAGGCTGTGAGCGGACTATGTTGATATTCTTGCATGCTATGCCTGTTTCCTCCCATATTTCCCTGGTACACGCCTCCTCAATGGTCTCAGAAGGCTCCATAAACCCTGCAATTGTTGAGTACAATACAAAATCGCCATGCCTTTTCTTAGATCTTGCGAGACAACATTTAGAATAGTCTGAGTTGGTCATAACTATGATAACTGTTGGATCAGTTCTTGGGAAACATACATTATTAACACGTGCATCTCTCACGTTGCAGGGGACGGTTTTATTTTCATTGGAACACTGGAGTTTGGTGCCTGCGTCTACTGGGAATAATTTGGACCCACAACCGGGACAAAATTTATACTTGGCTAGCCAATCTAAATACATCCTACCTTGCGAATATAAAGAAGCCTCCGTATTTGTTTGTTTGAAGATGTGATCTCTGGTCATCTTCGGGTAGGAAAAGATTGGTGCAAAGTCAGCCTGTTTGAATAGTGTGTCCCGAGTAACACGAATATCTAAGCCAAAGTATGGTGTTCCCTTATAGAAAATATTGGACCATTCAAAATTGAATGTGGAATCGGTGTCCTCTAAAAGTCCTAGAAACGTTAAATTGATACCTGACTCATCGCTTCTGGACGGAGTTGTGTCCAAAAGAGTAGTGTACAAAGGAATGATTTTTGAGAGAATGTTCTTACACGACTTCGTAGATCTGGACAATTGGACCAAATCACCGCTCTCAGGTGTAATGAGGGCTTCTCCTTCAATGAATGGGATGAAAATGGTGGATTCGTGGTTAAGCGATTTCTTGACGAATTCTTTCGAGCATCGTAAGAAAGAAACTCTGTTCAAGACGTTCTGACCAAAAAAAGATGCAGCAGTAGACATTCTTTCAACTGATTGTGGAATAATCCGAAATCAGGAAAAAAATCGGTATTTTGTTTGTTCTTCTTCTTTGTTGGCTCCATCTTGATGTTTTTTTTCCTTGTGACTAATGAACTATATATTTCAAAGAAGCCAACCGCTTTTGCAAGTGGGACTTACGAAGTGACATCCCCGTCCATGTTAAAGAAACGCAATGCAGGAGAGATTCTGTACAGACACATAATGAGACTGGCTACGGTAGCAGTAAATGGAAATGATGAGGAAATCATTTTTATATACCTACATGGAGTGCAGGTGTAGCACAATATATAAAAAGCAGGAAAAAAAGACCATTAAAGAAGAATGAAGAGTTAAAAAATATTTACATGATATATTTCCTTTTTTCTCGAAGAAAAAGCAGGCATTTTGATTAACATGATTGAAAGATTGTTCCAAAAGTGGAGTACCTGAGATTATTCCAAACTGACCTTAGCTCCTAGATCCTCCAAGGTCTTCTTGATCTTATCAGCATCGTCCTTGGCTACATTTTCCTTCAATACCTTTGGGGCAGCTTCAACGAACTTCTTAGCTTCGACTAATGAGAGGCCCAATAACCCCTTGACTTCCTTGATGACTTTAGCCTTGGTCTTGGCATCAAATGAATCCAACTTCACAGTAAATACGGTCTTTGCCTCCGGCTTAGCTTCTTCTTCATCACCAGCACCTGCTTCACTGGCTGAGCCAGCTAAATTACCAGCACCCGCCCCGGCACCTCCTGCCATGAATCCGCCCATAGGCATGGATATTTCCGGTATGTTCAATGCGGTTTTTAATTCGTTGATCAGGCTGGAAGTTTCCAAAAGAGTCAATTGTGAGATGTCTTGTACAATTTTGGTGATTTTAGGATCAACTGGCTCGAGTTTGTCTTTTGGCAGCGGCGCGGTTGTAGTTGTAGAGTTGAAACGAGTACTAATAGTGATTGGACTGGTCAACGCTGGTGTGATGCGGGCTTTCATCCAGATAGAAGAGGATCTCTTCGCTAGTATACGTAGGGACATGCTGAGCGTTTATCTGGCTGGATGTGTTTATTGTTAACGGGCTTTTGTCTTGCTTCTTTTGGAACTTGCTGTGTTCTTGTTTGGCATTATGAGTAGTTTTATTGGAATTGCTGGGGGGTGCGGGTAAGCGGAAAAATTTCGCTTTGATGAACAGTAATGAAGAAATAGAAGTCAAATGGAACGAGAGTAAGTCATAGGTAGACAGAAGTGGTACAACCTAGCAGCAGGAGTAAGTCGAAAACCCGAGAGGCTGCTATGACTACGTTTAGATTTTGCCGTGACTGCAACAATATGTTGTACCCTCGTGAAGATAAGGAGAACAACAGATTGTTATTCGAATGCAGAACATGTTCATACGTGGAAGAAGCAGGCAGCCCATTGGTCTACAGGCATGAATTGATTACAAATATTGGTGAGACTGCCGGAGTGGTGCAAGACATTGGTTCTGATCCGACGCTTCCGAGATCTGATAGGGAGTGTCCTAAATGCCACTCTCGTGAAAATGTCTTTTTCCAATCACAACAGAGGAGAAAGGATACTTCGATGGTTCTATTCTTCGTGTGTTTGTCTTGCTCGCATATATTTACTTCTGATCAAAAGAATAAAAGAACGCAGTTTTCGTGAGCGTCAGACAACTTGTGAAAACTAATCAAAAGGGGAGAAAGGAACAATTTTCCTTGCGCATATCTCCGTGTATGAGAGAACATTGCTTTATCATGCTGACCTAAATTGCTGAAAAATCACAATGGTAAAATGACAGGGGAAATGACACAAAAAAAATGACAATCTTCGAATTGATTTATGTAATATAATAAGAACGATTTTTATTTGTAACAAAAGTAGACAAAAGAATGTATATTATTGTTTTCTTTTCTTTATTAAGGTCAGAAATTGTATAGATGCGTATATGTTCAGTATATAAAGGAAAATGAGAACGAACATCAAGATTTGGAAAATACCATGAAATCGAACTAGGCCTAAATGCTAATCTTCCCGTTTTACATACTTTAATTCACCGTTAACCATCTTAATGTCTTTGAATTCATCTAATAATGTATTCCCCATTATTTCAAGTGATTCATGCGCTTGTAGTTCGTTCCGCACTTCTTGATGCTGACCATGGCCATGGTGTTGTTGGTTGTGGGGATATTGCTGTTGCTGGTGCGGTAGTTCATGTTGACGTGGTGGTACTTGGGGTTCGTTGGAACTTATATGATGATGATTCGTATTTTGAAAGTCTATAGGATGCTGAGCACCGTGCAGGCTATTTTGTAGGAATTTTAACTCATCAAAAATCTTACTTGAAGAGCTCTCTATCGAAGCTTCCTGCTTGAGAAGAGAGTTGCTGAGGTCAGTAATGTTATGCTGGGGGTTTGAGGAATGTGAAATATTGTTTTGAGTACTGGCATTATTGTGGTTAGTCGCATCAAAATGTGTCAAATACTGTAAGATATACTCGTTATGCTCTTGGGAACTATTGGCAAATCTATCAATACTATCCTGATTTTCCAAATGTGTTTGATCTGGAATATGATGAGTGGGAGGGGCATTGTTGAGAATTTGACTAAAGTCAGCCTCCGAATTCAAATATGGAGAATGAACAAAATCATCCGATTCTGCTTCAAATTCATTATTGGTGTTTACAGTCAATGGTGAGAATAGTATAGAGGAGCAATCATCCAAATGGGTATCAAAGACTTGTCTAGGATGAGTAGACCCGCCGTGCGGATGTGACGATTTTGTAAAAATGTTTGTAAAGTCAATCTCATTCAAATTGGTAACGGTATTCAGTTTGAAATCGGATGCCGGAAGGGGCAATATTTCGTTTAAATTAAATGGATCGTCAATGTAGCCTGAAAGTGCGGTGGAGGAATGCTGTGAAGATGTTGGGGTGCCCGTCTTACGTAACCTTGACTTTGTAGTGAGAAAGTTTTGCATGGTGGTTCTTTTTAAGAGCGTGTCTTTATTCTTACACTGACTTTTTGGCTTCCTTACGTTGTTAGTATTGATGTTGCCAGCGCTATTTACAGGGGGTAGACATGGCCTCTTAGATGCCGTCAACGAGTCGAGGGAGAGTGAGGATACAGTCGAGGAAGATGCAGAAGAATTCACTTTGCTGTTGGTGGGCAAGACGACATTGAAGCTCTGTATTTCATTTGTTAGACCACAATCACACGGAATTGTAGCTGTAGGAATGGGCAAATTGGCCAACGTCCTATATTCCAATTCATCGAATTTCTTTATTGCATCTACATCATCATCCTGCCTTAGTTTTTCTTTGAATTTTTTGTACTCTTCAGAATCAGGGTTAAACTTTAGCAGATGCGAATGGTTATTATTCATTACTACTATACTCCACCTTTTCCTTTTCAGCGAGTAAGTGGCTCGTACTCTAAAGGGGCAATTGTTGAACCTTGATACGCATCTTTTCTTCTTTGACTTCATGGAGGATGCTTGATCGGGTGATGATTGCGGCCCATTAGTCGATATTATGAAATTGGAATTGCTAGTATATTCTATTTCGTCGTCGTTGTTTTGTGACTTTTGCTCTTCTTGGTCCTGTTCGTTGAACTTATCTTTTTTTTTCCTCCTTGCGTTTCTTCCCCTTTTAGCAGCCTTGCATTTAAACACCACTTTAAACGTATCTGATCTTTCTATCACAAGCTCTATCCCCTGGGGATAAAAGATTTTTTGTAACCATGGCTTGATATCGGATTTATCCTTAAAGTTAGGTACTGGGTCGAGATGAATCAAATTGTTTTGATTCAGTTTTTCTGGCTGATGAATGTGCCCAGTAGCCTCCGATGGGGAGGTTGAGGAATGTATGTACAGGTCGCCAGTAGGGGAGGATGAGGTTTTGAAACTGAGGGACATTGTGGAAGACGGCACTGCGGCCGGATTTACACTTGTGTGACCCTCGTTGTGATTATCCATATACTCATTAGCGGCTTTGGGCGGCGGATATACGAAGGATGCCGAATGGTTGTCGGACGAATCAATGGGCGAGACATGTTCTATGTGGCCCGGATTGAACCCCTCCATTGTCGTAAATAACGTTATTTTGTAACAGTATAATTCTTAAATTTGTAGCAAAGCTCTTTGGTGTAGCATGTATTGTTATATATCACTTCCACCTATGTTGCGATGATTTGCCTTCTCCTTTTTTTTTGGTCTTATGGATTTACTCTTATGCTAGGAAGTTTCTGTCCTTAACAGGATTTCTCAATGTCAACAAAGAAGATGATAGATGTTACTTTTTGTAGTTGCAAAGAAAATCAAATCTCTATTACGGAATTGGCACTCTTCCCTACGTTCTTCCTGTTTTTTTGCAATCTAATTCAACCTGCAGTAGCTGTGTATTGCTAAATCTATTTCTGCTTGGCAATCTGGAGAATATAGCCTCGAGCAGAAGGGTGAGAAATGGATGCTGATGAGCTTAACGATGAAGAGGCCGTTTCCGTCTTGTCCTGATTACCCTTTCATTCAGCGGCCAATATAAGTACGCCGACTTGCATTAAAACGCTCAGTGCGACCCCAGCTCACTGACAAGCCCTTCTCAGGCTCCCACTAACTCGAATAAAGAGAACTCTTGACGACTCATCGACTTGGCATTTTTCCGGGTGCAATTCAACCTCGGTCGCGTACGGCTGTGTGAGGTGCATGGGTGCCGGTGCGCTTTTCACTCTGTTCTGCGCCTTACGCGACTGCTTTCGAGAATATACTATATTAATTAGATATATACGCTACCTAGTAGTCCCGGTGTGGGAGTATGTGTGCTACTTCTTGGGCCGTTTGTGCTGACGCTGTTCGTTGTACTCTGCCGGGTCCTGTATTTCGACTATAGCCGGTTCCGGTATTTCCTCCACATATCTTTTCTTAGTATTCTTGGGTGCCGCGGCGGCCTCGTTGGAATAAGTGTGGTCATTAAAGCTTGGCAGGGTATCATTCACTTTACTGCTCTCTGTGGCAGCAAATTTTATATCGGGAGATACGCTGGCACTGTCTTCATCGTTGTTGTCGTTTAGTGTGTGGTCGTCTACCGTGAGGAAGGGCGTTAGTCCGGTAACGTTTTCGCCTGCATCCGCATTAACGCTGGAACTGGTGCTGATGTGCTCATTATCATTATCATTTGGCATGGGCAATGGAGTAGAACCGCTGCCGTTTGAGGGAATGGAATGGACAGAATTTGGAGAGTTGGATTCTCCAGTTAGGTAATCTTGCAGGTTGAAACCAGGACTGTGGACACTGGTGCCGCCCTCGATATTAGGATTGGTGTGTGCTGCGGCTTTGTTGTTGTACGGTTTATTAGAATACCCAGGAGACAGTATGTGAACCATGTTTTCCAAGTTCTGGAGTCTTGCATCTTGTTCGTCTATATTGCGATGTACGTTACCCAAAAATAAATCACTTTCGTCGTGCTTAGTATCATTCGCATGCGAGTCTTTTTTCAGGTCTTCATCGGAAAGCATTGTAAACCTAGTTGGATCAAAGCTATTTGCATTTGCTTGGCTGCTGGGATTTCGCGCAGTAAAACGCTTAAAATCTGTGTCATCGTCTTCTTCGCCATCGAAAGGAATTTCTGATATTTTGCCATCACTGTTAGATTCGAGATTGAATGGTGTAACGCCCGAATTTTCACTTGACGCTGTTGAATTTGCTCTGTTTTTCAAAAGATATCTTTGTTTATATGGTCTTAATGGTGAGCCAGCATTGTTGCTGGAACTATAATTGGTGAGGTTATTGGCAAAGTTGGTGTTGAATATGATGTCGTTTATTATGTCGTTACTGTTTTTTATGCTTTCATCCACGTGTTTCTTTCTGCTGTTGGTATTGCTGCTAGAGACATTGATACTGCTGCCTTCATTACTAGGGCTCATATTGTTACGAGCGTTGGCCGTTATATTTATATAGGGATGATGGTCATCGTTTATGAAGGAGTCGTTAGACTTCAATTCATCTATAGTGCCTGTGTTGTCGTGATTTAACCCAATGTTAGTCGCACCACTGAGGTTTTCGCTATTGTTTTTCGAATCGCCGAGTCCATCCATAATCATTTTCGGATCTAGGTGCGGCACTATCGATGTCAAGAATCTAAACATCTTCTCTAGGGCTTGTTGTTGCGTCCTATGCCTTTCTCTTGCCATCATGTTTTCCTTCCATAACAACTCATTATCTTTGTTTATTCTCAATAAATCTTTGGAAATTGCAATCTGGTTGTACTTTATTTGTTCAAGTTCACCTAAGATTGCAGTAACATCGTTCTTGTCTCCAAGAGCCGCTTCATTCATCAACCTCAGCGTTTTCCCCTGCAATAAATGGCTGTTGTTGAAAAAGTTGTTGCTGCTACTGATGTTAGTGCTACTATTGTTAACCCCCGTAGCATTATCCATTGGAATGTTGCTCCCGTTCGTTGAACTACCGTTCCCACCAGGACTGCCCTGGTTATTGGAGGAGCCCTTTTGTCTGATGATTTTTTCCAACAAGTCCTCCCTTCCCCTAATAAAGTTTTCGTTTTCAAACTGCCATTTATCATCCGAACTGCTTTGAATTGACCCTGATTTGACATCTTGGACTTTATGCCATCCATACATGTTTAGCTGCCTTACAAAAGAGGCAAAGTTGGAATGTTTGAAATATTTCGGTAAGATTTCATGCACAAATTCTTCTCTGTTCGTGACTATGAAAGATTTTCCATCTGGCGCCCACTGTATTAGTTTTGCATTTGAATCATCGTTCAGCATGCTCCATAGCTTATTAACAAACGCGGGTCTTGACTTGTGAGATTGGTATCTTCTTGTAGGTTGACGGGGCTGTGTATTTGCGGTTCCACAGGAGGTTTGCGCCCTATATACAGCATGTTGTTGCAGCAGGTTAGGATTTTGCCCATAAGGAACTGGTGGATGTGTGAGTAGCTTAGAAGACAACAAGGTATTGTTAGAATTACCATTCTCTCTGTTATTATGATTGTATATGTTGGTTTGATAGATCCCTAATGGTGTGCCTCTTCTTACTAAGTGTGTGCTAGTGGACGGCTTCCTTGAGTTATTAAAAAAGGAGGGAGAGGGAGCTGGCGAAGCTACTGATTGCGGATCCAGGGACGGGTTGATAATGTCTTCAATGGCAGTGGAGGACGTAGTACTCGCATCGGTACGATCATTGATGAAAATATCGTTTGGTTGCAGGATTTTTTCAATGTCATCATCATTCAGGCTAGGTAAAGGCTCTACGCGGGAAGCATCGCTGATATTAGGCTCATTGGTCGCCCCGGTATTTGCAACATTATTCATGGCGCCAATATTACAGCTGTTTTTCACTTTGTTCTCTTACTTTTTGTTCCCACACTGACGTAATCCACACCCTCTATCTCTTTGCCCTACTACTGCTAATATTCGCTGTCAAGTGGCAAAATCTCTCCCAAAAATTTCAGTTATCTAGTTTTCGCAGCCGCTGAACAGTGAGGTGCATGGGTTTCCACCTTCTTCGTCAACTTTCCTTCGATCGTAATTCTTGCTTCAATAACCACTGCCTGACACTTATGGATTGTGGATGGTCGGGAACACTACATTGTATTGTTCTACGTAATCCTATTGCGGGCCCTAGTTGAAGATTGCCGTTAAAAGAAGGATACTAACCAACCTCTCCGCTGTAGAAAACGCGACGCGCATTCAATTTTTAGCATATACTGCAGAGAAGGTGACTCAATAGCATCTTAAGATTCTTTCACGAAGGTACCGCATATCATACGGATATTAAGTGATAGTGGTTAATTTCACCTAGAGGAGTTTTGATTGGCGATACTGCTGCTTTCGTGAAGAATACGTGTTGTTACGCAGTCAGATTTTGTCTCCCATCGAGTATTTGTTTTGGCGGCCTTTAGCTTAGAAGGAAAGAACCAAAAGAACTCGTCTATCCTATTACCTCATGAGTTTGAATAACGATGGATATGACGCCATTTTTGAATATGCATGGGGACAAATTGATAAGCCTATTAGCGGGGATTTCGTATATGGCAAAGATCTGCCCAAGTTAATTGGGATCATTGAGGATATCTTTCGAGAGGCACAAAAAGACGGTTCTTACGATCTTCGGTTACCACTGTTTCCTGAAATCAATAAAGAGTTGTTTCGCACATTTTCTAATACAAAGACTTTTTTCAAAATTCACAAAGAGGACTTTGACGATATCTTCTTCAATTTGGTTAATACTTCCCTCAAAGAAGTCCTGGAAAAGGCATTTAACGGTCTCAATTCCATTCCAGGTAATTTTATGGCAAGCCTGAATTTGAACTTATTGTCCAAATCTTCAAATGAAAATAAGGACAGCAACATTCAGGAACCCGAAGCTTTAACCCCTCAGGAGAAGCTCATTGATTCACCTATCAGTTTGCTTAACAAATATAATACAGGAAACACGTTAAAAGTGCAAGTGGAAGAGTTGCAAAAAGAACTGAACATGAAGCAAAGCTTGCTACTGGAAAATGAAAGACAGGCAAAAGAACTGAGGAAAAGGTTAGAAACGTATCAACAAAAGTATGCTTCCATTCAACAGCAGTTCAATGATTTGCAAAAAAATATGCAAGCGGAAGGTAACCGAAATATATCCGAAACAACAAATTCTGATCCACCTTTAGTGGCTAGAATTGATCAAGAAGCTATTCTGGAAGAGTTCAAAAAAAGATTACAAAGACAAACGGACACTATATCTTCCTTGAAGGACCAAATACGGCGAGAAAGAGGGCTGAACTACAATGATAATAAAGCAGCACCTTTGGGGCGCAAATACTCAACTTTTGAGGATGGTTCTTCTCTCAAGAATTTTGGGGACATGTTTCCATCTTATTTATGGGTGAAAGCAATATTAAAGGCTATACTCTGTTTCGTTTTAATAACTGGTATCTTGTCGTACGCTGCAAAGTACTTGTATGTTCCTGATACGCCATCACAAAACTCAAGATTGCAATTATCATGGTGGGAAAGTAGCGGCATAATAAGTAAAATCGTGTGGTTCTTTCAAGATCAGACTGACTTAGAAACCGAATATTCTTCAAATGTCAAGATAGATGATGCATATAGCAAAGTATTCGGAATATAGCCCTCAAGTTGATTAACATGCTAATTAGTACATAACAAATTTGCCATATAAGCCTTTCGTGAGCTCTCAACGCGGGAGGGTTCAGCGTTGACGTGCATTCACGACGATCGCTGCTTAGTCCTAACTTTTTTTTTTTTCAATGTCTGCCGGCCTCGTCAACAAAAAAAATTCGCATTCTTGAGTATAAAAGGGAAGCGGTGGTTATTTTCGTTACATTGAAGTTAACATTTTCTTTCCCGTGGGATATTATCTATAAACAGAACAGTTCAACCGTTCATACTCTAGGTGAGTATGCAAAAACCAAAACAAACGTAGCGTTAACATGATGAGCTAATGTTTTATATCTCATATGAGTTCATGTGATATCTCACGTTACAGCTCAAATTATGTAGACTTTCGATTCAAGAAACTGAACTGGATAAAGAGATGTATTTACTTAGTGATGATACTGCCGATTCTGGCATACCAAAAAGTGACTAGCATTATAAATGCGATGTTGTTAACTTAAATTACACCATCTTTCGGGGCTGATTATTGAATACATCTATTATATCCATTTCCTTTTTTTATCTACTTATCTATACCAGGCTAAACTGATACTCCTTGTGACAATGGTAGTTGAGCTTGAAGAAAATGACACGAAGTGGTACTAAATTTCAGAGTGCAAGGTATGTCTCAAAAACAATTTTACACCCATACATTTGTCACATCCGTACCTTTCTAACTATTGCATAAGCTTTTTGAAAATCTTCCCTGCTCTCTCTCTTCCATTGGACGCGTCTTCCGGAGATCATTGCTTTCCGAGCACTTCGCAACTTACCATCATTATTGATATACTGAAAATTTCGGGTTTTTAGATGTGTGTATGTAGTCGATGTTACAATTCATTCCCAAATAAACAACCAAGCAAATTAAGATCACAATGGCTGCTGAGTATGTACCCTAATAACTTTTTTCATTGCCAAATTCAGAGAATTATATTGGTTTCCACAAGTTACATTCGAAAAGGAGTATCACTGCTTATATGGCATTTGCACTCACATTTACATTTATTTTCACTCTTGTGATTACTCACAAGTTGATTTTCCGTAGGGGATTACCTTTAATAAGGTCAAAGACAATTTTAGTTGATAACTCGATGAAAATATCTCGCTTGTTGCCAAACTTTCACCGTTAAATAATCAAATATGATTTGGATATTTTCTCGAGTCCTATTTCCTAAGTGTCTCTGTTTTACTCCCTTCACTCGAATGAAAAGTGGTGTTTTTTCAATTCGGTGTAACTTTGTAGAAAAATATATCTTTGATGCTTACATGAAGGCGTTCTATCATCTGTTCGATTATGCTAACAAAAACCTTCTTTCATTGTTGTATTATTGCAGAAAAATCTTAACCCCAGAATCTCAATTGAAGAAGTCCAAGGCTCAACAAAAGACTGCTGAGCAAGTCGCTGCTGAAAGAGCTGCTCGTAAGACCGTATGTTGAAATTTTGCCTACCTCAATATTTTATGCTGAAATACCTAAATGAATGTGAGTTCACGTGCTTTGATCGTCTGTTTGATAATTTGCATGAGAACAGCTGTGATGCTTTCCTTACCTGCGGTATCTTCGACTATCATCTGGCTTTCACCCTCTGTTTATTTTCTCATTTTATGATGAAAACCCTCTGTATCTCAATACATATTCGACTAGTCATTGACGATGCTGTCGTAATTTATCACCATCTTTCGACTGATATTATAAGAAACGAAAATAGAAGGTGAAACAGATTGGTAGTCGTATAAACACCGTTTGGTACGATCGTCGTGAATAATATGTCATGGAGGTATTGGCGCTTTATTGTGGTCCTAGCATGAAAATACTGTGTTTTTTTTCCCGTTTGACATTTTTTACTAACAACAATCAATTGTTCCTTACTTTTTATTTTTCGTTCAGGCTAACAAGGAAAAGAGAGCTATCATTTTGGAAAGAAACGCCGCTTACCAAAAGGAATACGAAACTGCCGAAAGAGACATCATTCAAGCCAAGCGTGATGCCAAGGCTGCTGGTTCCTACTACATCGAAGCTCAGCACAAGTTGGTCTTCGTTGTCAGAATCAAGGGTATCAACAAGATCCCACCTAAGCCAAGAAAGGTTCTACAGTTGCTAAGATTGACCAGAATCAACTCCGGTACCTTTGTCAAGGTCACCAAGGCCACTTTGGAACTGTTGAAGTTGATTGAACCATACGTTGCTTACGGTTACCCATCTTACTCTACCATCAGACAATTAGTCTACAAGAGAGGTTTCGGTAAGATCAACAAGCAAAGAGTTCCATTGTCCGACAATGCTATTATCGAAGCTAACTTGGGCCAGTACGGTGTCTTGTCCATTGACGATTTGATTCACGAAATCATCACTGTCGGTCCACACTTCAAGCAAGTCAACAACTTCTTATGGCCATTCAAGTTGTCCAACCCATCTGGTGGTTGGGGTGTCCCAAGAAAATTCAAGCACTTTATCCAAGGTGGTTCTTTCGGTAACCGTGAAGAATTTATCAACAAGTTGATCAAGTCCATGAACTAAGCTGGTTGAAAGACGCATACCATCATATTACTATACCTATACCTATTATATCTATAGTTTTATATAGTTCTGTTAGTCACTAGTTTGTATATTGTACCTTTAAAATTAATTTGGGATTCTCGTCACTAATGACTCAAAATGGGTTTTAGGTTTTATCTTATTTTTTTTCTTTTTCACATGCAAGGTACCACCTATGTACAGCGAAAAAAAAACCAAGATAAGTAGACCTGACTTCTTTGGGCTGCCGATACAACGGTCGTTGACCAATTTATTTAAAACAGCCTTGTGGACCAACAATTCGAAGAAGAAGGCATTTGGTGTGCCTGTGAAATATAGCTTGGGAAAAAATATTCTTTCGTTGGTATCTATCTCTCTCTCTCACTTAGTCAGATATTGATATTTTGAAGAACGATGAGTATCCTTAATGATAACCCTTCCGGTGACTACATGGAGCCGGAACAGTCTTCAAACACTCATATACATAAAAGAGATGTAAGAGTCGAGGAGGAGATCAAGCCATCAGATGACATGGATGGAAAGGGAGTTGTGGCTGCAGATGGTGAAGTACATCTGAGAAAGTCATTTTCGTTGTGGTCGATCCTTGGTGTCGGGTTTGGTTTGACGAATTCCTGGTTTGGTATTTCTACCTCTATGGTCGCGGGTATATCATCTGGTGGGCCCATGATGATTATTTACGGTATAATTATTGTTGCATTAATTTCCATTTGTATTGGTACTTCGTTGGGTGAGCTATCGTCCGCGTACCCCCATGCCGGTGGCCAATTTTGGTGGTCATTAAAGCTAGCCCCTCCTAAATACAAAAGATTTGCCGCGTATATGTGTGGTTCTTTTGCATTTGCAGGGTCTGTGTTCACAAGTGCATCCACTACGTTGTCTGTCGCTACTGAAGTTGTGGGTATGTATGCATTGATGCATCCTGAATTTACTCCAAAAAGATGGCACATCTTTGTCTGTTTTGAATTGTTGCATTTGTTTTTGATGCTTTTCAATTGTTATGGTAAATCTTTACCAATCATTTCATCTTCATCGCTGTACATATCACTCTTCTCCTTTTTCACAATCACAATCACGGTTTTGGCATGCTCTCATGGCAAATTCAACGATGCGAAGTTTGTTTTTGCTACATTTTATAATGAAACTGGTTGGAAGAATGGTGGTATCGCGTTTATTGTCGGTTTGATTAACCCAGCTTGGTCATTCTCGTGTCTTGATTGTGCAACCCATATGGCGTTTGAAGTTGAAAAACCAGAAAGAGTTATTCCCATTGCTATCATGGGCACAGTCGCCATCGGTTTCGTTACTTCCTTTTGTTATGTTATTGCTATGTTCTTCTCTATCAAGGATCTGAGCGCTGTCTTGTCGTCCACGACAGGTGCGCCAATCTTGGACATTTACAACCAAGCCTTGGGTAATAAATCAGGTGCGATCTTTCTTGGTTGCTTGATTTTGCTAACTTCCTTTGGGTGTGTCATTGCTTGCCACACTTGGCAGGCAAGATTGTGTTGGTCTTTTGCTAGGGATAACGGTTTGCCATTATCCCGTTATTGGGCGCAAGTCAATCCTCACATTGGGGTTCCTTTGAATGCTCACCTAATGTCATGTGCTTGGATATCGTTAATTGGCCTACTTTACTTGGCTTCCAGTACAGCTTTCCAGTCCTTAATTACCGGTTGTATCGCATTTTTATTGTTGTCCTACATTATTCCCGTTGTCTGCTTGCTTGCTAAAAAACGTGACATAGCACATGGACCATTCTGGCTCGGCAAATTCGGTTTCTTTTCAAACATTGTTCTTTTGGGTTGGACTATCTTCTCTGTAGTATTCTTTTCCTTCCCACCGGTGTTACCCGTAACAAAAGATAACATGAACTATGTTTGTGTGGTTATTGTCGGTTATACTGCATATTCGCTTCTTTACTGGCATTTTAAGGGCAAGAAGGAATTCCACGCCGTGGAAGAGTCTGAGGATGAGCAGGCTGATTTTGCCAATAATTTTGAAAATGAAGATAGTCAAGAGTTTTCTCTTGTAGCCTCTGACGTTGAAGTAGAAAATGAACACGTCCCATGGGAGGAAAAGTAATTCTGTAATATTCCTTCCAGGGCCTTTATTTATTTAAGTACATTCTTTGCATCGAGATAATAAAAATCAAGAATTTTTTCTAAATATTCCACTAGCCATCGTGCCTGGGATCAGCAACTCAACGGGTGAGTGACTGGCAGTTTCACACTAATAATTATCTTAACTTTGCGCTCTTTAGATCATTGTGACAGCAATTCAGATTTTTGATGTAATTTTTGCGGAAAAAGGAATGAAAATTTTTTCACCTCATCGCTTAAGAAAAACTGATAATAATAGATAGGTAGTAATATAATAACACTAAAGATATATCTTAGCTTTCCTTTATACGTCTTGAACAAAGTCATAACTGGTCACAATTAGATACATAAACGAAAATGACAAAGGAAGAAATTAAAGACAAGAAGAGAAAAGTTGTAGATGAGCAAATAGTTGAAAAGAAGAAGAGTAAGAAACACAAGAAAGACAAGAAGGATAAAAAGGAAAAGAAGGATAGAAAGCACAAAAAGGAAAAGAAGAGTGAAAAGGAAGTTGAAGTATCAAAAGAAGCATCTAAACCTACTTCTGCAGTTGCTAATAAGTTTTATGTTCAGAGCGAAGCCTTAACCGACGTTCCTCAATCCAAAGTTGACGAGTACTTCAAAGAAAATGAAGTTGCCGTTGAAGATCCTTTGAACTTGAACCTACGTCCTTTATTATCATTTGACTATCTTTCGTTGAATCCTTCTATTCAGGCAGAGATTTCTAAATTCCCAACGCCAACACCTATTCAAGCTGTCGCTTGGCCATACCTGTTGTCCGGTAAGGATGTTGTTGGTGTTGCTGAAACTGGTTCTGGTAAGACATTTGCCTTCGGTGTTCCAGCTATTAGCCATTTGATGAATGATCAAGGAAAAAGAGGCATACAGGTTCTAGTCATTTCCCCAACTAGAGAGCTAGCCTCTCAAATTTATGACAATTTGATCATATTGACCGACAAAGTTGGCATGCAATGTTGTTGCGTTTATGGTGGTGTCCCAAAGGATGAGCAAAGAAACCAACTAAAAAGGTCTCAAGTGGTAGTTGCCACACCTGGTAGATTGTTAGATTTATTACAAGAGGGATCTGTAGATCTTTCTCAAGTCAACTACTTAGTACTAGATGAAGCAGACAGGATGTTGGAGAAGGGTTTTGAAGAAGATATTAGGAACATCATCAGAGAAACTGATGCATCTAAAAGACAGACTTTAATGTTTACCGCTACTTGGCCAAAAGAAGTCCGTGAATTGGCTTCTACTTTCATGAAAAATCCAATTAAGGTATCTATTGGTAACACAGATCAACTAACTGCCAACAAAAAAATTACACAAATTGTTGAAGTGGTGGATCCACGTGGAAAAGAAAGAAAGCTATTGGAATTGTTGAAGAAGTACCATTCCGGTCCAAAAAAGAATGAAAAAGTCTTGATTTTTGCTCTTTACAAAAAGGAAGCTACTCGTGTCGAAAGAAATTTAAAATACAACGGATATGATGTTGCGGCTATTCATGGTGACTTGTCACAACAACAAAGAACGCAAGCTTTGAATGAGTTCAAAAGCGGCAAGTCTAACTTATTGTTGGCCACCGATGTTGCAGCAAGAGGTTTGGATATACCAAATGTTAAAACCGTTATTAATTTAACTTTTCCATTGACTGTAGAAGATTATGTTCATAGAATCGGTAGAACTGGTAGAGCTGGCCAAACAGGTACAGCTCACACTTTGTTTACTGAACAAGAAAAACATTTGGCTGGTGGACTAGTTAATGTGTTGAATGGTGCAAATCAACCTGTTCCTGAGGATTTGATAAAATTCGGCACCCATACTAAGAAAAAGGAACATAGCGCTTATGGTTCATTCTTCAAAGATGTTGATTTGACTAAAAAACCAAAGAAAACCACTTTCGATTAGAATTTTTTTTTTTCTTTCTTGTCTTCTGCTACTCAATAGTTATTGAGAAACGAAAATTTTTAATAAAACATTGTATATTATTATTATAGCCGCCTTCACTTATCATTAATATTATTTAAACTGACTTTTACATATATTATACACATTTTTCAGAAGAAAAAAAATATGCGTTTCAATATCATCAGTCGTTATCTTCATTCAATTTACGTTCTAATATTTTCTCCCTGGCCTGATTGAACTCTATTGGAAAATCGACCCGTAAAGCAGAGTCTAAATAGTTGATATTTTTTCTAGAAGTTTCTAAATCATGTTTTATTCTTCTTGAAGTGGCTACGCCGTTTTCAAATTTTCCTTGCAATTGAACCAATCGGGTTTTCATCTCATCAATATGTTGTTTAAGTTCTAAACTTTTTGAATTTATAATAGCAGAAGTCTTGGTCTGCAGGGATAGTGCTTCAGAAAAATCCGTAGAATCAATAGATTGTTTGAGTGAATCGAAGATATACCTAGAAACGTCAAAAATTGGACCAGGATCTTGGGCGTCTGTGAGTAATAAATTACTTGTCTGAGGAATATCATTATCCAAAAACAAATCTTCATCTATATTGGACTCATTATCCATTTGATTTACCTCTACAACATTGGAAACACTGCTGCCATCGCTATCAAGACTGCCACTTGAGTTGCTGCTGGTGCTGATCGAATCATGGAATGAACTGGACATTTCCTCTGTAATGGGAATCACATATGATTGAGAGTTGATACTAGGTGTTGAAGAATGAACCGCCGAAAACGTTTCGTCATTATTTGCCGCTAATCCAGTCATCATTGGTCTGCTTTGAGTGGTCTAACCATTTCTTTTGCCTCTTCAACTACCCTGTTGCAGCATAGAGTTAACAGTCACCACTTTTCAGTAAAAAAATGGTGTTTTTGAAATGGCTGAGTATACCGGTATGGAATGATGGATGAGTGAAAGCTGCAAATGAAGAGAAAATACTTGAATAAAGACATAATTACTTAAATTATTTAGATATGCGTCATCTTAGATATTTGCGAATTGTAGTTGACCGTCCAAATAAAATGAATCTTATTGAGAAATAGTTCTATAGCATGCATACATGGAACAGGAAAGATAGAGGAAAATACCACAATGTGTATAAATTGTGATCTTTATTCTCCTGAACCTTACTTGTCCTTCTTGTGATTTTTATAGACTTACTTCAGCCTGACAGATTGTTCTTTCCATCATTTACCAGCCTTCTCCTTCTCGTTCCATTCCTTTTCTAGAGCTTTCTTCTCCTCATCTGTCGTGAAATATGTGTACTTGAGAAACCTATAGCCTTGAGCTAATTGTGCAGTTTCATTGATAAAGTGGCATCCGAACAGCAGGTAGTTTTTGGGTGATACTGCAAGAGCATACTTCATGAAGACGCCTGAATAAGTAACTAAAGCGAAGGTCATTGGGCCGGAGATTCGGGTAGGATCTTTTTTTAGATCATATATGGCAGCAATTGGGATGCCAAAATTTGACACTGGTCCCCAGAAGTGTGTTGTGAAGACGTATTTTAAAGTTTCTTTATTGATGTATTTCTGAAGGAATGAGCGTGCTGCAGCACGTTGAACAGGTTGAGACATTCTTTTCGATTACAGTGCTTTTAGAATCTAAAAATGAATAGCTGAATTACTTACTTCTGGTAATGAGCAAGAGACTACTTTTATAAACTGCCAAAGAAAGTGGGGAACACAGGTTGCAATGACTATTTTCTTCTTGAGCAGAGACCATTCGTCATTCGGGTCTGTTAAAGCGGGGGGCCGTCGCGAAAGAGAACTTGACGAGCCAAGACCAAAGGGAAATACTGCATTTGCTTAGCTAGCTATGTCGTATTTATGATTCCGCCCAGTAGTATAGAGCTGGATCCTAGATTATATTCTAATATGATAGTAAGCGATCAACAAGCAAAATTATTATTAGTAATATCCATATGCTGTTGGATTGTTGAGGTGGGGTGGTAATTCTCTTGTTTCTCGAGAAAGAAGCAGGCGTTTTTTCCGTCTTGCGTCTACCTTTTGTCCTTTTTACCCCGATTATTTCGAGCTCTATGTCTTCTTCTTCTTCTCCTTCCTCTCCTTCTACTTCTAATAATTGCTCTTCCTCTTCTTCTTCTTCCTCCCCTGTGGTATCTGTGTCAGCGCATGCATAGATTTCTTCTCTGAAGGAATTTGTTTCAAGAAGCTTCCTTCCACTCATACCATTAGTCTTCTGGTATAACTTGCTGCCTTTTTTCTTAAGTGAAAGAATGGAAAATCTACCTCCTCGAGTCATAATGGTCTTAGTCTCATAACCCTCCTCTGCAGGTCCCGCGTGTATACTAGCCTCAGATAACCCATACCAACTTGAGTCGTAGTCGTCTGCTAACCTACATGAGTTAACAGGAGAAGATAACGCTACACCACTGTTCTGAAAGGTCACATTCATAATCGTACATTTGACAAGTTCCTTTTCTTCATCAAAATATTCAAGTTCAATTCGAAAAATTAACTTGGCGGCTAAAGTATGGTCATCATGTAAAGAGCGATTGGTGATTGCAAGCAGGCCAAAAGTGTCGCCACTTTTCAAATCAATCTCATCATCTGGTCCATCGGATGCTAGATTTACTGTACCGCCCTTGCCACTCAAGTCTCGAATACATATTCGAAGTTGTTCTAAGCAAGGAATGCTCTGGATTTTTGGTCTTGGTGTCTTGATACACAGTACGGCATGTTTCTTGCTTAATTCTGGTTCATCAAAATAAAGATTATTTGGCCCACACAGTGTCTTCTGATCCTGACTTGACCGACCAATTATTTTACGCAGACCTTGTGTCGTTTCTGTATCCTCTACTGCAAAAACAAAAGTTCTTATATCTCCCATTATGCTGGTAATTAGCTCTTTTAAGTTCCACCCTCTGCAAATACCTAATGCTGCTTACTTATGGCGGCGTAGAATTCAAAAATATCAACCAGCCTTTAATGTTTTATTGTTTTGTGAAGTCACTCCAAAAAAAGTGAATATCCGCTATAGTGCATTGTTCCGGAGTTCATTTCCACTTCAGGCGTTTTATTTGGAGAAACAACAAAAGTATAATAAAAAAAACATACATATTGTTTAGATGAGGCTCTATGTCACATACAGGTTTGAGTAAAACAAAATGAGGGAGGCAAAATATAGAAATACAAAATTACAAGATCGTAAAATCTAGAAAAGGCGACACCAACAAAAGGCAATTCTATAAGACC